>NW_005841939.1:1961639-2081598 GCF_000455745.1 Alligator sinensis | reverse complement strand
CCCTACAAATCAAAGAATGTAATATACCAAAGTTTAGTGCTGTAAAAACAGGTCCAAATGTCTTAGCCATAGAATTACAATTAGACATGCTACTATTTTATAGCCTTTTTGGACAAAAATGTGTTTCAACACTCTCTTCGTACATCAGGAACTTTTCAGGGCTTATTTTATACATGGTGAAAGACATTTCTTTACCTGAGGCTACTCTGTTAACTTCTTTGAACACAAAGAATCTCTGTATAACTTAACCACATAAGGCACAGTCGGGAGTTTTGGCCCGTTGACTCAACCAAGAGGAATTAACTGACAGTAAAGTCCTTGCTGTTAATCCTCCAGGCTTCTTCTGGCAAGGCCTGTCCCTATTTACTTTCAGTGAAAACTGCTGTATTGTTTTATTAGAACAATTTTATTTTTATAATCTGTGTGGATTTCCATGGCAGCATAAAACAATGTGGAAAAGATAGAAAGGGATTAGGTGTCTGGTGTAAGTGAATGACTGGTAGAGAAATAAGAGAATGATGGATTGATAAAGATGGGAAGGTGCTGAGTGACATACTGAGAGTGAAAGAACAAGACAGGGAGAGAAAGAGAGGTTGAGGGAAAGGAAGAGGGATAGATAGTATGATAATTATTTAAGAAACGTGGGTTCTGTGTTTAAAAACATGGAACATGCCTTTTTCCAGGAATTTACTTGTGTTGTATGACTGCTTTAGATGTCTTAAAGCCATCTAAAAGTACATTATGAAACTTCAGTGCCAGGTAATCCTGCTCTGAGACAGACTGACTTTCATGTTAACCTTGAAGTATAGTCTCCATATTTCATACAGAGCCAAGATTTTGGTTCTCAAGAAGCTGATAGACTAGGAAGTAGTCCTGAAGAAGTAGAAGTAGGGCTGGCTAGTGACTCCAGTGTATTCCTACTGTTGTGTACTTTAATCAAGCTCTTAATGTTTCTTAATGTGTTTTAGGGAGGAAAAGCACAAATATATTTTATGTGTAACCATAAGGTCAAACCAAAAGGCAAGTAGAACAACATGATAGCCTTTGGTTTGGATATGTTGAGGAATGGTTCTGCAAGTGGTATATTCCTCTTGTTCACTGTGGCTTCAATTCATTTGAAGACAAAATGAAAGCATTTATTGATATACCAAATTTGAACCAATCTACACTAAACTATACTATCTATACTCTAGATGGACTCAAAAGGTAAGGTTAATCACAGAACTGTTACATTTTCTTAATGAGGGAGAGTGAGGCTTTTGTGATAGTTCTCAACTGTACAAGACAGCACATAGGATTTAATTCTACTTGATTTATTTGTGTGAGTATTCCTTTGAAGCCAGTCAGAGTTTATATAATGAATTAATTCAGACCGTGGTCCTATAAAACGTGTTTCACCTTGTAACGGGCCCCTACCCCATTACTGAAGGAGAGAGGGAGCCAAGAATCAGCTGGCCAGCTCTAGCCTCCAGGACAAACTGATAGTGGTAGAGGGCCCTTGAATAAAATGACCTCCTGCCCCTGGCACAGCCAGTGATTGACAGGCCTGGGGCAGAAGTAGTGGGTCAGTTGGTCCAGAGAAAGACATATAAGCCCAGGACCTGAAGCAAGGTGGCCAGTCTGGCCCTGTAGGCTGCAGGAAGCAGAGCTCCAGGGAGGAGCAGGGCCTGCCCAGACAAGGAGGAAGACCCTGCACCACCTGGCAGCCAAAGATATGTATATTGGAGCCTTGCATGGTAGTTTTACCATGGTGTAGTGTTAATCCAGGATGCAGAACCTTTTGTTTAAGATCAGTAGCTTATAACTTTTCATTTGTTTTTAAATACCATAGGATCAGGTTCTGGCTGTAGGGGTAGAGGAGGCCACCAAGAAGGGTGCCAAGGGCACCCTAGGTCCTAAACCCTTCAAAGGATCTAGTGCTACTTTTAGCAGAAGGCCTGTGGTGTCAGACAGCAAAGACTGGGGGCATAGCCCAGAGCCTGTGAGGCCAAAACCAGGGGCCAAGGGACCCAGAGCCCATGAGGGTGAGAACATGGGTTGAGGGGCCCAGGGCCCATGAGGGCATGGCTGGAGTTGGGGTCTGGGAGCCTATGGTCCTGAGACATAGGCTGAGACAGTGGACTTCAGGCATAAAGTCCTAGCTAGAGTAAAGTGGGCCAAGGCCAGCGGCCTTAGCCCAGCCCCCCCTGTGGCCTCTAGGGGCAACCTCCCTGTCCAATTATAACATCAAGATGTGGCAGGAAAGACAACAGGGTGGGACTCTGAGAGACCAGAGTGGGCAAGCAAGGTGGGGTCCAGGTGGATGTCAGAGGGATGACTTTGCCATGCCAGCACCAGACCTAGTATATACCTATACCAGGGAGAACTGCTATTAACATGGGACTAGGAACCAGGAATTCCTGCAGTCCCTTCCTGTCCTTTCAAATCCTCTGCTGAGGTGGACACTTTCTGAGGAAGTCATGTAACTTCTCCTCTTCTATTTTTCCTTCTGTAAACAACAATGGCTAATAATAAAACCTTATTTGGGGGGAGGGGGCGTGTTTTGATGTTTATTTTATAAGGATCATGCCTGCTTTTAAGTCACAGACCATTACAAGAAATAGGCAATACAGAGGTCTCACTTCTCCTCCAAGAGCTTCAGATGGCATCTTGTAACAGATAGGCACAACACCTCTAAAACCCAGAAGGAAGTACAGCCATTCTTGAAGCTGAGGTGCTGTATGTTGGCACTGGATTTATAACCCAGATACCTTGTATGAGGAGGACCCAAAACCCTCAGACCAACCATGACCTCTCCATTTAATGGGCAAATTTTATTGATACATAGTGATAGCAGATAAGAATAATGCAAACAATTCTGTATCTACCAGTCCCAGGGTTCACAGAGTTAAGGTACTTCTGGCTAATCTTTTAGTTTCACTCTGAGGTTCTCTCTTGAATGCCAGATGTCAGCAGCCTGGAGGTCAGAGGCAGAGGCCCACCCCCTGCTCCCAGTGGGGTGGGTGAGAGAGGCTGGTGGTATGCCCATCTGTTCATCGTGGCCTCAGGTTCCCCTCTCAGGCACCATTTGCTGCTGTGAAATCTCTCCCTTTGTATCTTTTTTCCTCTGTGATGACTCTTCACCTTTGGGCATCACTGACTGGTCTCTCTGTGGTCATCATACTTTCCATGTTCTGTCCTGTCAGCATTTCACAAACCCATCATATGCACACATCCTAATTTTCTAGCCATCACTGTACACTCTTGAAAAGAGAGGTCAGCTTCTGGCCTGAGTGGAAGGTGTGCAACCCCAGACCTCTACTCTTTCTGGAGAATACAACAGTCCATGCATGACTTGGGTAGCCAGGCTCAATCAGGGAATGCAAGGGTAATGGTTTTTTTTTCTGATTCTCATGTGAAGGTGCAATTTGGAAAGAATTTCTATGTGCTGTTTAACTCCACACCCTTGTACATCCTTTGTGGGGCCAGACACAATCAAGTCCTTCATGTTTATATGTTTTAAGGAGGAAAGGCACAGATATACTGTGTATGTAACCAGGAGACCAAACCTAGAGGTAAGTAGAACAACACAATAGCCTTTGCTTAGGGTTTGCTGAGAAATGGAATTGCTGGTGCAGCTCCCCTGAACTCATACAAAGATCAGGTGGCCAAATTCCTGCTCATGTGACTTGCTACAGCTTCACTGAAGTCAACAGAGTTGCTTCAGTGTACACCGGCAGAGGTTCTGTCACAGAATGGTTCAGTTTTGCATCCAAAATAAGCCATATTACACAAAGACAGAGGATTTGCATAGTATTTCATGTTGCATTAGGTGATTTTGATGACCAAAGGAAACACTTCAATGCTGGCTTTTATTTGTGGTTTCCTTGTCTCCTGTCTTCTGAAAAATAAACTGCTTCAAATGTTTCCTGTGTCCCTTTCTTTCATCACAAAAAAAAAGCAGGAAAACCAGTGACTTTCCTAAACCGGCTGGGGCACCTGCTGTTTACACTGAGTTCTGACTGTAGCAGGTCTCCTTCTTTTGTCCACAAAGTTTCCTTTGGCCATTGAGATATCAAAGTGAAAATTCCAAAAGAGAAACAATGTACCCTATGGTGTCACTAAGATAAATCATTTCTAGGTACTCTTCATTGAGAACCTTAGCACTGCTTGAAAATCAAGCTGCTTAGGGTAGGTAGTGTAAAGTGTGATCAGTGATCGCATTGGTGTTGATAGTTGTGTAGTTCCTGCAGCCCCTTCCTACTGTCACAGGGGCCTCTTTAGAAGATTTTTTCATTGGCTCTAATGCATAATCTGATCCTCTGAAGGCGGCTCTATGAAAAGATGGCCTTTAACCACTGAATTGTGATCCACATCCAGATTCTGATGTCCTGAGTTCTAAGACTTCTTCCAGGTTGAGATTTTGATTTGGGTTTATTTTTAAGTTCATGGAGTTTTTTATCTTCCCTCTTGCCCTTCTCTTTTTATTCTTATTTTTATTATGGAAGTGTCTTGGAGGCCCCAATGAGAGTTCCACAGGTACTATGTGGCCTCTTTACAGGAAGTAGGCCATAGAGACGATACTTGGTAGAGGAAACTGAAGCACAGAGAAATAATGTGTCTCACCTAAGTCACACAACAGGTCAGTGGCTAAGCTTCAGTGTCCTTGGGACAGTTCTGTCTCTGCAGCAGTGCTTCCCAAACTTTTCCTCAGTGTGACCCCATTTATGCCCCATTTCCTCAGCATGGCCCCTCACTCCCAACCCACAGCCCCCTACAACCACATCCACTGATATAGTGACCCCATTTGGGGTTGCGAGCCACCACTTGGGAGTTGCTGCTCTATAGCAAAGGCAGGATCAAAGTGAAGTTAAAGATTAGAAGCAGTGTTTAGACTTCATTTTCCAAGGAGTTACTCAATTCTATCCAGGGGTGCCTTTTTTTAGACTTGATGCACCCCTGGATAGAATTGCGTAACTCCTTGGAAAATGCCAGCACTTCATTTTCATTTGTTTTTTTAGTATAAAAAATTAATAGACAATTGTGTTCTTGCAAAGCACTCAGACCAAGGCAGGTCAGTGTGTTTTTAACACAATGGTTTCGTTTGACATCTCTGGGTTTATCTTGTGCATCATGCTTGTACACCTAACATTGCATGGCACCCTGTGTCAGCCTTGAAAGGATCTTAAGGCACCCCACCACTGGAGTAGAGTCTTAAAAATCTAATAATTTACCTGTTGGTCTTGGATGAAGGAAAGGGAAGATTAGAAGCAGCTGAGGGGTATAGCAACAGTATTATTTTTCAATACCAAATGCATTATGGAAGATTATTTGTCTGTCATCATGAAATCATATTATCCAAAGGCATTTGGGTTTCTCTCTTTGTGTGACCAAATTAGTTATGATCTTGTGACCTTTGTTTCCTAGCTGGAAGGAAATAAAATCTCCAGCCTTCTTCTGTCAGCACATCTGTATTTATGGAACAGTGGACTAATGGATTTTAGATTCTATGCTTGTAATCTTACATTGGTGTTCTGGTTGGACACATTTATCAGAGGCACAGAAATGATAGCCTGGCAGTCATCTCCTATCTTGATGCTGTTTGAGGGGCCCCTAATACCACAGAAAAAGAAATGAAGGAGGAAAGCTTAAAAATCCAACTTCCATTCCTACTTTAGTTAAAAGAGTTTACAGTGGCCATCTACAGAGACAATCCCATGCAGAACTGTACGTATTAACTTCAAAGTGTTCCTATTTAATAGGGTAGACAAAAGAAATAGTCCTCTTAAAAAAGCAATTGTTTGGGTGAGAATTATGAACCCAGAAATGTAATCACTTTCTCTCATCTCTAATGCACATCCACATGGGAATGAGGGGTTTCACTGTACTTTTCACAAGAACATAAAATGATTCTGCTGTTCTGGCTTGATTACCTCCACATAACTGCCGTCAATGCACAAGGATACATTGTGAAGTCCAGCTAACAGAAGCACCATCATTACTAGATTTGCTTATTTACTTTGTCATTACTTAATCTTCAGCTCTATACTGTACTATGCGTTTGGAATCTGAATGTCACTGTATAAAATCATGTTTTGGTTTAAGTCTATTTCTTCATGCATCAAACTGAAACATATGCAGAAACACTCCCCTGTAAAGGGAAAGGAATAAATAACACACTGCAAAGGTAACTGGTGCAACTTGAGGGTGCATGTTAGACTAAAGGATGTAGTCTGTTCTGGCCATAACATCTATGAATCCATGAACCAGTCAAAAGACATCATTTTCAGAAGAGGAAGAGGTTATACCAGAGGTTACAATATTATAGAGTAGTGACCCAATAAAAACATTTGCTACTCCACTTATCTTTTGTGTTTAATTATTGTTCAGTTTAGGACTATCTTTTCAGACTAATTGGCTAGGGACAAACATTAAAAAAGTTGGAGCCTGAATTGATTCAATCTTTGCAGGTTAGTCTAACCTGCATAGATTGAACTGATTTGCAAGTGAATAAACATTCCCTTTTTGATTTTGGAAGTGCAGGCACATGCCTGCAGTGGCTCAGGCTAGAAGCTGCAGGGTGCTAGAGCAGCCCTCCCTTATCTTCAGGCTGGAGGAAAACTGAGCTGAGGGGGAATGTGGCAAAGCCCCAGCAGGATGAATAGTACTGGGAAGGGGTTTAAACCCCAACCCTGGCCTGCAGGGACCCTAGCTGGGTTCTGCTCAGCTTTTCTCTCCTGCTTGTGGTTCAGCATGGCCCAGGACCCCCACAGCTCCACTGCCAGCCATTGGGTGATCCCATTGTGTCTTCCCAGCTACCACATCCAGGTTTTGCTTGGGACAGCCCAGGAGCAAAGGCCAGATGGGGAGGGAGGGGCCCAGGAGCAAAGTTCTATAAAGGAAAGCTCCTGCCTGGTGGCCTCTTCTACCCACTGGAGAGCTCAGGATGGCCCCGGCCCACACAGTGGCATGCATGGCGTGCGCTCACCCCCTCAGCCCTGAGCCCTATTACCTGTGTCCCCCAGGCCTCTGGGCACTGAGCAAGCAGGGGGGACCCTGACATGGATTGTTCTACTTCGCCCAAGTAGACCCCAGCTGGGGTCCATGCCACTGGGACAGGGGCAGAGGGGGGAATTAACTCCCCTATCTCCATTTGCTTCATGCTGCTGCTGGAGCTGGCCATGACCCCCCCCACACACACACACACACACCACTGAAGTAGTGAGTACAGTGAAATGCCTGGCGGGGGCTGCTGCACCCCTGCCTGGCAGACCCTGGCTGGGGTTTATGCTGGTGGGACAAGGCAGGGAGAGGGGAATAAACCTCTTCCCTGCCCTCTTCACCTTAGGAGAGTCAGTATCTAGCCATGCCCCTGCCCCTGCTCAGGCTAGGGAGCAGAGGGGTGGGACCAGCCCAGCTCCATTGGAGCAGACAGCACAGCCCAGATATGGGCCGCAAAGCATGCTGGGATTTCATATTGATTTCATAAAGATTAGGACTGGAAGGGACCTCTCAAGATCATTGGGTCCATCCCCCTGCCCTGTTCCAGGCTTTGGGGGCTTGGACAGTAAAGAAGTTTTTTCTTATGTCCAGCCTAAAACAGTCTTGGAGGAGTTTGTGATGATTGGACCTTGTCATCCCTTGGGTTGCTCTGGTGAACAGGTGTTCCCCCAGGTCCTGATGCACACCCCTTATGTACTTATAGGTTGCCACCAAGTCACCCCTGAACCTTCACTTCTCCAGGCTGAAGAGTCCCATGGCTCTCAGCACTGCCTTGTAGGGTCTGTTCTCTTGCCATTTGATCATGCGCATCGCACTCATCTGGACTCTCTCAAGCTTCTTCACGTCCTTTTTGACTGGTGGATCCCAGAATTGGATACAGTACTCCAGCTGCAGCCTCACCAAGAATGAGTACAGTGGGAGGATGACATCCTGGGCCTTACTTGAGATGCATCGGTAGATGCAAGCCAGAGTTTGCTTTGCAAGCTGCAGTGTCACATTGGTGGCTCATATTCATCTTGCAGTCAATCATGACCCCCAAGTCTATTTCTGTCATGGTGCTTGTGAGTGTAGCATTGCCGAGCCTATAAGTGTGATGCGGGTTTTTATTTCTGAGGTGGAGTACCTTGCATTTCTCCCTATTGAATGCCATCAGGTTTTCATCCGCCCTCCTTGCAAGCCTATTGAGGTCAGCCTGGATCACCAGCCTATCTTCAAGTGTGGACACTCTTCCCCAAAGTTTGGTGTCATCAGTGAACTTGGCCAGTCTGCTTTTGACATCAGCATCCAGATCATTTATGAAGACATTAAAGAGTACACACCCGAGAATGGAACCTTGGGAAATGCCACTAATCACTAAGTGCCATGTTGATTCAGTTCCATCAAATGCCACTCTCTGGGTCCAACCTCAGAGCCAGGTCCCCAGCCATCGGACTGTGGAGTAGTCAAGGCCACAGTTGCCCAATTTTTCCATAAGGACATCATGGGACACCAGTTTTTTTCAAATTCCAAATATATGACAACAACCTCTTCCCTCTTGTCCAGGTGATACATCACCTGGTCACAGAAGGAAGTGAGATTGGTCAAGCAAGACCTACTTACAACAAACCCATACTGGCTATCCCTCAGAATGTTGCCTTCTTTTAGCCTATTGAGAGGTTTCCTTGATAATTTTTTCCAAAACCTTCCTAGGGATTGAAGACAAACTGATTGACCTGTAGTTTCTCGGGTCTTCTTTCCTCCCTTTCTTGAAGATGCGCACCATATTGGCCCTCTTCCAATCTTCAGGTACTTCACCTGAGCGCCATGAGTTCTCGAATATCCTTGCCAGTGGCTGCGCTATGATGTCTGCCAGTTCCTTGAGCATTCTTGGGTGCAACCCATCCAGACCAGCTGATTTATGGGGGTCCAGCCTCTCAAAAAAAGCTCTCTCACAAGATCCATGCCAATGATGGATATATATTCATCCTCACCCTGGTGATCCTGCATCATGTTAGGCAGGGTGGTCCCTTTGGGCTGGTGAAAAACCGATGCAAAGTAATCATTAAGCAGATTGGCTTTTTTCTGGTTGTTGGTGGTCAGCTGCCCCAGCTGGTATAGCAGGGGTCCAACGTTGCCCTTGTTTTTCTTTTGATTCCCTACATATCTGAAGGAGGACTTTTTATTGTCCTTGATTTGTGTACACAGATGGAGTTCAGTTACAGCCTTGGCTTTCCTATTTCGCTTCCTGCAGGTGTGGATCAGTGCAGTATACTTCTCCTTGGTCGTATTTCCTGTCAGCCATCCTTTATACACCTCTCTTTTTAGATGTAGAAGGTCCATGAGTTCCTTGCTGAGCCAAGGGGGTTGTTGAGCCCTTTTACCACCTTTCCTACATGTTGAGATGGACTCCCCTTATGCTTCCAGGACAGGTTCCTTAAGGAGCAACCACTCATCCTGAACTCCCCTCCCTATGAAATAATGGCCTCTTAGGGCCTTAAGTACAAGCCTCCTGAGCTTATGAAAGTCAGGTTTCCTAAAGTCAAAGACTACAGCATTGCTGGCTGACTTGCCAGCTTTGCAATGGATAGTGAAAGTGATCAACTCATGGTAACTGTCACCCAGCTTCCCTTTGATTCTTAGGTCACTGATTAGATCACGCCCTTTAGTCAGTACCAGGTCCAGGAACACCTTGCCTGTTGTCAGCCTATAAACTTCTTGAGACAGGTAGAGCTCATCCATGCATGTAAGGAAGCTTTGTGACCGACTGGATTTGGTGGAGTGCTCATCCCATGAGATGTCCAGGTAGTTGAAGTCTCCCATGACAACCATGCGTGCAGCCTCAGCCAGTTCTCTGATGAATTCTTGGTCAAGCACTTGTTCCTGATTTGGAGATCTGTAGTAGACTTCTACCATTGTATCCCCTTCACTATATTCCCCTGGTATTCTAACCCAAAGGATCTCCAATCATCCTCCTTGGGTGCCAATCTCAGCTTGTAGGGATGTGTAGCTCTCCTTCACATAAAGAACCACACCCCTGCCCATTTTTTCAGCATGATCTCTCTTGTACAGGGTATAGCCATTTATACCAGTAGTCCAGTCATAGGAGGAGTCCCACCAGGTCTCCATGATCTCTATGAGATCATAATAATTTTTGTTTAGCAGAAGGACCAGTTCATCCTGTTTATTCCGCAAACTCCTAGCATGCTTGGAGACTCTGGTTTAACTTAAACTAGGAAGGGGTTTGGGACAGAAGTCCATAAACTAGCTGGACCTCAATCAGTTAAGTCTGATACTACATTAAAGCAGGTTTATCTTAAGTCAGTTTTGGCCATTTTGAAATTGGTTTATGTGCACTGAACTTGTATTTTGTTACAGGTTTAAACCAGTTTCTGCTCACTTAAACCAGTTTTTATGTAACTTCTATCCCTAGCCATTGAGTCTGAGCAAAGCTGGAGACTCCTGTTTTCTTATCCTCAGCAATATGAAAGAACATTCCCCAGTGGTCTTGCAACCACAATTTGTTTCTATAATCACTTATACAACTGGAATATGCCTCTTACAGTGAATAAATATATCAACTTCATTTAATGGACCTAAATTTAATACTTTGTTATTAAAGCAGTGTGTAAATCAGGGGTGGGCAAAATATGGCCCACGGGCCAGATTCGGCCCACCAGGCCATTCTATGTGGCTTGCAGGGCCTCTAAAAAATTTAGAATAAAGAGTATTTATCTGCTCCTGGCTGCCTGTCAAAGATGCCTACCAGAGCCTTCTGGCCTGGGGCTGTTCCTGCTTCCCTGCACTGGACGGAAATTCAAGTAAGGGAGAGGAGGTAGAGGAGGGCTGCAAAGATCACCCCACTCCTCAGGGACATGTTGGCCAGGCCAGCTCCTTCTGAGTCCTGTGGCCTGGTCATGCAGCCGGGAGCCACGTGGTGCAGGAGCGGCGGGCAGGTGGACAGGGAAGCGGTGAAAGCGGCAGCTTGGGGGTGGGGGGAGTGGCAGTGAGCAGGCATGCAGAGCACAGTGAGAGCGACAGCCAGGCGGGAGCGCTGAGCTGCGCTGGTGTCCTGGGGCCAGTGCTGGCAGGGCCCAGGGCAGGGCGGCAGGAATGAGGGGCCTGGGATGGCTTCCCCCTCTGCTGGCGCAGCCCAGCCTGGCTCCATAGACCCCTGCTGGCCCATGCCTTGTGCTCCTGCTGTCCTGCTCTGGGCCCCACTGACACTGGCTCTGGCACACCGGCATGGGCCCCGTGCTCCCACCCAGCACTTGCTTCCTGCCACTCCCCAACCTGCTGCCACTTGCACCGCTTCCCTGCCTGCTCGCTGACCGCTCCTGCACCACGTGGCTCCCAGCTGCATGGCTGGACTGCAGGAACACAGGGCCTGCACCGGTACCCCGGGGCCAGGAGCAGGAGGGTGTGTGTGTGTGTGTGTGTGTGTGTTTGTCCATGCAATGAAGGAGGGAGGGAGAGCAATGAAGGAGGAGCAAAGTGTGTGTGTGTGTGTGTGTACACGCTTATGTGCAATAATAAGGGAGGGAGGGACAGAGTGTGTGTGGGTGTGCAATGAGGAAAGAAGGGACATAGTATGTGTGTACATGTGTGTGTGCACAATGAAGGAGGTAGGGACAGAGTGTGTGTGTGTGTGTGCAGTGAGGGAGGGAAGGAGGGACAGTGTGTGTGTGTGTGTGTGTGTGTGTGTGCGCGCGCGCGCGCGCGCGTGTGTGTGTGTACAATGAGGGAGGGAGGGACAGAGTGTGTGTGTGTATGTTCATGGGGCAAGTCCCACACTCATACCCCACCATATACATGCACCCACACCCCCTTTGCACCCCCTCACACACCCTAGCCACCCTTCCACACACATATCCCCCCACAATACCCACCCACACCCCACATAGCCACACACACCCACATGCTCCCTCACCCCCCCACAACTATCTTCCCCTAAAACCGTCCCATACACCCACACCCACCCCATATACCCACAGCCCCCAACCAACCTATACCCACCCCCATGTCCCCCCCAATAGACAAGAGTAAGACTTCATTTTAAGCTACTGTGCAATCACCTCTGTGTACACTCCACAAACACATGTAAATCAGGACAAAAATATTTTTTGAAATCATTAATGAATGTTGTAGATGTTCACTTTTTTTAATATAATTTGGTATTTTTCTGGTTCTGAGACAACAAAATCCCTTGCTGAAAGGAGTACTTCTGGGGGCAAGGGAAGGGACTTCTGGTGGCAAAGGTCAGGGGTTAGAGGACAGGACTTCCAGTCACAAGATGGTGACCAGGGGGTGGAGCACCTGTCAAGGGGCAGGGCTACCCATGTGGCCCTCGATAGCTTGCTAAAACTTGGTAAGCAGCCCTCCACCCGAAATAATTGCCCGCCCCTGGTGTAAATGAAAGTCCTTAGGAATAAGGAAGATATCTGCACATCTCTAGATGGTGATCCTATTTCTATAATTGCTCAGTCTAGTTAGTCTCAAGCCTCACTTTGGCTGTCCACTAGGCAAAATAGACTCTGCTCTTAATTTTTCAGATATAATGGGGCAGGGAGTTATTATGCTAACACAAGGAGTTCTATTAGTGTGTGATGTGGAGTCATGTAATGTCAGTCCCCAGGTTAAAGTATAAAGGTATCTCTGTAGTAATGCTATTCCTTAGGGCTTTTCTGGTCACCAGTTGTGGCCACAGAGGAATTTATTCTGCTCATGAATGCTACTAGTTTCTTGGAGTTCTTTTTGCCTTCCTCTGAGGCACTGGGAGGATGGCCGTAGCTGAGGCTAGGGGAGTTTGACTGAAGGAATAGACACACAAAGGTTCCTGGTTAGAGAACCTTGTTCTTCCCCTGAAGGTCATACAGATGGCCAAATCTGTAGTCAGGAAGGGTTTTTTTTCCCTAGATCATATTGGTACAGACTTGGGGCAGAGAGAAGGTGTTCTAGTAAGGGGCATTGTCCTCCACATGGGATTTTCTGATATTTTAACTAGCTTTTCTGATATATTGACTACCAATTTCCTTGTTGTTGCAGTGGCAGTGCTGCTGTCTCCCTAACGTTGACCTCTGGTGATTTGGGAGAGTCTTTTGGTTGATGAGTGCCGGTAAACACAGGACACAGGACTAAATATTCCACAGGGAGGCCCCTTTCAGTCCTACATTCAGATATATTTTACCATTTAAGGTACATTGAAGTATTTTTAAGTCCTCAAGCAGTCTGCTCTGCATTGTACAGCCCCTAGCACAAAGTATTTCTGGTCCAAGATTAGGGTTTCTAGGCTTTCTAGTAAAACAAATAATAATTAACAACAGTAGAATGAAGGGAAGATTTGAGAGTTTCACAACTCGCATTGACTGTCATTGGGAGATAGATATGTAACACTGCAAGTCTCCCTTTAAACGTCCTCCTTCTTCCCTGAAAACAAATTAAGATGTAAAGATTATGGACCTTACCTAGTAGCCATAACTTAGGTGAAACTATGGGGAATGACATGCTCAGTTATCAGTTTATCAGTGAATGTAATCAACTTGGAGACTGTCAGGGAAGAAATATAAGCAGACTTGCCTGGGTATCCTTTAAATTCCCATATTGCCAAGTTCAAACATACTAAACCCCTCTTGGTTCTGCATTAGGCAATCTTATTCTTTTAATTTGAGATTACTATAGTCCAGTAGTTTGCTCTGAGCAGGAAATCCACCTTCTAACTTCCAAACTGCATCCTCCCAGCTGATAAGAATGTATTTTCACCTTTCTATGTTTTGTTGCCTTATTATCAGCTGGCCTCTTGGATTAGCATGTGCAGTACTCTCTGGGCTCAGGGAGGCTTGGCAGCTTGGTAGGAATCTTTGCCAGCTCACTGATCCTAATGTGAGTGCCAAAATCCTGCAGTTTGCATAACGCTAATTTGCTGTTCAGTACAACCTGCCAACTAGCCTGCTGCTTAGAATATTTAGTAGCAGAAGGAATGCCATGTGCTTTATCCAGCACAGAAGAGGAGAGTAATTGGATAGATACCCACTACCTGAAATTGAAACTAATCTAAGTAACCCGGGCATAAACCTTAATGCGCTATTGAGCTCTTAGTAAGAGGTCATTAGATTGCAACTGTTGCAAGCCAATTAATTCCTTGTTTCCAAAGCTGTGATTGCAGATTTTTCATTAGAATAATAAGGTTAAAATGCTGTGTCATTACTATGGCATTTATTTACCTAGCACCAGATCCTGCCTTTCTTACTCGTAGTAAATAAGGATCGTAGAACTGGACCTTCATACTTGCTTTAGTGGTGCGATTAGACACGATAGGGTGTGGTGATACTGTGGGATATATCACCGCACCCAAGGGTTGTTGCCAGTCATTGGGCTAAAAGCCAAGCGCCTTCATTCAATCTGGGTGTGGGGATACCTCATAGTATTAGCACATCCCAAAGTGTCTTATTATTAGTATGATACAGGCTATTGCAAAGAAAAATGAAAACACACTGCTTGTCTAGAAAAAACATTAATTCTCTGTTGGATTCCACTAGTTCTAAGCAGCAGTTGCCCAATACTAATAGAGCTATACTTCGAATCATTTTGGGACAGAATCTTTTGGGACCACTGTAATACCCTTGCCTTACCTGTGACAAAACCTCCAAGAGGTATGTACCTTGAGGATGCAGAACTGAGTATATACCAGGGCTTACTCCCATACTAACAGCTAGATACAAAAAATACCAGCAAATATTTCAGAGAGATCCCTTCTCGGAAAACACTGTTGCGGCGGGGACAGCCCTAACAAGGTCCAAGAAGAATGGAAAGAATTGATCGAAGGAATAGATATGACTGACACTAGCAGGAAAGTGTGGTTAAACATTCACAAGCTGAGTAATGACCCAAAGAAAGTATAGCAACAACACATCACAGCCAAACGGATGGTTCACCAACTTCTGCTTAAAGGTAAAGCTTTGAACAAACAGCCTAAAATACAGATTAGATGGCAAACTGATCTGGAGGAAAATCATTTTAGCATGCTATATACAATGGATGAACTTGATGCTGGAATAAGTCACTGGAAGAATGGCAAAGCAGCTGGATTTGATGACATATTCATGGAGCAGATCATGGGGACTGAAATTACATGACATTAGTCCTGTAACCAAGTTTTAGGTATTACAACTTTTTAACAATTGCTCATCAACTCTTAGAATACCTAAATTATGGTGACAGGCCCATGTAAGAAATCTATTAAAGCCAGGGAAGGATGCCAGAGAACCTTAGGCTAGTGTCACTTCTGTGCCATCTTTGTAAGCTTTAGGAATGCCTTATTCTCAATTCCCTTTCACCTCATAGGGTGTGTCGACATGAGACACTAACTGCACAGTAGGCTAATAACACTGTACAGTAGCATGTCACAGCATGGACATTGCTAATACACTACTGCACTGTATTATTAGGCTACTGCACAGTAGAATCACTAAAAAAGAGTTTGCCAGCACTACTGAGCAGTAACTGGTTACTGCACATTTATTTAATACTTGATTATACAAGTACTAAATTAAATGCACAGTAACCACTGCACATTAATGGACATGTAGATGTGCTCATATCAAACAATATCTAATAGAAGCTGGATTTAGACCAGGCAAGTTCTGCACTGGACAAATACACCACCGAGTATACAGAAGATGGATTTGAAAAAGGGATGATAACAGGTGCTGTGTTTGTAGACATATCAGTAGCATACAACATAGTCATCCACTGAAACTTGCTTGCCAAAATCTACAATATGATGCACCACTATGACCTAGTACAGCTCATGCAATCGCTTTTGGAGAATAGATGTTTTTATATAGAACTATGAAAGAAACAGCCATGGAGATGACAGTGAAACGGCTTCCCACAGGTAGTGTGCTAGCACCAACCCTTTTAAACATATGTACCAATAACCAACCCATACAGAGTAATACAAGGAGCTTCATATACGCTAATGATCTATGCATCACATGACAAGAAGAAGACTTTGCTACTGTTGAGCACAGACTGACATGCTTGCTGAGCAACCTCTTAAATTACTACAATAAGAACCAGCTTTGAACCTACCCAACAAGACACAGGTCATGGCTTTTCATTTATGCCATAGAGAAGCCAAGTGGAAATTAAATATCATCTGGGATAGAATCCCATTGACTAATCACCTGAACCCTGTATACTTGGGGTTTACATTGGACTCAACACTTACTTTCAAAGCACATGTAGAGAAGATGAAAGGAAAAGTCAGCACTTGAAACAACTTACTTTGAAAGTTGGTCACCTCAAAGTGATGAGCTATTGCCTTTTCTTACTTCATCGCAGAGTACACGTCCAGTATGGGAACGATCAGTTCATGCCAAGAAATTAGACCCATTTTTAAAAGACAGTTGTCATGAAGTAACAAAATATCTAAAAAAAGATAGCCTATGCTTACTGGCTGGCATTGCACCATCTGATATCAGGAGAATGATAGCGAGCCAAAAAGATAATGGCAGATGGAAGACTCCAGGCATCCATTCTGTGGTCACACAGAAGTAACTAAATGGCTTAAAACATGAAAGCGTTTTGTGACCATTGTTTCACTGTTGGACATCGTGGCTGACAGGGCATGGCTGAGGTTATGGAAGGAAAGATTATGTGCAATCAGGCACTCTGAAATGGACCTGGAACCCCAAGAAGACCTTCCAAGATGGATGGATCTAGAATGGCTAACATGGCAATGCCTGAATTGTCAGTGCAGGCAAACTGAAAGTTCAAAAATAAACATGATCAAGTGGGGCTACTCTAGAAATATGAATATGTGTGAATGCAGTGAAGTGCAGATTATGGAGCACCTGCTCATTTGCCAATTCCTTGGTGAGACTTGTATGAAGGAGGACCTTGCTGCAGCAATGGAAGAGCCATTGCTTGTTTACAATTCTGGAAAAACATCTAGTTTAAGACAAGGACACAAGAAGAAGAAGAACCTGTGGCAGGCTAGGGTGTTATCCCTTGTGGCTGTCAGGGTTGACTGTGTAGTTTTACTGGTAGGTTAGACAATGGATTTGTATAGGATATTTTAGATAGAGATGATCCTGCCCCTGGCAGCGGGTGTTGAACTAGATGACCTCTGAAGGACCCTTCTAACCCTACTTTTCTAGGATTCCATGATCCTCTGGAACCAAACCCATTTAATAGGTGTCTTCATTTTAGCGTTTAGTGTGCCTAAAACCTACATACCTTTTCCCAGAAAGGCGGTTCAGATAGACAGGATTAGGGTCTTAGAATCTCTATAAACAATGAATTGGGAGAGTTGCCTACAAAGAGGGATAAAAACGCCCAAGGTCCTGAACAGAGGAGTACCAGAGCTAGGTAAGAGGAAATACTGAATGCAGGGGTCTGTCATTTTCTTCCAGAGTGCAAGTGATTAAAATATATAAGAACTAGTGCTCTATGGGCTGCTGTGGCTGCCTACTTTTGCATGTTATCTTAAGGGTTAGAGCACTGACTCAGGAAATGGGAAACAACGACAAGATGGAACTCCTTATCTCCCAGGAAAGTGTCCTGACTGCCAAGCTACAGGAGTGTTTGTATACAGATATGTTTCCCTTCCTCACACTCCTACTGAAGCTGGGCCAATGGGCAGAAGGGAACACAAGAATCATAAGGACAACAAGCAGGACATAGCCTGACTCTGCAGCCTAGAAATTGGGAAGGAGGACATTCAATATGGAAGAGGGTATCCTGAGCTCTCATCTCTTCTCTCACAGCTGTAAAAAAATTTTATATTAGACTATCATTGAATACAAAACAGACATAACTTAGGCAGTATGGACCAGAGCTGAGTGTTCAGAACCTCCCCCTGTGAGGGAAGTGTCCTTATTGCTGTGCTACAGAGTCAACTTCCCTCATAGTTGCTTTTCTTTCTAGCTGCAGTACTCTTGCATTCACAGACTCACAGAAGTTTAGGGCCATTCACTCCAATAGCTCAGCTTCAAGGGGAAAGTTGGAGAGTGTGTCCACTCAAGCTATTTTAGAGGTTTGTGGTTAGGACATTCTACTGGGAGGTTGGTGATATAGTTATGAACGCTCTCAGTCTGAGGAGGGGCTAGAACAGAGGCAGATGAAAAGTGTCCTGCAGGCCACATCTGGGCCACCAGGCCATTTTATCCAGCCCCTGGAGCCCATAAAAATTTTAGAAAATTAATATTTATCTACCCCTGGCTGCCTGTCAAAGATGACAGAAGCCGGGGCAGTAGGACCCAGGGGGAGCCTCCGGCAGAATCAAGTTGCTGGAGAAGCAGGTCTGGCTTAGCCCTGCCCCCCGCAAGTCCCAGTGTTAATTAGCCAAGATCTGAACATACTTAATAGAAGCTTCTCTAAGGACTCAGGTGGAGTATTGTCCCAGCTCCCTTCTGGATCACAACAGATCTTAGATTAGAGGTAAGTGCTTTGGGGTTTTTCCAATCAACACTGTTGGTGCCAAATTAGTTTTGTGGGTCTCTGATGAGATTATTCTAGATCACTTTTTGTGATTTAGGCACCTAAATTCTGTTTAGGCAGCTATTTGTCCAATCTGGACCTGGCCTTTAGTGAGCAACTAGATCCAAAGTTGATTTATGAATAATTCTCTGATCAAAATTTGGGAACTAAATTCATAATAAATGTAAGTTCATTAGTTTTTGAAGTGCAGTGCTATGGATTCCTCAGAGCTGTCTGTGAAGCAATGGCCACATTAGCAGAACTTCACAAATAAGGAGTTAAAAGAGTAATGTTAAAAGTGTCTTTGATTTGCCTGCTTGGTCAGCTGGGAAGCAAGTGCCCTGACCAACAGGTCATGCAGACTTCCTGCTAGGAAGGCAGTTTGTTTACTTTGTGCAATATGCCTGTTTGCAGGTTTCCTTGGTAAAGTTATTGTCATTGCTAAACGGCTCCTGAGACGTGCCAAACACTGACTTCACCTACTAGGCCTACATTATAAGTACCTCTTGAGTGGAGCTGAATGTACATGTAACAAGGCACTGGGGCAGTTCCCTGGTCCCTATGTTACAATCTACCGAGGCACCTGCACTGACCTAGGAATCTACATGGCTTATGCCATAGAAGACATCTGACCAGGAGCAAGGCTCAGTCGCCACTGAGTCCTCCAGTTTCTCTGAGCCTAACTTCCTTCTTTTATACCACTCCTGCAGGCTTAGCACTAGCCATAAGCATATTGGAGTCGGGCAACCAAGCCCAGGAGTGCTCTTTAACCCCAACCTTGCCAGGGGCTAGCCAGTGCACACCATCACACACCCTCCCCCTCAAGACCCCTTTTAGGGTCTTTACCTCCTTGGATGTATCCTACCTCTCCCGGGGAAAAAAATCCACACTGAGGTAGGCCTTTCTGGCCCACCAGCCAAGAGGTGTATGGTCTGTGACCAGGGTGAAGGTGCCACTCAGCAGGTAATATCTGAGGGCCTCCACTGCCCATTTTACTGCTAGTGCTTCCTTTTTAATGATGGAGTGATTCTTTTCCCTGGGGAATAGCTTCCAGCTCAAATGGAGGATGCGGTGTGTTCCTCCCCATTCACCATTTGGGCGAACAGTGCTCTCAACTCCACACTGGAAACATCTAACTGGAGTATCTTTTGAAACGTCCAGGTTATATAGGACTGGTTCATGGCATAAGCAAGCCTTCAACATTCAGAATGCCTGGGTGTATTCTCTGGTCCACTGTACCTTTGGTGGATGCTCGCACTTCAGAAGGTCTGTGAGGGGGCTTGAAATTGAAAAGAATGCCAGTAATACATGGCCAATCGTGGAAATGAGCATACCTGGGTTTTGGCGTCAGTGTTGGAAATGTCTGCAGGGCCTGGACCTTTTCCAGCAGTGGCCATATTTGACTATTCCTCAGGGTGTACCCCAGTTATGTAGTTTCAGTTTTAACCACATGGCGTGTGTCTGGGTTTGTGGTTAGACCCACTCCCAGGAGTGACCACAACACTGTGGCCATGTGGTCCAGGTGTTCTGCCCAGGTCTGGCTGTAAATCATTATGCTGTTGTATGGCTCTGATGAGGCTACAGGAGCCAGTGGCTGGGGCCCCATGCAACCCAAAGGGTATTGCTAAGAACTGATGTAAGGCAAAGAGGGTGGCAAAGTCTGTGTTTCCCTAGATTACAGTGTTAATGGGATCTGCCAATACCCTTTTGTCAGATCAAGGATCATGGAGCCTTTGTACATGTGACAAAGGGCCCTTGTACATGTGATGAAATCGTCCTTTTTAGTGATTTAATTGGGTCACAGCATACACGTGCAATGGTGTGTTGCAATTAGATTTCATCACAGTGTACATGTGTGGTGACATATTTCGATTTAAATGACTTTTACATAGCAAAGTAACACACGTCTGATGTATTTTAGTTTGCTACATAATAAATTACAGCAATACATCTGGAGATGGTGGCAGAGATGGTGAATGGGAGCTGGAAGCTAAGGTGTGCTCAGGGAAGCTTGGGTTTGGCAGGCTTCCAGCACTGCATGCACCAGTCCCACCACTTTCTCTGGCTGCCAGCACACCCAGCCACCCTCCTGCCATCTTCCTGCACTGCTCCAGGGGCAAGCCAGCCCATTCCCGGATGGTCCCAGGCAGTGAGAAGGTGGCAGGGAGAGTGCACGGGGCACTGGAAGCTCGCCAAGCCTGAGCTTCCCTGAGCATGCCTGGGCTCCCAGTGCCCTGTGCACTGTTGGATTGGGCTAGGTGCTGCCTCCGAGCTGAGGCAGCACCCATGCAGCTAACACCCTGCCCAGGCAGCACTGGGGGTGTGGGGGGAGTGCCACCACTGTGGAGGGAAGCACTGGCTCCCCCCCCACCCCCCACAGCACAGGGGCGGAGTGTCCCAGCAGCAGTTCTCATGGTCAGGCTCTTCTAAGAAAAAAAAAAAGTGGCAAGGGGCCCTTTTTTTGTTTGATTTTTTTCCAGCAGAGCCTGCTCACGTCTCTCACCACCAGAGAGTGAGCTGCCAGTGGGCCGAGCAGCCCCTTTGCTGCAGGGGCCCCCGTGTTTCCCTCCATGGCAGCAGTGCCCCTCGGGAGGTACCCGCCCATTGGCACCCTGCCTGAGTGGTCCCAGGAGACACTGCCCCCATGGAGGGAAGCACTGGGGCCCCCCACAGCTCAGGAGCTGCTCCGCCTGCCAGCAGCTTGCTTCCCAGATGCAGGAGATATGGGCATGCTCCAGGAGAAAAAAACAAAGGTTCAGGCTCCTCACTGCTTTTTGGGGTTTTTTTTCTCAGTGGAGCTTTCCTGTGCAAGCTGCCACTGGGTCATGCAACCCCTGAGCTGGGGGAGGGGGGTGGGGGGCAGTGCTTCCCTCTGCAATGGCAGCATACTCCGGGACTGCCCAGGTGGACTGCTAGTGTGTGGGTGCTACCCGGGGGGTGTTGCAGCCATGGAGGAAAGCACCAGGCACCCCCACAGCTCAGGACCCACCAGCAGCTCACCCTCTGGCCATAGGAGAGGTGGGCAGGCTTTGGGGGGAAAAAAAAAGAAACAAGGATCTGGCCCCTCACCTCTTTTTTTTCTTTGGTGGAGACTGCCTGTGGCAGGTGAGCTGGGGGGTGTGAGCTGATGGGGGCCGTCACTATTCCATCACAGTGACAGAAGTCCCTAAATTGAAATGGTGGGTTTTTAATGGACACAATTAAAAATGCACCGTATCAATTTAGGAAGAACTAAAACCCCGGCATGTGTAGAAGCACCCATAATGTACTGGACAGCTCCATGGCACATAGCATCGGGCACGCATCAGATTTCAAGATTTCAGAGACCTTTCAAAAGTCAATGCAGGACCATTAATTTGCTCTGGAGTGAGGTCAGTCTCAAACTGCACTGTTCCCACCTTGGGTGTTGAACTTGTCTGCGGCCCTAGCTCCAGTTCGGAAGTATAGGGGGCTTTAAAGAAGCCCTTCTGAGCCTTCAGTGGTTTTAGGAGTTTAACATGATAGATTTTCTAGTACCTCTGTGGGTCCAGTTGTCTGATTTTGTAGTCAACTAACCAAACTGTGTGTGTGTGTGTGTGTGTGTGTGTGTGTGTACACACACACACACACACACACACATATATATACATATATACATGTGCACACACCCTTTGTTTAGTCTATAATGTGCAAATCTACCCTGCCTTCAAGTTGATTTGAGACTAATGCAGCTAACTATCTCTAACTGTGAACATGACCAGCTACAGAGCTTCCTAAAATTTTATCATGATCCCTCTTTTTCCTGTACTAGAATTTACATATGTGTATATATATATATATATATATGCGTGCGCGCACACTCATACACACACACACACACACACATATATATATATGTTACAAGATTTCACAGTGTTCATAGTGAACAAGAGAGTGAGAATGGAGAAATGCCATTAGAATAAAATACTACTTTTCAGATGGAATATTAATAACATCAATAGAAGTACTAAAATTAGGATTACATTTTGCCTGTGTACAAATTTCTTCCCTTTAATTTTTTTCCTATGCAAAGTAGCATAGCAATGGTTGTGGGGGGAGGGGAGAGGTGTAATTGCTAAGCTCATGATTCATCATTTTATCATCCTCATTAGTTTTGGAATGGCACAGTCAGGCATCAACTATGAATTTTCTCACCCCTTCCTTTTAAAAAATGAATTGCTTTCTTTTATTTTGTAAGTTTTTTCAGTTCTGAGGTAACAATATTTAATGTATATTACTCACAATATTTGACATTCTACTATAATTGATATAAAATATGGTTTTATTGGAAGTCTGAAAGCAGGACAGTGTTTATTACATTAACCATAGAAAACTCTTTGTAAAGTTAAATAAGACATTTCTGGACAGTATTTTTACTATGGATTTCTATACATCTCTTTCAAGCAATCTGAGAGGTAGAAGTGCAGATAAGGTGTCATGCCATGGCTCCTGAGGTTAATATTAAGCCCTGTTTTGGATCTGTGCTAAAAGCCACACCAGGTGATTCATCTGTAAACGGGCACTGGGTCATTCAGACTGGGGAGTCAAGGACAGGCAGACGTGATGCTAACCACATCCCTCCCATTACTACAGAAACTGGTGTATGTGATGAGCTTCTAGGTTCAGGTGGACTGTTTCCTCAGAGCTGGCCTTAGGGAAAATGATGCCCTGGGTGAACTAATAGTTTGGTGCCCCCACCTCTCCCTGGTGCCTTCCCCTCTGGCTCCCCCCTCCCCAAGTCATCAGCGCTGTATGTGTGGGCTGTGTGCATGGGGTGCGTGTGGGAGGGTATGTGGTGTGTGTATGGGGTGTGGGGGTTGTGGGGGGTGTGGAGGGGTATGCAGGGTATGGGGAGGTTAGGGTGTGTGTGTGTGTGTGTGTGTGTGTGTGAAGGTGTGGGAGGGTTTGTGTGGGGGGTGAGGGGGTGAGGTTGGTGGTGCATGTGTGAGGGGCACATATGCCCCAGTGGCTATGGCTGACAGGGGACCCTGTGGACTACTGGGAAGCAGTGCATGTCTACTCACCTGAAATGTCTACTTAGCCTTCTGGACCCAGGGCTAGGGGCAGCAGGTGCTGGGCACAGGGTGGCAGGAAAGGCAGGTAGGCAGGAACAGGCAGGACTTCCTGTACAGGAAGCCCAGCCCCAGAAGCAGGGTATCACTGCTTAGCATTGCCCAGCTGTCTGTTGGCGGCCAGGGGCAAGGGGTGGGGGGGCACCGCAGCTCAACTTTCAGCCCCAGCAGGTTGATGATGGTGAAGCCCTTGGCACGGAAGCCAGGGCCACCCAGCCATGCTGCCTTCTTCCTGAGCCAACCCAGTCCTTGGAGCCCTCCTCCTGGCCCATCATGCTGCCTGGCAGTGCCCACCACTGCCACCCAGGGGATTTTATCCCACTGCCCTGACCGGCTGGCTACAGTCAGCTCTGAGTACCGCTGTGGAGAGGCAGGCCCTGCTGTCCAGCCTCTGGGGTTAGTTGCCACCAAAGTTCCCTGAAGGCTTCCACCCAGCACAGGCAGTGGGGCAGGGGGCACCCCGCTGACCATGACACCTTGGGTGGTCACCCACACCACCCACCCCTAAGACTGGTTTTGGTTCTCCTCATGGTAAGCAGCTGGGCCACAATAGAAAATTAAAATATACTGTCTCATTAGCCAAGACAACTGGACAAGGTCACAAGTACCAAAAATGTACAAAGAAAAAAAAATAACCCCAAAGTGACAGTTAATGGAAAGAAGAGGTCAGTTTAGGCAAAACTGATGTATGCAAAGGAATCAGAAATAAGTAATATATTGCTGTCCTAATCTCCCAGCTGGCCAGCGCGGAAGTTAGAACAGAGGAGGCCAACCCATAACTCACAAACCACAAGTGGCCCACAAAGCAGTTTAATGTGGCTTGTGAGAGCCCACTGGGATACAGGCTATGATATGGATCACGCGAACATTGGTCTGGTGTGCTTCTGCTGTGTGCGTCACATCCTCTGCTTAGGTGGTGATTGTCTGTCCAGTTCTGCTCATATTGTAGGCTGATAAGTAAAAGGGCCTATGTTCAAGACAAGGTTGGACAGCTGATAATTAGGACATGAACTGGAAGGGGGAAGTTAAAGGAATCTTTAAAATCTCTTTCCTCATTGCCTAATCATGGGCCTGCCTGGGATGTGCATGTGCGTATGTGCATGTTGGCATGCAAATTGCAGGAAAATACAGTCCAGGCATCTGGTTTGTCATATTCACTTTCCAGAGATCTGATCTGACAGGCTTTCTTACTCTCTTAAAATTTCCATTGGCATCAGTGATGCAGAAGTGACCTCACAGGCTTTAGTCAGGCGAGGCTTCCATTGAAACCAGTAAGTGTCTGGAAGAAGGAAAATCCCATTGGAATTTTTAAAAAAATCACTTTTCAAAGATTAACATTGATATGAGCAATTTCAATAAAGTCCTAATGACTGTTGTTAGCAAACTTTGTCTTGTTACATTTCCTGTAATACCATGTTCTGGGGCTGGGTGGGGGGAAGGGGGTAATTGTCATCCCAATGAATCAGCTACTCTGGGAATTTCCATAAGGTGCGGTTAGCTTGCAGATGTGGTGTTTGCCATATTTGTCCTTCCTAAGGCTAATTTGTCATTTAAATTAATTTAACTCAGAGTTGATTAAGCCCTAATAAGTGCATGTTCACCAAATGTACAAGCAGGCTTTCAAAAGCAAAGATCCTAAAGCATGCTTGGTATTAAATTAACCGAATTTGTAACGAATGCCAGACAGTTTAATAAGTTCTTACCAAGAGAAAAAATATTGAGCAGACAAGGTGGAAATAGTTGAGACATGTTTTTACAATGAAGCCAGAACACTGATCATAGCAGGTGTACCACTGGGTAGCTAAAGAAACTAAAGGTCTAACTGAAACTTTTGGTATCCTGGGTGGTGAGGGAAAGGGGGGCAAACACTTACTGCCGTGTGCAGGGGCTGTGGTGGTAGTGGCAGTGTGGTGGTGGTATGGGTTCCCTAGGGCTGCCATTCTGGCGCCCACTCTGATTTGGCAGCCGGGGCTGGTGCCCCACTGCCCTCCCTTCCCCCTCCCTCACCAAGTTACGTTATTGGGAGAAACACATATGGGAGATATCAATTAGAGGACATAAAAGAGTAGCCCACAGTAGCCAGAAGAGCACTGTTCATAGCACAAGTAACAACTGACAGTAAGAAGGATTCAGATTTAGAACTGTAGTATTTTCCTTTTCCCTATTAAATCATTTTCCTTTCCACTATTAAATTATATCTTTGTTGAGGGTAAACTCATAAAATATAGTAGGACCAGTATTTTAACTATTATCCATATATATTTAATTAAGAAACTAGTATTGCCAGTGTCCAAGAAACATGGCAAATTCTTCCCAGCTGTATTACTGTATTAATATTTTTCCATTACAGAGGTGACTGTTCCAGGACATGTAATACAGCCAATATTTAGCTCTTTGGGCTCAGCCATGCAAATCACTGAGCATCTCCCACATGGTGATGACAACCCTCAAAGCCTGTTGACTTTCATGGGAGCAAAAGGCACTCTGCTGCATGGGAGTCCGTCTGTGTATGGCAGGATTCAAGATGAAACTAGGAGAGTAAATGGGAAAAAATGGTCATGAGTAAACGGAGAAACCGATTCCTAGCACACTGGCCAGTGTTGTCTCATTGTTTCTTTCCATGTCCCTATCTGTCTGTACTTATATATTTTAAGCATCTCATCTTATGTTTAAATTTTAAGCTTTGTGAAGCTGGAACCACCTTTTCTTCTCTGTACATTGCCTATTATATTGGAGTTCTGGTAATAATTGAACAATCATGGAAAACCACTGACCTATAACATTCCTAATTTTCAATGTCAAGGTTTCCTTTAAAGGAATAACATCTAGATATCTCAGACCAGGGAATGCCAATGTCAGAGTAGTTAAGGTGTCCTGCTACAGTTCCAGAGGGGGAGATGAAGTCTAGTCAATTCAGTTGCAAACAGGTGATTTAGGCTGGACACTGAAAAGTGACCAATTGTGATGATAGTCATATACTCTGATGTAGCCATTGGATACAGCAGGGGTCAGCAACTTTTTGGGGGCTGAATGCCAAAAACCCCCACAACCTCGACTTGGAATTTGCTGGTGTGCTGGGCCAGATGGCAGAGGAACCACAAGGGGCCCGATCCTTGTTGTGGCAGTGCAACCCCTGGCCCTTCCCGCAGTGTTCCCCAAGTGTGCATGCAGCCGCCGATGGCAGCAAGACAGGCTAGGGCTTCAGACCCCGATGCAACCACTTGCAGCCTTGCAGCTGCCTGCTGCAAGCAACCTGGGCTCTGGACTGGCCCCTGCCTCCCACCAAGCCTGGGCTGTTTGTAGCAGGGCTTGCAGCCTCTCTGCCACCTGCTGTGAGCGGCCCAGACTCTGTGGCCAGTGACAGGGGCCTGCCCAGAGCCGAGGCCAGCTGTGGAGTGCTCAGCAAAATGGCTTCACGTGGCATGCTTTGGCATGCATGCAGGAGTTGCCAACGCCTGGGCTACAGCATCTGCCACGCATTCACCGTGCTGGTTCAGTACAATGGCAGGATTGGGTTAACCCTTAGCTTCAATCTCAAACAACCCTGTGGGCAACTAGTGAATGCCCACTGCTTTGGCCTTTATGGTTCTGTTTTGCCTGGAAGTTTGTTTGCACCTTTCAAATTTTTTATAAGTTGCTTTGTCAGGCAAGGGTTGTTTTCTAAAACTGTTCTGAAGGGTTTGGTTTTTTTTCCAAAAAGAAGTTAAGACATGGACTGGATTAAAGTTCAAAACCAGCTCACGTCAGCAAGTGAATGGAAACTGTTACCATCTGACAGCCGGTGGCTTAAAAAGAGAACTTGAAAGTCACTGCACAAGAAAGAGTATGGCCCTGTTTAATATTTCATGCCCATGAATCTCTGCTCTGCTTAGGCTTCTTTGAGGATGGGAGCCTTATGGGGTTGTAGCTCCTTGAGCCTGAGATTTCTGGCCCTGGCACAAATGAGAGTTACACATGGTAAGCTGTGACTTAGCCTTCCTGATGTGAGGCCCCAGAGAAGAGGTACACTATTAGATGGGAAGTTTTGGTTAGATATTAGGAAAAGTTTCCTCATGGGGCTTCTGCAAGCCCACTGGGACACAGCAAAGCACTGGAACAAGTTACCCAGAGAGATGGAGGTTTTCAAAACCAGGCTAGACAAAGCTTTGGCTAGGATGATCTAGTTGGTGATGGTCCTGCTTTGAGCAGGGGGTTGGACTAAATGACCTCCTGAAGTCCCTTCCAACCCTAATTTTCTATGATTTTATGGTTCTATGGTTGTAGAATCAGAATCACAGAAAAGCAGGGCTGGAAGGGACCTCTGGAGGTCATCTCTTTCAGCCCCCTACCTGAAGCAGGATTATCCCTATCCAAACCATCCCATACAAATCCATGTCTAACCTGTTACTAAAACTACATAGTCAACCCTGTCACTATCACAAGGCACAGCACTTGACCTGCTATAGGTAAGCCAGGGGAACAGCAGCAGCCAGTGTTCTGCTGCTGCAAGGGTTGTTAAAATACACTTGAGAGATCCAAGGAAGAGGGGCATGCCCCCTGCTACAGAGGAAGGCAATAGCTCAACAACACCATGCTTTTTCCCTCACTCCCAGAATCCCCTGACAGGCCTCCCTTTTAACCTTACCCAACCTTAGGCCAGCAGAAAATCCTGCTTCCACTTTGCTTGCCATCTCTGGTGGCATTAAGGTCAGTTGAATTATTTAATACAATAGAGATGTCAAATAATATTTTGAATCTTAGACTTGCTGATCAGAACCAGTTAGATATACCTAAAACCAATAACTGTGAATGATATAATTTATGCCTGAACTACAATGCTTGGGGATGAAAGAGGATATTTGGCTGCAATTGCTCATTGCAGAGAGCTTTTTGAAATTCATACTAATCAGGGCATCATCCGTCTGCCTATTTAGTCAGACAGATCACATGTAGTTGGAAAGCAAATCTGCCGATTGAGGAAGTATATTTTGCTGCAGAGTTAAAATAGGTATGCACGATGACTTAGTAAGCAGCTTCGCAAGAATAAACAAACCAACGTCCCATTCCCCGCCTCACCACTGCACCCTTTGGAAACTAGGGTGGCTATAAATGGAAAAAACACTTGATAGGCTGAGAAATATTCCTGAATACAACAGGGAGCAGAGACATCTTGGGCTAACTTTGTTCTTGTACCTATGTCTAAGTTACTTCCACATTAAAACACCTACTTGCCCACCAAAAAATGCATATCTTCACATAGAAATGCGTAATAAGTGAAGATTCTATATTAAATCAGCTGGTCTGCACATAACCATTCTCAAGCCCAAGTCACACCAGCTGCAGCAGCTGCCCGCTGCCCGCCCCGCCACCCCCTCTGAATCCAAGATGATGGGCTTTTTTCCCCATGTTAAAAACGGGGTGGAAAGGAGGGGAGACACTCCTTGTCTTGGATTTAAGTAAATACAGTAGTTCACCTGACCCCAGCAGTCTTTCTTGCCCAAGTGCAGGGGGGATGGACCTGATGATCGTGAGAGGTCCCTTCCAGCCCCTAACATCTATGAATATGAATCTATGAATCTAGTTATATTTAAAATATGTACATGATATGTATATGTAGGACAATCATATTAATTTTCCTATGGATTTTTATAAGGTGCTAAGACTTTTTATGAGCTTCCTTGGATTTTTATAAGCCATAACTGTTGCAGATGACAAAGATAAAATAACAGAATATTACTAATGTTATTAATTACAATGAATGGCAAATGAAGTGACTGCCCACAGGAGGCTGTCCTGGATAGTGTGTGTTTCTTTGTTGTTAAATTAGTCCCAGTGCTAGCTTTTGCTGCAGCTGTGGATATCAGCATGGCCTGGATATGAGGGAAGAGATCTAGGCTCTCTTTTTGATTCTAATAACACCTTACAGTGAGACCGTTTTCAATTCACTTCATCCTTCTGTGCCTCTGAAAAATGTAAGTAAAATTTTCCCATTCTTGTGAAACACTTTGAGATTGCATACTGAAAGGCATTAAGTACAGTACGTACAAACAATTATTCTGTTGTTATAAAGTCTAAGCACATTCAAAGTCAGTATTTTAACCCTTGCTTGGATGTGATACAGCTCTGTGTTCTAAAGCAGAGGAGCTCAAGCCCTGGCCTGTGTGTCAGATCCGACCCACAGAGCTACTACAGCTGGCCAAAAATTTGGCGGTGGGGGAGTGGTGGCAGCATTAAGTACTGCTCCCAACCTTTTGCCAATCTTCAGGGCCCATAGGAACCACCGCAGGGCAGATAGAATAGCCCTGTGTACTAGATAAAGTGTGCCAGGCTGAGAAGAGGCATTACAGGGCTTGATCCAGCACCATAGGCCTGATCCAGCAGCATGAGGCCCAATGGAGGTTGTGTGGGGCCTGATCTGGGCAGCGTGGGCCTGATCCAGAAGCTCAGTGCCCAGTGGAAGTGGTTTGGGCCTAATGTGGGTGGCATAGGTCCAATCTAGGCAGTCCAGCCCCAAGCAGAACCAGCATGGGACCAATCTGCCCCCAGACTGGCCTCTTGCCACTCATCCAGCCCATGGGACCAAAAGCTTGAGCATCACTGTTCTAAAGAAACCATAATCCTTTCTAAGAATTTTTGAAGTTCCCACGGAGAAGTCAGGCTAAGTTCCATAATGTGAAACAGAAAATGTCTCCCTTTCTTTACATAGCTTTGTGGACACATCACTGTTAACTTTAGGAGGACTCATAAATGACTTGCATAAGAGACAGAGTTATCCCATAGTAAAGGTGTGAAACTATTTAGCAGACAATTCCATTCCCTCAATGACTTTCTCCAACAGCAGCCTCCTCTGTCAGTGCTTTCTAAATAATAGAGAATGTTCATGATTAAAAAAACCCATGATACTCTAGTTCTGGGCAGCAGTATGTGTAATACCCAAAATCAATACATACCATATCTACTTGAATCTAAGACAAAGGTTTTTTCCCCATTTAGCATGGAGAGGAAAAACCTCTCATTTTAGATTCAGGTACCAGCCAGGCAAGCAGCTGCTGCAGCTCCAGACAAAGTCAGGGTAGCTCATGCAGCAGGGTATGGGGCACATGGAGTAGGAGAAGCATGGGAGAAGGGGGCATTCCATGCATGGGAGAGCATGGGGAAGGGGTGCATGATGAATGGGGGCATGTGGGGAAAACGCCATGCAATGCAGGGGGAGCATAGGGAAAGGGATGCATTGGGGAGGAAAGGGAGCAAGAGGGGAGGGATGCACGGAATGGAGAGAATGCAGGGAAGGATGTGGGGGGAGCACAGGGAAAGGGATGCACAGTGTGGGAAGTAGTGTGGACAAGGAAGAAGCACAGGGAAGGGGTGTGTGGAGTCAAGGGAGTTTAGGAAAGGTGAGCGTTGAGTGGCGGAGGAGGCTGCTGTGGCTCTGGCCCCAACCTGGGGTGGAGGCTAGAACCAGCGGGCACCTATATATGTGCAGCAAGGCTGCTCTGATGCGCTGTAATTATAGCCTCATGTTTATCAGCCTCTCTGCACTGAAAAATGGCAGTGGGGGGCATTTTAACTAAAGCTCATTCAATGAGCTTTAGTTAAAGTGCCCCTGCTGCCATTTTTCAGCTTGGGGATGCTGATACATGTGATGCATCAGACACTTAATTAGAGCAGGTCTCAGAGCTGCTCAAATGAAAGCACCCCCCCTCATTTGCCCAGCATGTATATTAATGCCCCCTGCTACCTGGCCTATGCCCTTCACAGAGACAGATATCAACAGCTGCAAAGGTAAGCAGCTGGTGGGGAAGGGAGGGAAGAAAACACCAGAGGGGGACAAGTGTTGGGCAGGGGGAAAGCACTGAGAGGAGACAGCTGGCAGGGATGCAGGCACAGGGAGGGACTCAGGTGGCAGGGACACAAGTGGTAGGGGAGACAAAAGTCATGGGACCAGGCTGTCTGCTCCCCAGACACTGCTCTCTTTCTCTCCCTAAATCTTCCAAGTGTAGAATCTACTCATGGGGGAGGCGGGGAGGAGGTGTCATCTTAGATTCAAATGTCTTGGATCTGGGTAAATATGGTATTTTAAAATGTCAGTGAACAAAAGCATAATTGCATATTTTTACAGGGCTGTTAAAAGCCTGATTTTAATGCAAGACTGCTGCACCTCACCAGTTTCCCTTCCCTACCTCTTTTCTGTTCTAGTTGCCTAACCATTTTTAGCTGGAGTTACACCACATGTGATTTTGATCCACTGAGATTTTCCTACTACGTATTTAACCTAAAATTTCCCGGCATAGCTCAAACCTATTACTTCTTGATCTGCCCATTTGCAGTTTATTTTATGTATGTGTAGACAGTTGTCATGCTTGTTCTCTTTTTCACACAAAATGTGCTCAGTTCCTGTAATTTACCCTCATCAGCTTTGCTGTTGCTGTTTTTCTCAGAATGCTTTCCAATTTGTCCGTGCATATTTTAAAAAATGTGGTGCCCAGAACAAAATGCAGGATTCCTACGCAAGTCTTAACCAGAGTCTGATTTAGATACAGGGCAACGCTAGACCTTGAGATCTGCTTCATTTGCAAAACAAATTCCAAGAGAATCTCATAAATGTGGAAGACGGTGAGAAATCAGACTGCTATTACAGCCCTTTATACTTCCCTTCTGCTTCAATAACTGAAGAGAGAAAGAAGAGAAAGAAGAATTTACTAGGCTAATTTAGCTTTCATCTCAACTCATGAACTTTAGTGCTGTACACACTGGAATCTATGAATCCCTTGGTCATCCCTCCCATCCCTGACTATGAGGAAAATAGGTTTACTTGCATTATCCTAAACTCTCAGCTCCATACTGAGATGATAATTATGTTAAATCTCAAGCTTCAGAACTTACAAAGATGACACCGTGGTAGAGCTTTTTGGTCTGATGCATATTGGTCAGATACATCCTGAGCTTTTTCCCCTTCCTCTGAAGAATTATGGATTGTCCTCAGCTGCAGATGGGATGCCCACCAAAGTAATAAAACAGAGGTGTTTCAGTTCTTTTTCCTTCTTTTATACTTGTCAGGTATTTCTTGCTCACATGCTAATGATCAAACTGATCCCCAGATTCAGAATCAGGAAGGAATTTTCCCCCAGTCAGATTGGCAGGGGCCTTGAAGGTTTTTCATTTGCCATGGGGCATGGATCTTCTGCTAGGATCACATGTAGCAAACACACCAAAAGCAAAAGAAATTGCAACCTAGTTTATCTCTGGTCCCAACCAAGTGACTGCATTAAAACTCCAGGGCTGGTATTGTTCTGTACTGCTGGGCCAGGAAAGCACGTCGTTCTGTACTGCAGGTGTGGGAAAGTACCTGCCAAAGGACAACATTGCTGCTGGGTCCCATTAGAGTGCAGAGTGACCCAACTGTTCAAGCATTGTAGTCAAAGGTTTAAAGATTGTTTTCCACAGATCTCCAGACTAAGCAGCTTGTTTAGTCCTCTGTGGGTATCTCTCACCTAATCAATTCCATCTAGCTACAGGTGCTCTGGGCATTCTGGCAACTTGGTCTCTGTTCCTTATCTGTGACATACAGAATTTTACTTTCCATTGAACTACAAAGCACTCAGCTAATTAATATCACTGGAATCAATATGGGCTATCTGAAAATTCAAAATCCTATGATAGACAGGGCAGACTAGATAATCTAATGGCCCTTCTGTCCTTAAAGCCTATGAAACAATGAAATTATAGTAGTGTGTAAAACTTTATTTGCCACACTTGCTTATTCATTCTTCCATCTTTAGAGCATCTTTAAAATCTTGAATTCAGATTTTCAGATTTATATGTGACAACATTCAAAATCTATTGAAAGATAACATAGTTATAGAACAAATTAAATTAGGATGTGTAGCTTATTTCCATTTGTTGATAAAAAACAGTGCATAAATATACAAGACAGAAGAGGAGATCCTGTTCTTTTGGACATGGACTGCTTAGTATTTTCTATAATATTTAAAATGACACAAGTCAGAGAGAGAAGGAGCTCTTAAGCTGTTTAGTCTTTGCTTCAGCTGATGGCAAATTGATAAATTGTTGCATAGCATGACATACAATTTTACTATGCTTTTTAGCTTTAGTCAGTTGACAACACACGAAGAATTCCTTTACTAAATCTCTTGGGTTTCTGATCAGGCAATGTCCAAGTTGCATTCGTGTACGTTCTAGTCCCTCGCTTGTCTTGTTTAACATAAATAACTGCAAGAAAAGAAAATACAATCTGAAAATACTGTGAGTAGCTGTTTGTGGATATTTCACCTCATCATCACAGAACTGAAAGAATCATACAGATTGGAGAACTGTGGAAAACGTAATTCCAAAACACATGAAACCTTGACCACAATGCTGGAGCAATTGACTCCTCTTGTAATGGCAAACCTCACACACCGTATCAGGGGAGGCTGCCTTTTGTCAGGCTGCCATTTGCTCTTGCAGCTCAGCAGTGCACACAACAACCACCAACCATAAGGCCTTAATGTTGATAAGGGGAAGTTCACTTGGCTGGGACCAGAATTAAACTGGAAGCAATTTGACGTTGCCTTTGGTGTATATGCCACATGGGCTGGCTGCCTCCCTCCTTTGCCAAGCTTTGAAACCACAACTCACAATACTTTTGAGATATGATTTTCAGAGGCTCCAGAGTAGGTGGTGCATGAAGGCAGAAATGTTGCTTACCCACGTTGGCCAATTTGATTTTGTTCCTTCCTTCTCCCATGGAAGAAGGGAGTATCCAGCTTTGAATTTTCTATTAGGGGTAAACAACATGACTGCAGACTGAGCTATTTTCATATCACACTGAGTACCAAGCAAAGGGAAATTTTTGCTTTTTTTCTTAACAGGCACATAGGGCCTAATAAGCAGCTGACCCAGTGCAGTTCCATACTAGCCTTGTTTCTACTGGGTGTGTTTGAGAAATCCCCTAGTGTTGTACTAACATTGGCACAGCTCCAGGGGTGCTTGGAATTCTTGGTGGTTTTGCTACATTATCACCTATTCCTGCCCATGGTAGGCCTAGGTCAGAGGTTGCCAACCTACAGTCTGTGGGCTGGATCCAGGCCACAAGAGCCTTTGGATCTGGCCTGTGGAGCCATGGGTTCTCTCCCTCTTTTGCACCACAGTTAGCTGCCTGGGGCTACGGTGGAGGAGGAGCTGTCCCTGTGCCATGCTGCAGTCACCTGCCTGTGGCTCTGGCAGAGGGGAAACTCTGCCCAAGCCACACCATTGTCAGGCAGCATGGGCTCCAGCAAATGGGGCTTTTACTGTGCCATGCTGCAGATGAGCAATGGGGAGAAGCTGAGGTGGTGGCTGCGTCCTAATGCCTGCCTGCCTCTGACCCAAGATGAGTCACTGTGGCTCCCCCAGTGGAAAACATTGCCATCCTCTGGTCTAGACAGCGTGCTGGTTAGAAGTCATGAACCATGCTCGTATGAGTCCATGTGCCATTGCCCATGCTGGCAAAGCTGCACAGTTAGGGGAGGCAATGGTGAGAGACTACTCAAAACCTGCCTGGGGTAACAAGTGGCAAGTAGATGTTAAATATATGGAAAGTGCAAGAGTTTACACATCACATGTGTGCCACGAGGTGCAGTTTCATGGGTGTCAATCCATGGTAGAATAGATGGGGTAGATAGGTGGACTCTGCATAGGTGGTACAGTGTCTCCTGAAGCATCAGGTCAACAGTGGTGACTATGGAGGGGTCCTGACATTCCTTGGCCTGGGATTAGGATTCCACTATTCCAGTTCCAGCAGAACTTCCCTGAACTGGTCTTATCTGCTGAGACTGTGTACAGATATCAGGGCCTTACCTAAACAAGAACAAAAAAGGTTCTGTAATACAGATGGTCAGATATAGCCTGAATGAACCTTGCACAGATGAACATCTTGTACACTTATAAACAGAACAGGTAACATGACTCTTATCTTGGCTCTGTGAAGGGGCATGCATAGTTGACAACATAGGTTAGAGTAGGGCTGCCCCCCACCCCACCACAACTACACTGCACACCTACTCACTCCCCCTACTGCTGCACTGCACGGGCCTCCCCCACCAACTGCTGCAATATGTGCCTCCACCCCTTTGCCTACCATGCAGCTCCAGGCTCACCCTCACCCCCAAGCTTCCCCAGCCATGCTGAAATTCACCGCTGCACTCCTTGGGGCAGAGGCAGGCAGCAAAAGCTGAAGGATGAAGGGAGAGCCCAGAGACTGAAGTTGCTGTTGCAGCTAGAGCGGTACACGGAGTGGTGGCCAGGAGGAGCCCAGGGCTGCAACATAACTCCTTGTGGCTCAATGTGGCTGTCAGCGACCAGTTGGACAGCCTTTGCAGACTATTTTATCTAACACGTGTTGCTAGGGCCTTAGAGATTACTGAAGCATTGCAGAAAAGCCAGCCTACAGACAGCACAATCATATTTCCTTCCTCTCCTGGTTGGCCCCAATGTGCTCATTGATGCCTCGTTTACCAGGGGCTCCTACAATGGCAATATGGAGCTGTCTGATCTGCCTCTGAGCTCAGTGGTGAGGTTACCTACACAGAGGAATCTGCCTGACCCACTGCTACAAGTTTGATCACTGATTTGTTTTCAATCAGTTCCTTTCGCTTGCTCCAGTCTCCCCTCAAATAATTCTGCCTTTAGCTTAATACTAGTAAAATAAGACTTTGTATCTCGATTAAATCTTTCATTCTTATGTGCTGCATTCCTATGTTAGGTATTTGTTTTTGCAACCATAGTGATGAAACACATTTACTGGTTGCAGCAGTTACAGTAATTCTAAACAAGTATCTGTCTTTGTTTAATTTCAGTAAATCAGGACATTTCTCTAGCACCATAATAATAGGGATTTGGGGAATACTGTGTGTCCATGAAATAACTCTTGGAGCAATTATTCTTACATCAGGCCAGTAAACCTTCAATTTGGGTTGTTCCCAGAAGATAGGAGAATGGTTCTGTTTCTAAACTATGGTTTTCCCTGCAGTATTTTGTTGTGAGTTTTGCATTTAGTTTGTTTTGCAATATTTATGCATGATAATATGTAATTATAATTTTTCATTGGTTGCAACTGATACTATTTATAGTGGTTAACATAATCGTTTTCCCATCTTTTGGAGAAATGGTTTTGGCTTGTTTCCTTCTCCCAGAAAGAGCTCAGGTTATCAATATTGCCATACAATGCCACAGGGATATATGTTTTATATACATATATGCACACACACTACAAGCACACATACATCTTATACATATTTTCTAGTGACTTGATTATATTGTAATATTCTTATAATGATGTCCATTGTGGGTACACAGTCATTCAAACTATCCCTATTTCTATGACTTGTACATTTCTGGCAAAATTTTGTGCCTGGATAATTCCTTTGGGCTCAGTGGGATTGAATAGAGGTAACAGAGAAGAATTTGGTGGAGGAAGAAGGTATGAATGGGTGAAACTGCAAGTAGACTTTTACGCAATGTTCTATCTTTATTAATATACTGTTTCCCTAATGCGTGGTTTTGTTGCAATTGTGATGACGTTTTATTTTGTTATGTTAACTAATTCTCTAAGACATGTTAACCTTGTCTGCATGTATTTTTCCCTTACCTCCTTTTTGAAATTTGACAGAATATCAAGGCTAGCCAGTTTTGAAATATTATCTGTTAGTCGTTTTCTTATTTCTTCTCAACCCACTGCAAATCCAAGGATTATTTTCTGGGAATTCCTCTCCCCTCCCCGCACCTGATAAATCAAAGGAGCACATTGTTTTAAGGCAGGGGTATCAAACTCATCCAGCCCTGCAAGCCAGATGAGAGGCATGGGGCCAATTTGTGGGCCAAATTGGGCCCAGAGACCAATCCTGAACACTGGAGCCAGCACTAAGAGCTGGTTCAACACAAGCTCTGCATGCAGCTTATGCTCCAATCTGTCTTCAGCATGCTCCAAGTCCGCGCTGCACATTGCATTCAAAACCACAGGCAACAACGCGGGCCAGATGATAAGATTCCATGGTCATATCCAGCTCATGGGCCATATCTTTGACACCCTTGTTTTAAGCAAATATCTGAACAGATGAGATGTCCATAATTTTCATGGGATTTGAAAGGAGAAAGGTGTCAGTTTCACTTGTGCAGAAATAGATCATATCTGATGGAATCAAATTTTTGACAGGGCTGCCAGTCATTGTGGATACACTGAGAACACCTCTGTCTGCATTTTTTTATTGTAAGTTGTTATTTAAATCCATGTAGTAAATCATCCCTCAAACCTTTGCCTAAAACATCTAACTGCTCTTTGTTGTTCTCATAGGCCCGGTATGATTCATAATGACACATAATAGGGGCTTTATCTTGCAGTCTTCTGCTCTGGGTAACTCCCACTGAAATCAATGGGGATTTTTAACAATAAAAGACTTCAGGATAAGGCCCACTGAGTGCAAGTTTTAGTGTTGCAAATTCTGTATTTATTAGAGAATCAGACTTTATTTTCTTTTTTCTCTCCCAATAACTTGTAAAGAAAACAACACAATCTGAACGTAAAGACACTATAACATGCTGGTCCAGAATGCATTGCTGCATTACACGCAAAATTCCTATTAAAGTCAGTAGCGGTACCTTATGCGGGGTGGCTGTAACATTGAGCCCATTTTGTGTGTTTGTGTGTGTGTTGTGTGTATTGAGTAATAATTTTCCACACCAGAAAAGAAAATAACAAAATGTTTTTCTCATGCTATCTTACAAGGAAGCTAGTTTCACCCACACAGAGTTGAAAGCGCATACCACTCAGCTACAGCATATAAACACTGTTATCACGCTAGCTACAGAAAGTACTGTCACAGGGACATTTAATAGGAATGGGTTTTTATACTATTCAGCTAACTATTGAAAATTAAAATGTAATTAGTGTAGCAAAACAATAGTTTTCATCTTCTAATTACTGCTCTGTTTTTTGACAGAATGTTTTAATTACTGTTTTCTCTTCTGTTCTGTTTTTATTGATTTGGTGCCAGTTCAATTGTGTTACCAAGACCTCCCAGTACTCAATGAATTTACCTCAGGGGATTCTGCCTGCTTCATTGTTTTAAAGTAAACCAGATCTCCCAACTACCTACAAAACAAAATCAGAAATGGAGAAGATTTAACAATAGGCAACAAAAAGAAAGAAAGAAAGGAAAAAAAGGAAGAAAGAAAGAAAGCAGGAAAGAAAAAGAGTTGGGAAAAAATGGAAGGAAATAATAACATGCTTGATTGTTATTAATGAATGTGCTGGCACATAGTTTTATTTAATTTAGTATCAGATGTGTTTAAAATTGGTTTTGCTTAGATTTAATTGTGGTTTATTATAATGTAGCAGCAAAAGCTAATTCATAAAGAAACAACACTGATGGAGAAAAGCATGAAGCATTGTCATAATAAAAGAAAAAAGGACACCAATTGATAATTCCTCAATATATTCTCCCAAGGAAGGAAATGCATGTTTTGGGAAGATGGGGTTATGGTAGTAGTAGCCATTGTTCTCCATGGGTGTGCATTCGCTCTATTTATTGGAGCTTTTCAGCTGTCAAAAAAAAGTGCAAAGGGAAAAGACACAGAGCACTGAATTTGGAATACTTTCATCTCTGCATGGTCGGTTTTAGATAGTGATTGAGAGAGGCAAGCAGGCACTATATATACTACAGAAAAAATATTATAAAAACGATATGGTACATGGTCTCTCAAATTATTATGCACTTTTAATGTGAAGCAAACAAATCGATTTATTTATTGGAGAGATTTTAATTTTGCACCATTTCTGTATGGAAGAAAAAGCAAACAATTTCTCTATCTACCTGAACAACTGTCTTCTTCTTCATGCGCACTTTCTACATACAGTATCAGGCCCCAATATTTTGTTTTAGCTACTGATATTACTGGTAGCCATATTTAGTACTTCATGATAGAGAACATTATTTATTTCTTGATTTATTATTAGGGTACTTACTGTGCAGCTAAGAGAGAGAAGCCAAACATAATAAAAGCGCAGGAACAGGCTGACACTGTGGATTCCATTACCATAAGCTGTTGGAAGCCAGGTTTTGCAACTTTGGGACAGACACAAATTGATTTCATAGGTGCCTAAATGGGACTTAGGTGGAATGTGGGTGCCTAATTCACAAAAACGAAATCAACACCTCACAAAAACACTGCCTAGATCTTTTAGCTGCCTTCCTTTTGACCTATAAAATTCCCTAGCTATCTTGTCTTAGGCTCAGAAGTGATCCAGGTAAAACACCTTGGTACCTAACTCCTGCCTGAAACCATTGCCATCTAGATAAGTGGTGAAAGGCACAGAACATGCTTCACTCCTGACTGACCCTAACAGGATAACACAGTACCCCTTACTTACTTTTGAAGAGGACTGTTGGTGGTAGTACCCACCTTCTGCCCACCCTTTCCAGGCAGCTTCCTGTAAAAAAAAAAAAATAGAACCTACCTTGTCAAGAAATGGGAATATCATCACTGCAGAGATCAGTATGTAATTAGGCCATGTTTTATCCCCTTAGGAAATTATGGATAAAAACAGCCACTGGTTTTGCTATGAAGGCACTTTTGGAACTTCATCTTCATTATATTTCATTTTACATTTGACAAAAGACAAAAGAACCTACGAACCATGAAATAATATTGTAATATCTATCTCGCCCATTTCTACTTATATTTTTAGGTATTATTTATCCTCACTATAGAATCTAATAAGATCAATTGTTCAGCCCAGCCTCCACATTTGCAATCACAATATTTTTGTTTGTGCACTAAACACTGAGGTGTAACTATTGAGGCCATTTCTGAAAATCTGGATGATGTATCAACCACTCTGCCCTGAAGAAACTGGAGACAATACAGTTGGGAGGAGTCCTCCAACTGCTACTGCAGCCTTGGTTTTTCAGCTGTTTGTGATCTGCTGCTTCTCTCCCATGTTCAAGTGTGTAATTATCTGTTCCATGACCAGAACCTCCTTTATAGGCTCTTTCATTCACACGGCTCCAAGGTAGCTCCCTGCATTTTGACATCCTCTCTTGAGTCTAGAAGCCTGAGGCACTCTCAAAGGCAAAAGAGTATTTATTTTTATTGGTATTTATGTAATAGTAGTATTCAACATTTGAAAGGTACTGAACTGGTTTATCTTTAACACAGTCCCTGAGCCAACGAGATTTTTAACTTAAAAAGACAAAAGAGTAGGAGTAAAGGAAACTTTAAGAGCCCTAGAGACATTTTTGGTTTTCAAGTGTTATGTTGGTAAATGTAGAGAGAAATAGCAGAAAAGACAAATTGTTAAATGTCATTTCTTACTTTAAACCTGCTGGAGGACAGCTAAACAGAGGAGAGAGGAGAAATGAGAGCCAGAATTAAGCTTCCAAAGTTTTAATGATTTATTTCTTTTCATAATAAAAAGAGTGTCAAACCAGTTCACTTTATTAAAATGTAGTGGGCTGAAACTTTCTCTGACAACTTTCAGCCTCGCTCAAATATTTATTTAAATGAAGTTTATTGTTAAAGTGTTTTGGTGTGTGCAGAGGAAGTGCTGAAGCAGTGGGAGGTTGAATTGCCCAATTATGTTTACATAAATAGGTCCTGATTCTGCAGCTTGTTCTTTATGAGAAAATTCCTGCACTGGTGTGGATCAAGCTGCAGGATAAGGGCCTTAAATATGTAACATGGCCAAGATAGGCCCATTGTTCCAGCCCAGAAGAACTGCAGAGTAAACTGTTTTTTTCCTACAGGGTTCAACTACAGTGAATCAAGGCCTAGCATATGCCCCCTCCTCTCCCAGTTTGAGAAGGGGATGCCAAAGGCCTCCCTCCACTTCCAGAGAGCAGTGGCATATAGGATCCTTTCCTTCCTTTGAGGCAGCAGCTTGGCCCTCTGTCCTCCCAAAAGAACCAGGTAGCAGGGGTATTTGTACACAACATGGGGGTTTAATTCTCCCTAAATTGAAGTCATGGCTTTTAAAAACACCACTTCAATTTAACACAAAGTAGACCGACCCCTGTGTCATGTACACCCATGTTGGAACCCAATCCTTAACTGCCTCTCCAGTGGTGGGGAGGGGAGAGCGAGCTGCTGGTGGGCAGAGCAGTCCCTGAGCTGCGGGGGTGTGGCTGATGCTTCCCTCCATGGCAGTGGTGACCCCCTCCCCAGGCGGCACCCACCCTCAGGCACCTGGCTCTGGCAGTCCTGGGGGGGCATCATGGCTGTGGAGGAAAGCACTAGGCCCCCCGCGCAAGTCATGCAGGCAGGCAGGCTCTAGGGAGGGAAAAAAAAAGAGCAGGCTTGCTGCTTTTTTCCCCCCTTCTGTGGAGCCTGCCTTCCCGGGCTGTTGCCAGGCTGCCTGCATGGAGCCCTGTGCTTCCCTCTGCAGCTGTAGGGTACAAAACTAGAACTCCTTGGAGGTGTTTTACTTTGCAGCACCCCAAAGCCGAATCTCAGAGAATTCTCAGGTCAGCTCATGGAGGCAGTTAAGTCAAGGGACACGGTCAGCATGGGTGACCTAAACTACCTGGACATCTGCTGGAGGGAGCAGTCAGCCAGGTCTGACCGCTCACGTAGGTTCCTAGCTGAGATACAGGACCTCCACCTAACCCAGGAGGTGAACAGTCCCACTACGAGGAATGCCTTGCTGGACCTGGTTCTGGCCACAGGTGACAACCTGGTGAGGGGACTCCAGGTTCTTGACCACCTGGGCGATAGCAATCATCTCCTACTGGAATTCACTATCCAGCACAGGGTGTCAAAGGCCTGCAGCAAGGCAGTAGCCCTAGACTTCAGGAGTGCCGATTTCAATGAGTTAAGGAGATTAGTTGGAGAAGCACTGAGGTCCTGGAGGGTAGGGGAGTTGGGAGTCCAAGACGAATGGTCGTTCCTTAAGGAGACGATCCTCTGAGACCAAAGGGTGACAGTCCCAACACGAATCAAAGGGGGTGAGAGTGCTCAAAAGCCCCCATGGCTCACCAGAGGCATTCAGGAACATCTGAAAGCTAAAAAGGAGGCATATATCTGGTGGAAGGGAGGGGCTACCACCAAGGAGAATTATACCTGTGTTGCTCAAGACTGTAGGGTAGCTGTTAGGCAGGCTAAGGCAGAGACAGAACTAGGACTAGCAACCAGGATCAAAGATAACAAGAAGTCCTTTAAATACATAGGGAGTAAAAAGAAGGCACTGGGTAATATGGGGCCCCTGCAGGACACGCTTGGCAATCTGGTGGTTGCACCAGACGATAAAGCTGACCTCTTTAACAAATTCTTTGCCTCCATTTTTCTGAGCAAGGACCCCACCAGGATTCCAGACGGACTCAGGAGAGGCACCGCCAGGCCTAGGGAGGCCCTAGTTAGGAAAATTCTGGTGGGGCTGGACGTGTTTAAATCAGCAGGTCCAGACGATCTCTACCCCAGGGTGCTGAGGGAATTGGCAGGGGTCATTGGCACGGCTTTATGAGCACTCATGCTACTCTGGCCAGGTGCCAGAGGACTGGAAAAGGGCCAATGTGGTCCCCATTTTCAAAAAAGGGAGGAAGGAGGACCCAGGTAACTATAGGCCCATTAGTCTTACCTTGGTCCTGGGGAAGCTCTTTGAGAAAATTATCCAGGAGTACATCTGTGAGTGACCAGCAGGGGAGATTATACTCAGGGGCAACCAACATGGGTTCATTAGGGGCAGGTCCTGTCAGACCAACCTGGTTGCCTTTTACGACCAGGTCACAAAATCCTTGGACGCAGGTGTCGTGGTGGACGTAGTCTTTCTGGAGTTTAAGAAGGTCTTCAACACTGTCTCTCACCCCACTCTCATTAAAAAAATTAGGTGACTGTGGCAATGATGCCTACACAGTCAGATGGGTCGCAAATTGACTAGAGGGTCACACCCAGAGAGTGGTGGTGGACAGATCATTTTCAACCTGTAGGGATGTGGGGAGTGGAGTCCCCCAGGGCTCGGTCCTTAGGCCTGTACTGTTCAACATCTTTATCAGTGACTTGGACAAAGGGGTGAAAAGCACCTTGTTCAAATTCGTAGATAACATTAAGATGTGGGGAGAGGTGGGCATGCTAGAAGAGAGGGACAGGTACAACTAGATCTGGACAGGTTACAGGGGTGGGTGGATGAGAATCAGATGGATTTCAATATTGCACCTGGGGAGAAAGAACCAGCAGCATACCTACAGGCTGGGGAACTCCCTTCTCATCAGCACAGAGGCAGAAAGGGATCTTGGAGTCATTATTGATTCCAAGATGAACATGAGCCGCCAGTGTGAGGATGCAGTCAGTAAGGCTAATCGCACCTTGTCATGCAACCACAGATGCATCACGAACAGGTCCAAGGAGGTGATCCTCCCACTCTGTGTGACATTGGTCAGGCTGCAGTTGGAGTACTGTGTCCAGCTCTAGGCACCGCACTCAAGAGGGATGTGGACAGCATCCAGAGGGCCCAGAGGAGAGCCACTCGCATGGTCAGGGGGCAGCAGGGCAGGCCGTATGAGGAGAGGCTACAGGACCTGAACCTGTTCAGCCTCCACAAGAGAAGGCTGAGAGGGGATCTGGTGGTCATCTATAAACTTACCAGGGGGGACCTGTGGGGAATGGGAGAGTCCCTGTTCCCCGGAGCACTACCAAGTGTAACTAGGAATAATGGCCACAAGTTGATTGAGAGTAGGTTCAGGCTAGACATCAGGAGGCACTACTTCACTGTCAGGGCAGCTAGGATCTGGAACAAACTTCCAAGGGAAGTGGTGCTGGCTCCTGCCCTGGGGGTCTTCAGAAGGAGGCTAGATATTTACCTAGCCAGAGTTGTTTGAACCCAGCATTCTTTCCTGCCCATGGCAGGGGGTCAGACTTGATCTGCTCAGGTCCCTTCTGACCCTAACAACTATGAAATTATGAAACTATGAAAGCCATTTGCTGCATCCCAAAGTCATTTAAGGTGCATTACACTACGGAATGTGCTACAGTGGCTGGAATTAATGCGCAATATGCTTCAAAATCTGCAAACAGCAATGCCATTAATGCAGTGCAAAAGGCTTTTGACTCACTTTAAACCCACTTTAAAGTGTCATCTACAGATGCCCCAGGAAGGGTATATCTACCTGTTTAGATAAGCCCACAATATTTACCTTAGCAGGAGGTAAATAGGCTGTTTAGCTAAAATAATAAACTGTATTCACCTGCTTCTGATGAAGTCAACTTTGGGTTCATGAAAGCTTGTGTTACACACACACACACACACATATATATACGTGTGTGTGTATGTATATATGTGTATATTAGGGGTGTGCAAAGCAGGCCATATTTGATTTGGATTCAGATTCGGCCTGATTCAGGGGACAGTGATTCAATTCGTTGATTCAGATCACTGTCCTGATTCTATTTGACTGTATCCTAACCTGAAGATTCGATGCTGATTTGGAGAATCAGCAATTTGGCCACAGACACAACTTTAAATATTTTTTCTACATACATCAAAGTACCAGGCATGGCCCATGAACACTGAGATGGGGGGGTGGATGGAGTGTCCCACGGGAGCACAGGGGGGCCCCCCATGTGCTCAGCGGTGGACCCAGAAGTGGACCGGAAATACTTCTGGTCCAGTTTTGGGTCTTCTGTTGAGTGCATGGGAGACCACCCTCCCTGGGATCCCGGCTCGGCGATTAGCCCTCGGGGACCCTGGGTTCCCCCCCAGACCCAGGAGGCACCAGTTGCCAAGCCAGGTGGGGGGGGGGGCGTGCGCGCCACGGTGGACTCAGAAGTGGACTGGAAGTGCTTCCAGTCCACATCTGGGTCCTCTGTCAAGCATGCTGGGGACCCCCCTGTGCTCCCATGGGGCACTCCATCTGCACCACCTTCTCAGTGTTCATGAGAGGCCTGGTACCTTGAGGTATGTAGAAAAAACATTTAAAGCTGTGCCTGTGTCCGAATCATTGAATCTCTCTGAATCTCTCTGAATCAATTCAGGAGTTTCCAATTCGATTCAGAGAGATTAAAGGGTCTCCTGGTTCAGTACAGATTTGGAGATTCAGCCACCAAATTGGGCCGAATCTCTGCTGAATCGAATCAGTGACCAAAGCTTTGCATAGCCCTAGTGTGTATATATGTGTGTGTATGTGTATATGTGTGAATGTGTGTGTGTGTATGTATGTATACATATACATATATACACACACACACACACGTCTATGTATATATATATGTATAACACAAGCTTTCATGAACCCAAGTTCTCTTCATCAGAAGCAGATGAACACAATTGTTTATCTTAGCATATAAATATGTTACTTAGTCTATAAAGGTGCATATCTACCCTGCCTTCTGACTGATTTCAGATTAACATAGCTCACTACCTCTCCCTTCATCTTCATGTGCTTCTGCCATGCAAACTGTTCTCTCTCTGAACGATGCTGGAAACTCGCCATCCCTGAGCAGTGGGTCTTGCAGTTAACACCCTGGGAGATGCATGAGGCAAGTCATAGCTCCAGAAGTATTGTTTCAGGCAGTCTGAAGACTCAGGCAATCACTTCTGCATCCATTATGCTCAGTTTACACTTTCAAACTTTCCTTTCAAATACTAAAGGGTAAACATATCAATTGAAAAAAACTCCAAACCTGTGATTCTAATGTAATCAAATGACTTCAGGATTTGAGGTTCTGCCTGAATGTCTTCCTGTTACCAAAACTTGGATAGTCTGAGTCCCCCTTCAAGAAGGTAAAACAAATCACATTCCCATCCTATTAAAAATGTATACCCCTTTAATTCATACATCTTGAAGCTTCTCCTGCCCTACCCCATATCCAGCTAGTCCTTCATATCTCAGTACAGCACATATCCCACCCTTTGGGAAATGCTGAAATAAATGAGAAGGACTTTCATGAATGCTTATGCTGAACCCACAGAGTTCATTCTGTCATGCATGTTTTTCTCTCTCTGAGTTTATGAAGGCCAGACCAGGATTAAAAGCTTTAGCTTTAGATTCCTAAGAGCAATGCAACACTATCCACCAAAATTAGCTGGCAACTTATCTTTGGGTAACATAAACACAAAACACATTTTGAAAAGATTAATCATTTCTGGCCCATTGCAGGTGAAAGATGGCATCTTATTTGCTACACAAATAGCTGTCACATTCTTTTATGTTAGTGGAGATGCAGCGGAGGATTGTCTGTACATTTGGCTACCAACAGGCACAGCTGACCAAAGCAAACAGTCTGTTCTGCTGTCACTCACCATATTTATATTTGTGCTTTACACTCTGCCCTGGCACTCAATTATTTATTTAATTTAATTATTTATTAGATGTACATGCTGCCCTTCTGAACAAAGGGCCAGGCATCAAATGCCTGGAAAAAGCCAAATAAACACCGCTGTGGAAATGCAAGACAATTCTTATAAAACTGTACAGCAACATAGAACCAACATGGGCCTTTACATTCTAGTTTAGTATTTTCTGAGGAATTATATAGTATTAATAAGTCAAGAAAAGTTTGGGATGCACAAGTAATATCATTACCAAACTATTTTTTTTTACAGAAGTTCTACTGGTGCCTTACGCAAAGTAATACATCGTCATCTATCTTGGGTAGGTATATAGACCCTTCCCCAAACACCCCCCCCCCCCTTGGATCTGAGTACCTCACAGTCTGTATTTGTTTATCCTTATGACTGGGGCAAGTGTTGCTATCCCCATAATTAAGTAGAGAATTGAATCACAAGGGCTAAATTCAATAGAGGACTTATGTTCGAAGTACTGCAGCCCCTGCAGCCCAAGGTAGGCCTTAAACTCCCTTTTCAATGCATGAGAAGAGCTAGGTGCCAAAACTATCAACAAGCTGTTCAAGGAGCTTCTTAGAGCTAATTGATAGGCCACTGAAGGATTACGGGGGGTCTGAAATCTTAGCCTTCTCCAGGTTTTAGGGTCCTGACTCAGGGCTGCAGACAGATGCCTTCAGCCACTTGCAATCCAGAGCCTGGAATCCTACCTGGACAACCATTGTTTGAAAGAACTGAATAAGGGTTATTCTTTTCTTTAAAAACATTGGTACTGGTGGTAGTAGTGCTGCTCCTGAGTGGATGGCTGTGCTTTTCTGCACTCCTGAGTGGGCTGCTGACAGACTTCGAAGAAAAAAAAAAGCACTTAACAGGAAGAAGCAGCATATTAGTTGGACCTGGCTCCGTAGCATCTGTATAGATTGGGCACTTCAGTGTTGGCTTTTTGGTGCTTTTATCTGAAGCTGATTCAAACAGCTATTGGATAAAAGAACCAAAAAAAAAAGCCTCCACTGAAGTGCCCGATCTATACAGACATTGGGTGAGCCAGGTCTAACTAATGCAATGCCTCTTCTGGGCATGTGCAGGACTTGGCGCAGGAATGTGCTGGATTTAAAGTAAAGCACCATTTTTTTATGTCTATAAGCAGCCCTAAGTCCCAGAGATAGCCAGGATTTCAGATATTTCTTTGCACTCAGAATTTTCTATTAGTTAGCTCTGAGCATTCTGACTTGAGGTTGTTCTTTGTTCACGCTGGTTGTTTTGGGTCCTCTTCTAAAGTACCTATTTCTCCCCATGCACAACACAGGGGATCTCAGTAACTAATTCAAGCTTCTGGATTCTACTCCGGGCATCTCTACTGAGCCTACCCCCTGTATATGACTTATCCAAGATCACATGGGAAATCTGTGGTAGAGCATAGAGCTGAAACCTGGACTCCAGTGTCCCAGGTTAATGATATAACTATTAGAATATCCTTCCCTTTTTCTGTGCCTTGCAATTTACACTGTAGTATGCACACAGTGATATGCTCAGCATTTTTTTTACATATTTGCATATGGCAGCCATTTCAATCTCAGATTGAAACAATCAGCTCATACAGGCCAAGTTGCAATAATCTTCTCACACCAGTAAGGCATTTCTGTGGGCCCAGATCTCAAAGAGCTAATTGTTTATTTTTCTGTCACATTTGAAGGTAAAATTTGTGAATGAATTCCACGCTCAAGGAAAGGAGGGGTCAGCTTGGGTTATCTTGAAGCAGACAACATACTATTTCTTCACATTGCTCCATCAATGCCCCTAAGTACTCAATAATGAACACCACAACTATTCTAGACCTAGGCGTCTTTTGACCTGAGTGAGAAGGGCAGTGGGCTATAGTTACAATCATTGGTTTGTGTTTGTCCTCATAAGGCACTTAGTGGAGACTCACCATTCTACACACTGGGCACGTCTACATGTACATTAATGCACCTTTTCTAATGCATATTAAATATAGTATCTCCAATGTGAGGTACTAAATTAATGCACATTATGTTGAGATAATGTTCAGTAGAACATTTGCATGCTTTTTTGTGACACTTAATGTGCACTAGACTATTTTACTGCTCATTAGCATACTTTTTATGTGATGCTTTAATGTGCAGTAAAATAGTCTACGATGCATTAAAGTGCACTTGTAGATGTGCCCACAATGGAGGAAAATCAGAAAAGCTGAGCCAAAGGGGGTAGAGATTTCAACTGCAATGAAATCTCCTGTTTCCAACTACCTGAGCTCAAACTTTCAGCTTAAACTCTTCCAGTGAAACCCACAGACAAGCTTTGAACTTATTCACACCTGGTTTTCATCATGTCTACATCATATTTCTTGTTAGTACTGACAACATTTTTGGCCCCCATGACCAGTACAGTTTCCCTTCCCTTTTCTGCCACAACAGACTTGTCCCATAGTAGCTTAGGATGGAGACATATTTTTGGTCCAAATCTATCTGCCTCTGTCTACCTCTATTTACCTATGACATCTGTAACAACAGCCTACTAATAACTAAGTGCTAACAAAGTATATTTGATTGGCATGGTCATCAATATTACAGTCTTCACAGATTTGCTCTTCAACCTACTTAGATTCTCGGAAGCTTATAACAGAGGATATAATCCCTGAATGCATAAACACACATTGTGGTTGTAATACGGAAAGATTTGTTTTCTTCATTTCAAATTATCCACTTGAACCAATTTTAGTCTCTAGTTATCGGTGGGATTTGTAAACATTGTTTCCTGAGCAAATGATGAAGAAAGCCATCCTTTCCAGTATTTCCTTTCAGGAGCAATTGACATGAAATATTTTGTTCATAAGCAACTGAAGTAGCTACTGTTGTTAGGTAACTGCATTCTGAGCATCTTCTATGGTCAGCCTCACAAATACAATGCATTAGCACTGATTGTTTTCCATTTTTCCAAATATTTTTTAAAACAGAAAATGGTGCAAAGATTGATTGTAATGCAATACAAGTTGGCAGCCGGTTCAGCCCTTGCTTTTATCTGTTTCCAGTGATTTTTAAGTTTTTCAGATCTGTTTTAAAATCAGAACTGTGTAGTGTGCTTGAAATGCCTTGATGATGTCTTTTTCCTATATGCTGTGGGCTTGTCTGGGTTTTGCTCTTTCTGACTGTAGCAGGGTGCTGGCATTAAGACAGTTTGCCTGCTTTGCCAGAGTCACGGGGTATGGAATTTGAATGGGAGATATCTGAAGAAACATTGTTTAGCTTCACAATTTTGAAACTTTTCTTCCTTAGATCTTTTCTCTTCATGTATTTCCATTCACACCTGAATCATTAATTTTTCTGCCAAGCTGGAAGATCCCTCTCCTCTTCAAGGTAACCACACATTTCTGAAGTAAATTATAGGTTCAGAGATTATAGAAATTTGTCGTCTGGGCACACACCCTGGCTCCTTTCCTTTTCCAAAACATGTAATATTGATTTGTTTTCCTTCTTTCCCAAAGCTAATGTATGCCTAATGTGGGAACAGTTGTTTTCTTTGTTTTGATGGAACATGAAAGCAGGCTGTATAACAAGGGAGGGAGCCTAAGAAGTAGCATTTAAGCACAGCTTTAAAAATAAGTGGCAAGTCAAGTGATCAGGATCCATTGCTACAGGGGCATTTGGGATCTTTAGCTACAGTATTACCTTCTCTTCCCTTCCTTTTCTTAATTAGGGGTGGGCCAAAAGCTGGTGCTTTGAATCTAGTCCCCTTTGAATTTCACATCTGAGTCCCTGACATCCAATCCACTGCTGTTCCCCCCAGCCAGGATTTCGATTTCAATTCAGGCCTCAGTCAAGATGGGGTCTGTCTTTCAATATATGTTTGATTAGAGGCCAAATATCCTGGAAAAAGAATGTTTGTGGTATTTCATCCCATCCTTCCCCTTCCCCTTCCCTGTCCACACCCCCCCAAAAAAAAAGAAAAAAAAGAGAGAGGGCATTTTCTCAGGTTGAGGCCATGTAGAACAATCATCTTTTCTCTGCTTGAGGAAATTCCATAGAGATCTTTCCCAAAAGCTTGAGCACTGGTGCAAAATGTCAGAGAGACAACAGTAGTTTTCACAGTTCCCTTTTCTTCTATACACTAGGCCACAGCCCCCATTCTGCAGGCAGAAATGTGGGTGATCATTCAATTCACTAACATTTTACCATAGAAAGCACAATCTAGTTAAAAATTCCACAAAAATGTAGAGACTATAGGAGTGCCATAAGGAGGAGAAATGCAGGCAGTATACCAAGCTCAGGAGTACTTAAAAGACCGCAAAAACATTTAACAAGCCATAGTGAAAGCAATGACCTTCCCCCACAACACCATCCCAAACCCAGTATGTCCCACTTTTCTCTGCCCAGCGGAGAAGAGAATACAGCACCGAGGTGGGCGAGCAGCACATGGACAAGGAGTGAAAGAACAAAAATGTTGGACAGAGGGGAAAAAGCAACACTATTTGTTACCAAGAAAAGTTATTCCCGTATGAAAAACAGATAAAATGTGGGGAAGGAAAAATGGAAAGGGGGTTTATAACTTTTACAATTCTTCTTGTAGAACATTAACTGATAAACGTTATAACAAATCCAGCGTTACCGGTAAAGACTGTTGTCCCTGGAAAAATAATCATTTCTCAGATAAAAAAAGAAAAAGAAAATCCAAAAGAAGAAAAAAATAGAAGAAGGTAGTAGAAATGGTGTAGAAGCAAAGGGTAAAGGGGCAAGGTGACAAAAATAAGAGTAAGAAAAAGTGGTTGAAAAGGGTGACAGGAGAAGATGTATTTCAGTGAACTGGGTCTTGGAAATCCGGACTTTGACTGTGCTTAACCACATACAGCTCCTGTCCTGTTGTGTTGTTGGAAACATCCAAGCAGGTCCAAGCAGGACCTATGCAAATAGACATGCACTGAACAGCTGGAAGCACAAGCTTTGCCAGCAAATTAGACCCAGAGCCTTTGTTACAATCAAAATGAACGGGGCAATTTAAGCCTAGGGGTAGTAACAGGACATACTCTACACTTCGGTTCATTACCTCAACAAGTACTCCTTTCAAATTCCAGAAAATGGTCCCTCCAAATTCTTCCTTCAGAGAAACTGCTATGACCTGATTGTGTCTGCTAATTGCTATGCAATAACATAAAGGTGTTTATTAGGCTAAGCTGGTTTCACAGCCTTAGAGTTTCAAAGAGGGAAATAAAGGTCATTAGAATTTGTTGTGCCCAGGAATGAAAATTGCAGTCCTTTTTTTTCCAAGTGATAAATTCCAGAAAATACAAGTTGGTTCCCTCCAGTCTGATCCATCCACAGATGCATGTTTTCTCTCTATAACCAGCTGTAGCTAATTGCATCAGTGCCGCCTCTAGTGATGTACATGAAAAAGAAACCTGTAATTTATTGCAACAGACCATACCATTTCTGCTGTACATCTTGCCTTTTCTGTCATTTCAGCGAATGGATTTCTCATGGTAAACTGGCAGTTCAAAAGTGGAAAACAACCTTACTAAAAAGAAAGATTTCAAAAACTCCTCCATATGTTGCATCCAGAGATTGATAAAAGAACAAACGGAAAACATATTGTTTATTTGTAGGACCATGATTTCCCCATCGGCCAAAGGAACTCAGAGCCAAATTCATGCCTCATGAAACTCCATTGTAGCCAACAGGACTTGGTCCATTAATGTGATTATTGATAGACTGGCAGGATAGTGCTATACACAACATACACGGAGAGATGCCCAGGCCAGATTCTCAGCTGGTATAAATCGGTTTAAAAAATCATTGGATTTATGCCCAACTACAACAGCAAAGAATCTGACCGACAGCATCTGCCTCAAGGAATTATGAAGCGTAATCAAATTCTGAGTAGGTTTGATGGGTGTATGCAAACTCTGTTGGTATTCATGAGGCAGTCAAGGCAATGAAGCTAGAGGTAAGGCTTACATGAAGAAAGACTTTCCATTGCGCTTCCTATTCTAAAGAATGAGGATGCAGGAAATGGCGTTCTGGAAAGACGTTTAACTGGTAGCTGCATTATTGGTAGGTGGTTCTAGAAAGGTGTCTGTCTATATCTTACTTAGATTAGAGATCAGCAACCTACCGCCTGTGGGCTAAATGTCATGCTCAAGCTGTGCTGTGGCCCGGCAGGCAGTGGGGAGCTTAGCCTGTGCTGCACCATGGCTAGGCAGCAGGGGGAAGTGGTAGCGGCAGCAGCCGGATCCTAGCATCAACCCACCACAGACCTGAACCGAGCCACTGTGGTCCACTGCCAGAAACCTGACCTAGAGTATAGTATTTTGTATATGTCTGTGTTTGTCGGCATTGAAATAAGTGTATAGGAAGTCACATTACTAACGTAAGTTACTGCTTGCAAAATGTTTTGAGTTCCTCAAATGACAGACACGATGTAAGAGCAAAGCATTTATTAACTCCCAGGTATTATTATGAAGCAACACCCTTTATGATTAGAGTTTCATTCTCTTCGATGTGTCCATAGGCACATGTCTAAGTTATTAACTGAAGTTGATAAGGTTCCCTGAAGGAGTTCTCATGGTTTGCTTCAGTCAGTGATGGAGGCTTGCTCAGCCAAACTGCCCTGCAACTCTCAGCAGCTGTGGAAACTGCAGCCTCAAGCATTATTTATACTGGTGTAAAACTGGAGTAGATAATCACACCCATTTTCTTTCCATTTATCCTAATTGGCCAAACATTAATAAAACAGTGTCCCTAACAGAATCTCTTGCCCATACTTTGCAGTAATATAGGATTTTTAACACATGGATCTGAAAGGGTTTTACAAATGCTTAGCGAAGTAACTGCCCCCACCCCAAACTGGCCCCTGATCCCTGAGAGATTGGAGGGCCGGGTTATATTATTTATTTACTTGCAAACAAAAACATCAGATGTTGGACTAGAAAGTCATCACTATGCTTCAGCAATGTGCTTCAGTCATTAGAATGCCTTCCTTTCTCTACCCTGTGTAAAATGTTCAAGGACGTGGCATCATGGATGGGGCTGCACCATCCTATAGAATAACTCAGAGAACGGCTACCTGAATTCTGTGGAGCTTCTCCTGCACAGTTGTTTTCAGTTACTTTAAGGAGGGTGAAGATCAGGATACAGTGACATGCAGTTGCAAATGGCATTGACCCATAGGTTTAGGGATGAGAGTCAATGCATATTCCCAGCACTTAATCTTCTTCTGCTAAATATCCACCATGGTGCAGAGAGCTCTCTGCAGATTCTGCCTTTAGGAGAGATGGTTTTGTTCAGATGTTTAGTGTTCCCCCACCATTCTGATTCTCCTTCAGAATATTCTCCTTTATAGGTGAGTCACAGGAAAACAGCATGATTAGGAGTTTATATTTAAAAGAGAAAAGATCTGGCAATGACTATAAAATCTGACTTTGCTCTTCTTTGCCCTTCTCTCTCTTTACATGTTCCCCTGTCTGAAATGTTTTCTGTATAACTTTATTAGCCAAATCCAGTATGGAGGCAAGCTTCAGTCAACTTCACTGAGAGCATAAGTGAAGGCCAAGCATTCTTACTTCCCAGTCTGCATCAGATAGCACCCTAGTGTTGGAAATTTGGAGATTCCAAGGGATTTTAGAACCACAACTACATCCTTTTGCAAATGAAAAGCAACTCGTCTAGGAGAAGAATACAGACCTATGCAAGGAATGGAATTTAAGACAATGTTCCTGCATATGCATTCTTTCTTACTGCTCACGATAATGTTAGTATCAGGACTTGGCTATGTACTGGCAGTGAACTAGGGACCAGCCTGCACTGTTCACAATTAAATAGCTATACAATGGTTGATCTACTTCAAAAAGGGAGAAGTAATTAGAAAACCTAAAAAGGCTATATTTCCAGGTCACATTGTAGTGGATTATGCCCTTATTGCATGTTGGGCTTTTCAGATAGCCTCTTGAGAAAGAAGAGATCTTGAACTGCTGACCTATGTGGTCCATGTAACACCCTCTAAGTTTTTTTACTTGCTTAACTGATTCAGCTTTTTTCTGGCAGATTTGTAAAGGAGAGTAGGTTTTAAAGGTAATGCTGATCTAACTAAGAAATAGGCCAAAGTATAATCTGAATTGCCTCCCTCCCACTGAATGTGGGAAACCTTCTCATATGAGGAAGAAAAGGTACCAGGTTGCTTTTGACCGAAGAATCTCTCAAGCTATATCTACAGTGCACCTGGAGGTGTGATTATAGGATGTGTAGACCTACCCAGCCTAGGTTTTTAATTTAACCTCTGAAAATCTAGCTAGGGCACCAATAACGTTGAAGACATGGTGGTACAGACTTACTGGGTGCACTTACTCATGCTATTAATGCTCCTGAATAAACTCCTGTGCAGTTTGCTCTTCCATCCTGGCTCAACCTGCTGCAGAGGGGCTGGCTGGGGCACAAGGGTGCTACAGCGCAGAGCTAGCCAGCAAGCAGCCCATATACTATAGCACCCATGTGCCCCAGCCAGACCCAGTCACCATCTACATGTGCATTGTGGCACACTAAATAATTCCACTGTAGGATAATACTTGTCCCAAACAGTACTATCCTACAACTGAGTTAATTCATTTATAGTGGCCTAATAGATGGTGACACTTAACTGTGGAGCTCATTAGTTAACGCCACAGTAAAGCACACTTGTAGATGCACCTACTGTTAGCTAACAGCCTGAGGAAGTACCACAGATCTCAGGTGTACTTACTGAAGCCCCTGATGTTGCTGTCACTAGTACTCAAGCTAGCTACATCAAAACTAGCTAGGGTATCTGTACACAAGCTTCAGTTACATGCAGTGAACACGGTAGCTTCCAACTACTGAGCTGTGTAGGCTCACCACAGCCAGTACAAATAGGCTGTATTTAACTTGAGTTTCTTCTCACTGGGCACTTCTACACAAGACATGAAATGTGCAGTAGCCTAATAACACTGCGCAGTAGTGTGCCAGGCAAAAGCCTTGCTAATACACTTCTGCACAGTAGTATTAGGCTATTGCGCTGTAAGCATCACTAAAAAACTGTGCACCAGCACTACTGTGCAGTAACTATAGTTATTAGTTAGTACTTCATTAAGCAAGTACTAAACTAAATGTGCAATAACTACTGCGCATTAATGAATGTGTAGATGCACCCACTGTGCAGTATAGTTACACCACAGAATGAGCTACACATCTCTTAATTTTTAAGGGTTCTTTTTACATCTTATGAAATAACCAAATTGAGCAAAGATATCTAAAATAATATAAAGATGAATAAATAAAACACAGAGTAAATATGATTATATAGAGGATATGAATAAACTGTTTGAAGTCTATTATTATATGAGATGCATGTTTTCTTTAAACAGAGATGGAAAAAATGCACATTAAATCAAAAGAAATATGTCATTAAAAAGTAAGCACTAGCTTCAGAAGTATAATAAATCTTTTTATTATGTGTTAATAATTTTATAAAATATTGAGTTGCTGGAGGGTTAGGAGCATATGAGTCAGTAATAGCCATCTTGATGCATCATGGAGGTTTTTTCAGTTTTGCCAGTCTGACAGTTGATGTGTATATATAGTTTTGTTACACACATTGACTGAAAATGCAGAAGGAACATGCCTATTTTGAATAGGCTTTACGAGCACTTGTGGTGCTCTGGTGTGGTGCCAGAGGACTGGAAAAGGGCCAATGTGGTTCCCATTTTCAAAAAAGGGAGGAAGGAGGACCCAGGAAGCTATAGGCCAGTTAGTCTTACCTCGATCCTGGGTAAGCTGTTTGAGAGAATTATCCTGGCGCATGTCCATGAGAGGCCAGCAAGGGAGGTTATACTTAGGGGCAACCAACACGGGTTCATTCAAGGCAGGTCCTGTCAGACCAACCTGGTGGCCTTCTATGACCAGGTCACAAAATCCTTAGACGCAGGGATAGCAGTGGACGTAGTCTTTCTGGACTTCAGGAAGGCCTTCGACACTGTCTCTCACCCCATTCTCATTAAAAAATAAGGGGGCTGTGGCGTCAACACCTACACAGTCAAATGGGTCGCTAACTGGTTGGCGGGCTGCACCCAGAGAGTGGTGGTGGATGGGTCATTTTCGATCTGAAGGGATGTGGGCAGTGGGGTCCCCCAGGGCTCGGTCCTCAGACCCGCGCTGTTCAACATCTTCATCAGTGACTTGGACGAGGGGGTAAAAAGCACCCTATTCAAATTTGCTGACGACACTAAGATGTGGGGGAATATGGGCATGCTAGAAGGGAGTAATAGGCTGCAATTGGACCTGGACAGGTTACAGGGGTGGGCAGATGAGAACAGGATGGGTTTCAACACTGACAAGTGCAAGGTGCTTGATCAGTAAGGCTAGCTGCACCTTGTCGTGCATTTACAGATGCACCACAAACAGGTCCAGGGAGGTGATCCTTCCCATCTATGCAGCACTGGTCAGGCTGCAGTTGGAGTACTGCATCCAGTTCTGGGCGCCACACTTCAGGAGAGATGTGGACAGCATTGAGAGGGTTCAGAGGAAGGCCACCCACATGATCAGGGGGCAGCAGGGCAGGCCTTGCGAGGAGAGGCTATGGGACCTGAACCTGTTCAGCCTCCACAAAAGAAGGCTGAGGGGGGATCTAGTGGCCTGTTACAAACTAGTCAGAGGGGACCAGCAGGCATTGGGGGAGGCCCTGTTCCCCCGAGCGCTACCAGGAGTGATTAGAAATAACGGTCACAAGCTGGCAGAGGGTAGATTCAGACTAGACACCAGGAGGCGCTACTTCACAGTCACGGCGGCTAGGATCTGGAACCAGCTTCCAAGCGAAGTGGTGTTGGCTCCTACCCTGGGGGTCTTTAAGAGGAGGTTAGACAAACACCTTGCTGGGGTCATTTGACCCCAGTACTTTTTCCTGCCATGGCAGGGGGTTGGACTTGATGATCTGCTCAGGTCCCTTTCAACCCTACCAACTATGAAACTATGAATCCTCTTTATGGCATCATGCAAATAAATACCAAAGCTAATAATTTAAAAATAAAAAATATATTCTGATCTTCATTTCTATGAAAATCCATCCCACCTGGTAAAGTGGATTTATGACAAAGAAAGATAAATGCACTTCTGGACTCACTGAATCCACTCCTATGTGAGAAGAGTGGTCCAAGGAAAGCTCAGCCTATTTTCTGGTTTGGATGCAGCCAAATCTAAGGATAGAACTTCTCACAAATGATCAGCCCCAAATGCCAAAAAGTTTCTTAGATTTTCATGTCATCAAATCCAAATTAAACCTAGTTCACACTTGGATTGAAGACTGACATTTAATCTGACTACAGATTTCAACACCAACCGTTGCTTCTTTTGTTCATCTCTATTAAAGATCCAAGAAAGAAAAGGGACCTTTGACAAATAGCCCCTCATGCTGGAGAAAGATTTGTAGGCAAAGGCCTTTATTCTTGTGTAGAGTCCTTGTGAGGGCACCTATACACATGCCTGATGCCTGCTCCGACACGTTCTAATTAGAACACGTCAGAGAAGACTTGATTAATTGAGTCTGTTGGAGCGCTCTAATTAGAACACTGCAGCAGCCTCGGCGGCATGTGTATTTAGCATCCCTGCATTTCAAAATGGGGGCGGGGGTGCTTTAACTAAAGCTTGTCCAACAAACTTTATTTAAAGCACCCTTGCCACCATTTTGAAGCACAGAACATTGAATACATGAGATGCTGCAAGAGTTTTAATTAGGGTGGTTCCTGAGAGCCAGGAGCCACTCTAATTAAAACATGTGTAAAGATGCGATTTCACTTGAATTCTGCAGTACCGATGTGCTTGTAGTATTGATGCCCGAGAGTTAAAAGATACCAAATCTGCATGCAGCATGATAGGCATACCTTAGGCATGCTGTTTTTACAGTTTCCTACTGTAATCAGAGATGTTTGAAACCACTCTGCTAAACGAAGAACATATCTTAGTCAACTCCGGCCAAAACTCAAGCCAAACCCTCATCTGAAAAACTTCAGTTAACTTTATTTTCATTGTCATCATAAAGCAGCAAAACACAGCTCGTGACTCCCAGTAAAAGAACAAATCCACATTTTAAACAGCTCCTGCTCAGAAATAAAATCATCATGTTTTAATTGAGCCCTGACAACAAAAATATTTGTAAACATTTTCATGTCCAATGCAATAGTTTTTAAACAAGTTTTAGCTTCCACAAGTACCTTTCCAGTATCTGTACACAACAAAACAGGCTGAAAGACAGAAGAATTAAGTCTTTTTCCCCTTACCCCCAAATCATCTTCATCTTTGTGAGGTCTGCAAGAGAAGCAGCAACAGTGAAAAAAACAAACAGCATTTTGGACTTTCCACTACAGCAGTCTCTGTGGGGGAGGACAAATTAGAAACTTGTTTCTTTTGTTTGTTTACTTTTAAACTGATATATTTCAGTACTTAACATATTCATGAATTTGTGTCTTTCTGGGGTTATACTCCTAAACTTCTGAAAATTTGCAATAAAACTTGTTTGGGAAGGTCTAAATGCAACATAGTACCAGAGTTTTCATAGCAGTTAAATAAACAGATGTGAAAATCGGATGGAGTGTGCCAAAATAAAACAAGTTGTTTAGTATGTTATCACAGCAAAGTTTTCTTTTGGATTGGCTTAGCTAAGGAAAAAATAAATTCTAGATGAGTTGATATGCATGTTTCTAGGTATCGATCAAGTTGCAATACACTAAGCTAAGTCAATTAAGCTAAGTCATTACACATTTTAACATTGTTATGTGGTCTATGCTTGCCCCAATATTCTGTTATTTTGTAAAAGTTATGCATATCCTCACTTTCCCCTTTTTAGCTACTGTTTTCACAGGTTTTTAGTAAATGTAGGTGTTCAAGAGAAGATCAAATGATACTGGTCAGAGCTAGTGATAAAATGGTCAGATTTACCCATATAGCTCTGATGATTGATCAGCAACCTGAAATTTTAACAGAATCAGATTTTGCTTGAGCATGGATACTAAAACATGTGGATTTTCACTGTGTGTCAGATACTCAAGAGACAGACTTAATTTCTGCATGTGACCTATTGAGTTTGGCAGGCTTTTCTCATCAATCCCTGAGCTTTTGAACTCAGGTACACAGAGATGAAGATCTTCAGTCATTGCTTCACTGAGCCATCTACAAAATAAACCAAACAAAACCAAACAATATGTATGCATATATTTTGTTTGAAGACATGTTCCACAAAGCAAGCAACCAAGTAAACCGCTGGTCTAATTATATGACAATCATTGCGGCAAACCATACACAATTTTTAAACCACTGCATATGTTTTTCCATAAAAAGAAATAAAAAAGAAAAAATACATCTTATTACTTCTATTCTGACATTGTTATATCATCCACTGTAATCCTTCATTTGATGGCTAAGTCATAATTTCAAGATTTTTATTTATCTTTGAGAGAGGCAAAGGTTTTTTTTAGTGGTATCTTTTAGTGTACCAACAAAAGATATGATCAAAATACCTTGCCCCTCATATATTTTTTGGACCATCAAGACTGCAGCAGCACTCTATCCTTACTACATTCAGCTAATGGTTGAAAATGCCCCAAAGATGTGTTATCCTGGTGTACTGTTAATGTTAACATACTGGTATGTTGAAAAAACCTTGGCCAGAGGTGGGGCCATTTTTCAACAATACACAAAAACTTTTCTTTCTTTCATTAGTGTCCTTGCTTTCCAAACAATAGGGCACTTATTAAAAAGGGATGTATAGGCTTCCTGACTCTCTCTGCTCTCATAGGCCTTGAGAGGCTATAACTGTCTTAACTACAGTTTTTCATCTCCTCTTAACTTGAGCAATCTCCTTCCATTTTGTCATATCTTCACCCATCCCTTCCAGCTCAGTTTTTATGTTATCTTCCCGTTGTAGTCTTGGTCTACCTTGAGGTGTGATACCTTCTACCTCAGCTTCTAAAATCTGCCTCACGTGCCTTCTCTTGTCAGTTGTCATGATATGCCCTGCTCATTTCATTCTGTATCCTGAAATATTTAACAAGCAAAATTATTCCCTACCCTCTAGAAGAAATGTACACAACATACTTCAGTTCCTTTTTCTATATATTCCCAGAGTGTTAACACAGGTTAGGCTCAATTACCATCTGAACTCTTCGCTGTGGTCAGATTTCAAAATATGGTTTACATTGGAGTTTGGCAATATACATCCCACAGGCCAAATCCAGCCAGTAGAGCCATTTGATCTGGTTTGCAGATGTGGGGCTTTGGTGGCATTTGGCAGTGGAGAAGCTTCTGTGGTGGTGGCCACTTTGGGAACTGTATGAATTTTCCTTGTGCTGACGGGGGGAAACATGGTGATGGCAGGTGGGTATATAGAAAAGAGTGTTTCACAATGGTTCTTAAGGCCATAGTCAGGCATGAAAACATACCATCTATTTTCAAAATCAACTTCCTCTTGCAGCATCACTTGAATTCAAAATTTAAAAAATCAAATCAAGACATTTATCAAAAGGAACAGCGATTGATTTAGATATTTAACTTTTGCACCCATTCTTTAATAACAGTCCCAATACTACTATTTGTTTGGGGCTGAGAGTGTGCACAGTTCTGTGCAAATCAAGAAAAGTTTACTGCAGACCCTAAAACAGGTTTTTCATCTTTTTAGACTTGAGGCATGCTTTCATGACATCTGTGAATTAAGTGGCAGCCCATTTGAAAAACTAATACAAAGAGGAATCTTCCAGTAAACAGAGAAGTTATCTGTCAGTCTGTAGATGATTGATTAAGCTGACTTGAGATCTGCTTGTTCGACTGTGGACACTGCAAATAGTTCTGGGTGGAAGTAGATCCTGGTGATGTCAGGTCACAGCTCTGCTCTTTTCATTGATTTCCTTCACTATCTGCCTCCATAACAAGGCAAGTTTGCCCAAAATGATACCTTGTCATACATCACAGCACCACTAGGGAGGATTCGGTGCTTGCATCTCCTCGGTATTGATGTTAATATCACATCTCTTCTCTTACCCACCTCTAGAGTGACGACTATCAGTGAGTTGGGAGTATAGGACCTGTTTTGGGAGCTGGTTGTCAAGCATCCTTATGACATGCTCTAACCAACAACATTGGTCTTGTATAAACATGCCTTTATGCTGCTGGTGTTTGCCTGAGCCAGAACACAAGTTCATTTTTCTGTCCTTCCAATTAATATAAAAGATTTTCCTAAGACATCTCCTCACTGGAGCCTGCACTTATCTTACTTATCTCCTCTCTCCCAGAGGCACACTTCAAAGGCTGTCATGGCACCCCAGGATGCCATGGCATATTGGTTGATAATCACTGCCCTAAAGAGACAAGCAAAATAAAATACCATGGGAGACCCAAAGGAAAGTTGTGAATATGTTTTTGTTTTGTTTTACATTTGGTGGGGGGCTTTTGTTGAAATACATCCACATTTATGAACTTTGTGAAATAAATATATTTCAATTTGCTTGCAAAAATACTAACTTGTTATCTGTTTATGATTCAGGGACTGACATTACGTAGATCTCTTACTCCGAGCCCAGATTGATAGATTAAACTCTTGCTAATGTTGAGGTTACTGGCAAAACTCCCACACAGTTCGTGGCGCTGGAATTTCACCTATTATCTCTATTTTTCATTCCTATCTATCCAAATACTAAAAATATTCTTTTACTGAGAAAAGTGAATGATTTCTAACTACTACAAGCTATCAATAAAGAATACTTTTTAGAACAGAATGTGAAATAAAAGTATATTCTGTTTAAATCTTAGAATTTGAACATTACCTGTATGACCTTCTATGAATGCATTTGTCTCATGTTTGTAAGAATTAAGAGGAAATACAAAAGTACAAGCATAAATCAATAAAAAATACTCTTTAATAAAATCACTGTAATGAGTCTTAGCATAAACAGCGTTATCTCTGAAAAAGAAATAAGCTTCATTATCAGATCTCTCCTTTCTCTTTGAGTCATACTTTGCTCAGAAGCAATGGGGAGGAAAGTTAAGTCTTTGGTATAGTATAGATAGCCAGTGCACATCAATACTGTGTTGGAATGTACACGGGGTTACTGCCATGAAAATGAATGGCCTATATGCTTCTGCTTTGTCTGCACCTAGAATTTAATGGCTGTGAGAGTACTATTTTTCAAAGGATGGAGTAAGTGAGTCGGCAAGATTTCCTAGCCTAGTCTGATGCAGTGTAAACATGCCCTTATGAACACTGTATTAGGACTATTCATGCAAGTAGATTGGGTTATATGTAGGCCTAAAGCCGGAAGTGCTGATCTAAGACAAGAAAGTGTTTATCTTGTATGTTCAATGTAATATGGCTCCCCCAGCAAACAGATCCATATTTAGTAAACTGTCTTGCAATTTTTGCTTACAAGGCTGAAGTGATCAGAGCTAAACATCCTTTACTGTTGTTATTACCAATAAACTTTATCACTATATTCTTTTTTTACTGTGTTAATTGTGGACCTATGCACAACATTTTTATAGATTCATGATCTGATTTATCACCATATTTGTGATATGTTAATTCTAGGAGTCGGAATAATGCTTTTATAATGGTTGGCCCTATTTTATAATTATATTCTCATTTCTGTTATTTTTGTTTAAATTTATATTATGGTTGTATATCTGTTATGTTGTTTTTGGGAGCATGACTTTCAGGCAGAATCCTTTATAAATTGAATTGAATTGAATTGAATTGAATGTTCAACGCCATTAGGTAATAAAGAGGGAAGAGAATAATTCTGTTCTTATGTGACAATGTTCTGACACTGTTGACTCAGGTTAACTCCTTAGCATGACAAGTATAAATACAACTGGAAGCAATGGTAATGATTACACAGTACTGTGAATCCCATTGGTGCTGATGTATTTCCTGATATTGTATGTGTGCAACTAATTTGAGTCATACACAAAATGAAGGAAAAACAATTCAAGGAATATTCAAATTTCTAACTCTCTGGGCACATCTATATGTGCTGATTTAAGGTGCTTTAGCTTGATTTAAGGCACATTAAAGGCACACATCTACACATGTGTGCCCATAATGTGCCTTAAAAATGGCAATTTTAGGCTATTTGCACCTAAATGTGATACCTGCAAAAGCAAAAGCAGGTATCACATTTAGGTGCAAATAGCTAAAGCGCAGTAATACACATGTAGATGCATTAAGGTGCATTAATCCTGTGTATTGATTTGGGACTAACTTTAGTCCTACATCAGTCCGTGCACATGGCATTAATGCGCTTTAACACATGCATGTGTAGACACACACCTAAATCGCCTGAATGCTCATTAAGCTAATACGCATTAAATATAGGAGTGCCTAAATGCACATGTAGACATGTCCTCTGATATGAAAATTTACAACAAAGAGCATTTAATAATAAATAAATGCTTGTAGAATCACAGAGACTACTAATCATGATCTAGTCAGACCTGTACTATCCAAGTTATGGAATTTTACTCAATAATTCCTGCAGTAGAAAGAATTAATTTTTAATGGTTTACTGAAATTTATTTTTCATAAACTTATTATTTGACTTTAATCATTTTAGATCTTTATTGAGAAAATATGAAAAAGTTACATCGTTCCTCTGCTACATATTGACAACTGAACTCTTTCAGTGGTTGTTAGCCATAGGTCACTTCGAAGCATCCACAGAATTTTTTTCCTCAGGATGAAAGAGACATCCTTGATAAACAGGAACAAATAAGCAAAATGAGTCACATATAATTAGAAACAAAGGTTATGGTTCTCAATTAAGGCTGATTAACATTTGTAAACCCTGAATTAGTTTCCTTATCCTGTTTTCTGTATGACTTTTTTCCCCTAGTCCACCCATCAATTTTATAATTAAAAAAACAGCATTAGTAAATGGGGTGAAATGTCCATTTGCTGCTTATGTAATAGACGCAAACCTCCTTCTCTATTGTGAAGGCCAATTAGGAGACAATTCTGTCCCTCAGTCTTACAAATAACATAGCTTACCCGTGAGTCTCCATTTCCTTTTGGAAAAGTAGGTAGTTTGCAAACACCTACGGTTGTTCATCACCATTTTGAAAAGTCTTTTTATTTTTTTAAGTATATTTTTCTACTCTGGGGTCCTAGAACAATCTGAAGATTTTCTTGTATCCTTTTGTTGTTGCTATTGTTGTTTTATTTTACAGATTACACATCAGCATTAGACTTGATGTCACTGAAATGCTTGCAAATAATAAGATCTTTGTTCCCTTTCCTACTGATATTATTATTAAGTATTTATATAGTACTACAAATGGACACAGCACTTCACAAAATACAAAAGGAAGTATGGGTTGGATGAATGAACTGTAAGGTGGATAGAAAGCTGGCTGGATTGTCAGGCTCAATGGGTAGTGATCAATGGCTTGAGGTCTAGTTGGCAGCCAGCGGAGTGCCCCAGGGGTAAGTCCTGGGGCTGGTTTTGTTCAATAACTTTATTGACGATCTGGAAGATGGGATGGATAAGCAAGTTTGCAGATGACACCAACCTGTGGGGTGGAGTAGGGCTAGGATTCAGAGTGACATAGACAAATTGGAGGATTGGGCCAAAAGAAATCTCATGAGCTTCAACAAGGACAAGGGCAAAGTCCTGTACTTAGGACAAAAGAATCCCATGCACTGTTACAGGCTTGGGACCAACTGGATAAGCAGCAGCTCTGCAGAAAAGGACCCAGGGGTTACAGTGGATAATAAGCTGGATATGAGTCAGCAGTGTGCCCTCGTTGCCAAAAAGACTACGAGAATACTGGGCTGTACTAGTAGGAGAATTGCCAGCAGATTGAGGTAATTAATTATTTCCCTCTGTTCTGCACTGGTGAGGCCACATCTGGAGTAATGTGCCCCACAAAAGGCCCAAATAGAAAGGATGTGGACAAATTGTAGAGAGTCCAGCAGAGGACACTGAAAATGGCTAGGGGTCTGGGGCACATGACTTATGAGGAGAGGCTGAGGAAACTGGGCTTATTAGGCTGCAAAAGAGAAGACTAAAGGGGGAATTGATAGCAGCCTTCAACTACCTGAAGGGTGGTTCCAAAGAGGATGAATCTAGACTGTCTTCAGTGGTGGCAGATGAGAGAACAAGAAGCAATGGTCTCAAGTTGCAGCAAGGCCTTGCTCTTCCAAAACATCATAAGAATAGAATCTTGACGTATATATGAAGGAGACACTTGTCCCCCGGCCAGAAACTACCAAATATTATGTATTGTACCAAATAAGTAGCAATTATTTTTTGTCACAGATGCTCACTTTTTACTCATAGTGGAAGTATGTTCAAAAGGTTTCTTCCTACTGCTCTTTTCCATTTTAAGTGCATGATGATCTCATGAGGTGTGAGACTAGTAGCCCAGGCTACTATGGTGAAGTAAGATATGAGTAAGCTCAGGGGTTGATGGGATGATAAGAATTGCATAGCGACTTTAGAAGTTTCAGAATTTGTTTCTGTTCCATACTGGAATGGAAAGAAAAACTTTAATAGAAATGTATTTATGTATTGTATTGATTTATTAGATTTATATTCTGCCCTATTCAAAAGGCTCACAGCACCTTACAATAAATATACAAACAACCCATAGTTGGATTCCCTAACACCCTCACCCAAAACTTGAAACCTCCAACTCCTTCCCCACCCTCCACAACTACCAGTTTCCTGCCTAAACTCCAATACAAATAAACCCCATGGCCTTTCTTTACCATGCATTCCAACTTCCATTTAGATCCATAAGACCTTTTCCTACTTCCTCTACTCCCTTCCCACCCATTTTCATTCCCCCACCTTGTTCCCAGGGGAAATCCCCCCACCTTCCCCCAATGTCCCTTCTAAGCCTGCACCCCGTATCCTCCCCATCCCTGCAACAAACACAACATTGAATTAATTTTAACAAAAAAGGGAAAGAAAGATCCTTCCTCCCCTCCTCAGTCAGTGCTGAATGGTGCCTATAAACATCACCCTTAAGCAGTGCCTAAACCTCAGAGTGGTACCTACCCAGGGAGGGCGGTTGCCTTTATTGCATCTGCAGAGTAACCAGGACTTTCTTCCTCCTTCTGGACACCCAAGAGGGTGTCTGATCTGATAAGGAAGGGAGTGATATCAGCAGTTCTTCATCTCAGGGAGGTCTACTAGCTCTGCAGTGCTTGCTGGGTGGCTGGGTCTTTCTCCCTTCCTTTGGGAAATGGAATCGTGTGCATCACTCTGTGGCCTGGTCTGTAAAAGACACAAGTCTGAGTTGATATTCTATTTGCTGCAGAAGAGGGTTTTTATCACAGTTCAGGGACTTCAACATGGTTCTTCCAGTCTCTTAGGCGGTAACCTAACCACCCAACGTTAGAGCCTTTCATGCTTTGTTTACCCTTTTCTCAGGGGAAACATCATATTTCATCAAAAAATGTTCTTACAAGGGCTATGTAAGCTCTCTGACAGTTCCATTCTCTTCCCTTTTGAACTAAAAAATATGCAAGAGTCTTCCAAAGATTGCTGTAAAACAAGAAAGTACAAATTACAGCCTCTCATTTCAACAGTCTTATAGTGTGAGCACCAGAGGGAGAGTGTGGTTTCCATAAGAGTAGAGATTTCCAATAAAAAACAGGAAATTATTATCTACATGCTCAAAGCACACTTACCTGCAGCTCCCACAGACTCCAAATATAGCCAATTCTCTGTTACTACAATAAGGTAGTGTAGAGAACAGAGCAGTCTCAGTTACAACGAAAATATTTTTTTCTTTGAACTGGAGCTCATGGAGACTGTTTGACTCTTGGAGTTCCCCCTGCCTCCTTCGTATACAGGCTATCTCACACTTCCTAGTGACACAGCACAAAGGGCAAGAGCCTCCCGTATGATAAGGCTGGCTCCACTGAAACCAATTCTCTGTGTGTTGGGATGCTCTGGGGACACAGCATCATCATAACAGCTCCCACCTGGCTGAAATTGGGTGAAAAATAGAAGTATTTCTTGCAAAAATTGTCCCTGTTCCTTATTGAAATATATCATCATTTCAACGAACTCAATATCATAGCTGCTCTCCTTATGTCCTGGATTGAGCAGGGCAGCTCAGTAATTAGCTTGAATATGTTAAATAAAAAGATGTTTCTAGTCATAGCTGACTATGGGTGCATCTACACATGCTATTAATGTGACTGAATATACTCTGACTCAATTTTAGCTGGTGTAAACTAATCCCTATGTCATGTCTACATGTGTGTTTAAGCGCAGTAATTTACTGTGGCATAGGATAGTACCTGTGTCTGACAGGACTATCCTGTCAGAGTAAATTAATTTACTGCACACTAATTGTGGTTCACATGTAGACAGCGATGTTTTACTATACAGTAAATTAGTCTAATGAGCAGTAAAGTGCATGCGTGACGTAGAGTAAGCTGTCTTGGGAACATAGTGTCCAGGGAGTGTGGCATCCTGGGAGACACTCTGAGTGAGGCAGCAGGCAGGAAGAACTTCCTGCTGGCAGCTGCCTCACCCTGGCTGTCTCCCAAGAAGACATCCCAGGATGTCACACAAGGTTAAACCCCAGATCTTTGCAAGGGCAGTAGCAAGACTGTTACTTCTTACTCTAAGAAGCATTTTTATATATGGTCCTGTAAATTAGTGTTTTTTCCACTTCCCAAGCCTCATCAAGATACTACCAGCAGCTCACCTCCTATTTCAGGCACAAGCTACAAAACTCAGCCAATAGCTATGGCTGTGAAAGTGTTAACATTGGACTCCACCCTTTTAGCTTATTAAACCAGACACAAGTGGTAGCCATCTTGGCAGCTGCATGCATACACAATGTTTTCCGGGATTCCAGGAGTGCTCCTTTTCCAAAGAAGAAAACATCTTTCCTGCTTAAAACACACGTGAATTTTAGGGGGCTGAAAGTTGTGGAAAAGATGTGTTGTATAGGAGAAAATATGGTATTTGTTATTTAGTTGTGTATTTTCTGCTGAGGTAGACACATCTCGCCAGCTGGATCGCTAGTGTGTTATGCGTGATGCCATATTAAGATTTCATTTCTTGTTTCTATGTTTTCAGCTCAAACCTTCTGTGGAACAAGGCCATACATTTTAAAGATTGTCCTGAATATAATCATCATTTGAAATGGGATGTACCTATGATAAGTATCTATGGCTCTCTGTAGTAGCATATCTCATCTGATCAAATTCACTCTAGTGTCAGCTGGTTGGCAAAGGTATGGTAATGAGAACTGAGTCATGTGTCACAAAAAGACAGTTATACCTACCAATTTTACTGATCTCACATCCAAAAAAGATTGTTTCAAGATACCATACTGAGGTGCCTATTGGATAAATCCTGCAAGTTGCCAAAATGCAGTTCCCACTGAAGTCAATGTTTACTGTGGGGAACTCACTACATTACAGATTCTGATGAAGGCTAAAGTGATGAACTGACTAAGGAATTGCCTTTTCTCACCTGTTATATAATGTAGCAGCATGCACAACAGACGCAGTTCTTTCCTTGCTGATATCCTAGTCCCTTCTCCCTACCTTCCCCAGCAGTATAAGGCTGTTAGGTGTTGTCCTTTTTCTCAGGATGGCCAGCTGTTGCTGTACCTTTAAATCTGACAGAGACTGCAGCCCTAAAATAGCAATTTTACAAATAGCTGCATCTTGCTACGTCGTTCATTCATCTGGGAAGGCCCTAAACTCCTACTTCCTAATTTTGTAGCCCACTCATTCTTGATGAATTAATTTCGGGGGGGATTGCTGAATCTTTCTGCCTTCTGGGGTTAGGGCAATTTCTCCAGTATCCTGTTTCAGGAGTGCTGAGCAGACTTGACTACAATATATTTGCAGCGTTGCACTACTCAGCCCATAACATGTCAAAAATCTTTGTACTTTTTGGAACAAGAAAATTGTCCGTAAGGTCTAAAAATTGTTACTGGCTTTATTTATAGAAACTTTCATTTTAGGCTGTCATAGATTCATAGATTGTAAGGCCGGAAGGGACCTCGGAAGATCATCAGGTCCAGCTTCCTGCACCAAGCAGGAAAGATAACTGGGGGTCAGGTGACCCCAGCAAGGAGACTGTCTAGTCTCCTCTTGAAGATTTCCAGGGTTAGTGATTACACCATCTCTGGAAGGAGCTTATTCCACAGTCTGGACACCCTGACTGTGAAGAAGTTTTTCCTAATGTTGAGCCCAAATCCATCTTCCAGGAGTTTGTGGCCATTACTCCCGGTTTTCCCCTTGGGTGCCCTGGTGAAAAATTGCTCACCGAGCCCTTAATGTACTGTAAGCTGCTACCAGATCCCATCTCAGCCTTCTTTTCTTCAGGCTGAAGAGCCCCAGATCCCTCAGCCTTTCATAGATTTCATAGATTTCATAGACATTAGGGCTGGACAGGACATCAGGAGATCATCGAGTCCAGCCTTCTGCCCGAAGGGCAGGAAGTCAGCTAGGGTCAAAGGATCCCAGCCAGATAAGTGTCCAAACACTTCTTAAAGCAGTCCAGAGGAGGTGCTTTCAGCACCTCTGGAGGGAGCCAATTCTAGGCCTTGGGGGCTTGGACAGTAAAGAAGTTTTTCCTTATGTCCAGCCTAAAACTATCTTGGAGGAGTTTGTGATCATTGGACCTTGTCACCCCTTGGGACGCTCTGGTGAACAGGTGTTCCCCCAGATCCTAATGCAAACCTCTGATGTACTTATAGGCTGCCACCAGGCCCCCCCTGAGCCTATGCTTTTCCAGGCTGAAGAGTCTTCATAGACATTAGGACTGGAAGGGACTTCAGAAGATCATTGAATCCAGCCCACTGCTCCAGGGGCAGGAAGTCAGCTGGGGTCATAGGATCCCAGCAAGATAAACATCCAAATTTCTCTTGAAGGCATTCAAAGTAGGTGCTTGAACCACCTCTGATGCCAGGCTATTCCAGACCTTGGGGGCTCGGACAGTAAAGAAGTTCTTCCTTATGTCCAGCCTGAAATGGTCTTGGAGGATTTTATAACCATTGGACCTTGTCATCCCTTGGGGCACTCTGGTGAACAAATGTTCCCCCAGATCCTGGTGAATACCCCTTATAAGGTTATAGGTGACCATCAGATTGCCCCTTAGCCTGCACTTTTCCAGACTGAAGAGTCCCATAGCTCTCAGCCACTCATCATAAGGTCTGTTTTCCTGACCTCTGATCATGCACATGGCTCTCCTCTGGACTCTCTCTAGCTTCTTCACATCCTTCTTGAATTGTGGAGCCCAGAATTGGTTGCAGTACTCCAGCTGCAGCCTCACCAAGGCTGAATACAATGGGAGGATGGCATCCTGAGATTTACTTCAGAAGCATCAATGGATGCAAGCCAGAGTTTGGTTTGCTTTACCAGCTGTGACATCGCATTGGTGGCTCATGTTCATCTGGTGGTCAGTCATGACCCCCAAGCCTCTTTCAGCCTTGGTGCTAGCAAGTGTAGTACTGTCGAACCTATAAGTGTGCTGCAGGGTTTTTTTTCCCAAGGTGGAGTACCTTACATAAGTCAGTATTGAAAGTCATCAGATTTGTATCTGCCCACTTTTTCAGCCTATCCAAGTCAGCCAGGATCACCAGCCTATCCTCCGGTGTGGATACTCTACCCCAAAGTTTGGTGTCATAGGAAAACTTGGCCAGTCCACTTGTGATACCTGTATCCACATCATTGATAAATATGTTAAAGAGAACAGGTCCAAGGACAGAGCCTTGGGGGACACCACTGGTCACAGAGCACCATGATGATTTGCTTCCATCAACCAACATGCTCTGAGTCCAGCCTTGGAACCAATTCTCCAGCCATCAGACTGTGATATAGCTGAGACCACAGTTGACCAATTTTTCTAAGAGGAGATCATAGGACACCAGATCAAAGACTTTTTTGAAGTCCAGATATATGACGTCAATCTCTTCTCCCTTGTCCAGGTGATATGTCACCTGGTCATAGAAGGAAATGAAATTGGTCAGGCAAGACCTACCCACAACCAACCCATGCTGGCTGTCACTCAGGATGTTGCCATCAGCCATCTTGTCAAGAATGGACTCTTTGATGATTTTTTCCAAAATCTTACCAGGGATTGAGGTCAAGCTGATTGGCCTGTAGTTTCCTGGATCTACTTTCCTCCCTTTCTTGAAGATTGGGACCACATTGGCCTTCTTCTAATCTTGAAGGTACTTCACCTGAGTGCCAGGATGGGCGCTCATTTTCTTGTATGGCTTGCTGTGTAAGACTCTGATCATATGGGTGGCTCTTCTTTGGACTCTCTGAAACTTGTCTACATCCTTGTTAAAGTGTGGTGCCCAGAAGTGGATGCAGTACTCCAACTGTGGTCTCATCAGTGCTGAATAGAGTACAAGAACCACCTCCTTGGTTTTGCTAGACATGCATCGATTGGTGCATGCCAGAGTATTATTTGCCCTACTGGCTACAGCGTCACGCTGCCAGCTCATATACATCCTGCGGTCTATTATTACCCCCCAGATCTCTTTCATTCGTGGTGCTAGTCAGTTTGGTGCTGCCAAGCCTGCAGGTGTGTTGGGGGTTGCTTGTTCCGAAGTGGAACACTTTTCATTTCTCGACGTTGAACTTCATCAGATTCCAATCTGCCCAACTTGCTAGCCTGTCTGGGTCTGCCTGTATCTGTAGCTTATCTTCTTAGGCTCTTTAATTTAAATTTATTGAACCAAGCCCTGCTAATTATTCACCTTCAAATGAATCCATCTTTTTCTATGTTCTTTCACTAAAAGAAAAGCTTTGCTCACATTCTAATCCCTAAATATGAATGGCATGCTCAAATTCATAGGACACCTCAAAGATTCTGCATCTCTCCCCTTTTGCCTGTGAACTTTTAAGTATCTGCTTATACTGAATCACAGGGGTTCATAAAGGCTATGTTGTAAGCTTCCATTGCAGCTTTTCAACTCATTTTGTACCCAGCTAATTGTAACCATTTGCCAATTAGTTAAAACAGGGTCCAGCTACACAAGCTGCTCACTGCACAGTTACTCTGTAGTCATTTATTACTTGCATAACCAAATACTCAATGACTGCACAGTAATGCTGGTTAGTGCCCAAGAGCATCCCAGCATGGTTGCCTAGTGATGCTTACTGTGCAGAAGCTTGTTACTGCTGCACAGAAGCGTTACATCATGGTTCATGCCTGGCCATGCTACTGTGCAGTAGTAATGAGCTACTGTGCAGTAAGCATCTCATGTAGATGTGGCCACAGAGGCATATCTAGAAAGGGGCAAGCAAGGCACCAGCTTTGGGTGTTGATTTATAGGGGCACCAGAATGGCAGCCCTTGGGGAGCCTGCACGACTGCAGCTGGTATGTGAGGATTCTGTTGCCAGTCACAACAGCCCAAGTCTGTACCACTACCGTTGTTGCCACAACTTGAGCTCACAGCACTGCCAGCACCACTACCACCTCAGCAGCAGCACCCCCTGCATTCTACAGTGAGCAGCTTACTAGTTCCCTACTCCTGTACTCACCCCCCGACTCCTCCAAGGGCACCAAAATATCTAGGAACACCACTAATTTAAAGTATGACTAAAGAATATTATCCCTTATGGCTAATTCTTCCCTTCCCCCAAATTCCCACATCTCAGTTTAGAATTTATCTATTGCTGCCAGTGCTGCACGCATCATAAATCCCCACCACATTCTGTAATCCCACACAACACAAATGCAGAATGCTCCTTTTTAAGTGCACCTTTAGGTCGTGTAGTGTAGGATACTGCCCCTCTCCACTATGACTGAGCAAGTTGGTTGACTGCTGGGAACAATGGGGCCTTAATCCTTCTTCCACTGAACACAATGGAATGCAGGGACTGCTGTTCTAAACCAAATCTGCAGTTCATGTAGTCAAACATGCCACCTCTGTTGGCAATTAGCAACAGCCATTGTTAATTGACTTAAATGAGAGTAGACTCTTAATAGATAGTGCTAATCTTGTCTGTTATAAATACCATAAAATCACTGTTATCCTCCCCACTTCTGTGAGAAAAGAAGGTTTTCTATGGAAAACAAGAAATGGATAGCTTACTTCTCTTAAGTGTGAGAAATTCTTAAATGATAAACCAACCAGAAGTTATATAACCAAGCACTCTTTGAACAAAGATACTTATTTCAGCAGCTAAAATCAATAACATAGGCAACTGGAGTCTCTTTGTTCATTCTTCTGTCTTTGATAGACATACAAGGATACAGTATTCATTCTTGAAAAAGCCATTGCTTTACTGCATTTGTCTGATTTTACGGTAAGAACACCAATCAGTGGCCTTTTTTATTTTGTAACCCGTATTTATTCATGTTACTGAATAAGTAGACAAGCAGAGAAAATACTTTTTAACCCCCCCACCTAGTATTATTGGTTTTGTGTGGCAGAAATCAGCGGTTACATCTGACATCTGTCACCTGAGTGGGCAAGGCCAAGGAGTGCCTTGTGTGGAGTACCTCATAAATCCACGCCATAGCAATTACAGTTTTACTGCTCTCAGTACTAATTTCCAGAATTGTATAGTAAATCATTGCTGAACTACTGTTTGCTTCTGTTTATTTAAGTAAAAATGAACTTTACTGACCCAAGCAACAAAAGGGGGACCACATCCATAGAAAGTGATGGTGTGAGGAAATCCAGGTGTCCCCTGTTCAAACTTAATAGATAACCAGGAAAAAAAATCACTATAGCAGCTGGATTATGTGATACCTTGGTCTTTTATCTAGTTCTGCAGCGGGAATGAAAAGTGTATAGACAATTCATATGGAAAAATGTCAGATTTATAACAAGTATGTTCAATATGTGGGCCTTAAGGAGACAGTAACACGCTTCTGTCTTTCAAAAGCCATCATTTTTGTTTGCTAAAGAAGTGATGAGATAGCCTATGCTTGGAATTCTTACCAAATCCTTGGCTAATACATTTTCCTTCACTGCACCCAAGCAGAGAAACGAATGTCATGGGACAGATTTTGCTACCCATGTACAGAAGTGCAAATCTACAGCAGTGTAACACCACTGACTTCAATGGAGTTACTCTGGTGATGGCAGCAAAAGATGCACTGTTACCGCAAATGAGATTTTGATTTAGAGTGTCACAGTCTCCTTTGCAATGCCCCTGCTGCTCTGGGGGAGCAAGAAATTCAGCTGTCTACCCCAGGTGCAGCATAGATTTTCCAACATGGTGGCACTTGCAGGAAGGGGGAATGTTGCTGGCCTGTGGTGCCTGCTTCTTCCTAAAGTCTTAATGTGGTGGTACAATGAATGAGCACAAGGGAATATAGGAGACTTATGCTACCTCCTCCCTGGTAACAGTACATACCTTGCCTATTAGCAGCGAGGACTAGAGTTTTCCACTCCTAGTCAGCCCTTGTCTCCCCAGAGCAGCTTGTTGGCAATTACACTGGCAACTTTAGAGGGCATCTAGTGCCTGAAAGTTCCCATCTGGCAGATAACCCAGACTGGAAACAGCTGAATCAGCCCCAACAGCTGACTGAGGCTAGGTACAGAGATTCAAAAAGCCCAAGCGAGAATCAAACTTAGGTAGTTAGAAGTTCCTCCCCTTGCCTCCTAAGTACACCTTTCAGCACGGGGTTTTGCCATCTTGGAACCAGAAAAATACCAAATTATATTCTAAAAAGTAAACGTCTAAAATATTAATTAATTTGATTTCAAAATATTTTTGCCCTGGTTTACATGTGTTTGCATAGTGTACACAGAGGTGATTGCACAATAGCTTAAAATGAAGCCGCATGCTTGTATATTGTGGGCGGAGTGGGTATAGGTTTGTGGGGGGCTGTAGGTGTGTGGATATGTGGTGTGTGGGTGGGTATGGGGTTTGTGGGGTGTAATGTGTAGGGGAAGGTGGCTGGGGTGTATGAGGGGGTATGGGTGTGGGGGCCTGTGTGTATGGTAATGCAAGGGGGGCTGTGGGTACATGTGTATGGTGGGGTGTGAGTGTGGGATGCGCCCTACAAACACACACTGCCCCTGCCTACACACACACACACTGCCCCTGCCTACACACAGAAACATACTCTCTGCCCCTGCCTGCACATGTGCATACACCCCCATACTGGTGGAGCCCCATGCTCCCCAGTCTGGCCATGCAGCCAGGAGCCATGTGGTGTTGGAGCAGGGCAGGGGCAGAAAGCAGGGAAATGGCTGGGGGTGGGTGGGGCTGGGCTCCTGCCTCCTGCTGCTGGCTCCCCCTCGGTGTTACTACCCCTGGCTCCTGACATCTTTGACAGGCAGCCAGGAGCAGATAAATATTTTCTAAATTCTTTAGGGGTCCCACAGGCTGGACAGAATGGCCTGGGGGGGCAAATCTGGCCTGAGGGCCATATTTTGCCTGCCCCAGTGTTATGGGTATAGACAGGTTTCCGATCACTTATACTGGTAAAAGTGTAACATCCATACTTGGCCTGAGAGAATGCACCAGTGAGTCTGTCCAGCTCACTAACAGGCTTCCCGGGGGGCAGGAGACAGCAGCTACAGAGCAGCCCCCTATTGCTCCCTGGCTGAAAAGTGTGTGTTTGTGGTAACTTTGTTGTGCTTCACCCAAGGAATGTGCATGTGTGCCTGCCCATAGCACTCCATGTTTTGGAGTGCTAAAAACTGTGTAGGGTGACAACAATAATGCCTGCCAGGGCTCTCAGATATATCTTTGTCAGGATAAGCTCTCTGCATGTAATGTATCAGGTTTTTTTAGGGTCTTGACATAGATTTCTGAGCTTTCTGTGGCTCATTTAGGCAAGAAATCCACAAAAAGAACAACTTCCATGTTCATGGCTTGCTATAAAAAATAGGAGGCACACCTTCTGCCTGACCTTGCGCAATGAATCACGATATGGTTCTCAGTAAAAAAAAATACAGAAAAGGATGCTCCAGAGGAAGGAATAACTTTAGATTTGTTTTGAGTTTGGTCTTTCAAATTCGCAGCTTGTGGGTATTATTTTTCCTAAGGTAAACATGTTAAAACTTAATAAGATGACAATAACAAGGGGAAAAAATAAACTGTCGGTTTTAAAGTGCATTAAAACGTGTTAGCAAGGGAATCATAAATCTTATTAAATCTTTTAAAACACATCCTTTATAGTCTTTTTTGTTAAAAACAGGGCAGTAAAAAACAAGGATTGCGTGACATGTTGGCATGTTGGCTTCTGGAAGCACTCTTGTTTTTTCAACCCCAGCATAGCCTATGTGAAGCAATGGCTTCTTAAGGGAACCTTAGAGGTGTGCTTGGGTATGCCAAAAGATGGGTGAGTAAAACCTCAATGTTTGTACTCTGTATATATGTGTAAGTAATTGCTGTTCTGGGGCTGCACTAACTTGCACAACCTCTGTCCTGTTAGTTTTATTTTTCCTAATGACATTTCTTTAAGATGGGAATGATGTTTTATTATGCCCATGTATCTTGTTATAAATGGAACAAGTTGATGGAAAGATAGCAGACAATGTGGTTGTCTGTGAATCTCGTGTCTAATGTCCCACCTCTATCTTGGTAGGACATTTTTTATTTTCAAGTGCACTGAAGTACAGGGAGCTGCTCTACTATTATCTCTCTTCATAAAGCATGTTCATAATGTTGGCTAATAAGCAACAGTTAACTTCTTTGAAAGCTCTGGGCCAAGATTAAAAATATCAATTCTAAGCACTGGATCTTGATAACAAAACCAGTAATTCAACACACTCACATTTTAAAAGAAGATAAATGCTTTGAAGAATCAGATGTGTTTACCTTTTTCCCTGTCACTGTCTCATCCATTGTTTGTTGGATCTGACATATAGTTGTCACTGGTTTTGTCCCATCCATTCCTCAGATAAATATGGCACTGTCAATGGTCAAAAGGCCAGTAGTTGTACCATTCTACATAGAAGTACCTTTTTGTAACTTCACACTTACAATTATATTCTATAAACTTGGTTTATTCTAGTCAACACTGGTGGTAAGGGAGCCAGATGTTGAGAATGTGCTTTAACAGGGTCTAGTTCAAGATTATGGGATTCATTCCTCAGAACCCCAAAGTTCCCTACTTTCCACTCCTAGTGCTACATGGACACCTTCAACCTGGGCTTCAGTAGTAAAGACACACAGCAAAGCAGTTAGAAGTAAAATAAAAATAAAACCTGAAGTTTTCACAGTTTTTCCCCTTGGGGAGAGAAAGGAAACCTCACGTGACAGCTATTAGTCACACCACTCAAATAACTATTGGAGGATGCTCAGATACCACAATGATATATAAAAACAAAATAGAAAAATAGAATATTTGGAACCTGTCCAAACATGGTGATTTCTTCACATCTACTTCTTTCTTGTAATCTCTCCTTTATTTATTGATAATGTTTTCTCTAATTCTCATTACTGTGGTGTGTGCACACCCGACAAAGGGTGAGACCTTCTAAAACTCTTCTGAAGTCAGGGGTTCTTCTATTCCTCATCAGTTCTGTGCTCAGATTTTCCTCAAATACCATGGGCTTCTTAATGGATCACTTGAATAAAAAATATATCACATGCTTGTTTTCTGGATTCAGAAATGTATGAAGAACTGAGCTGATGGGTCTGGAGCTGATTGTCAGGTTCATCAGGCCCCTATGAGACTCGATCACATAGGAAGCTTAAGTCATGTCAGACTTCTATGGGCGCATCTATGCAGTGAAATGCAGCACTATGTAGAGATACTTTTGAGTTTGCTCTGCATTCACCAGCTCTGGAGCCAAAAGCCATATAGCTGCATTACGTGGCTTTAATAAGAGGCTAAGACAGACAGCATGCTCTAAAATATGGCGCATATTGCACCAGAGTTTTTGCTCCCAGGTACCATGTCTTCACATGCTTCCAGATCTGCAGCATGTTGAGCCAGGTCAGAGCAGCTCTGGCTGTCAGGGAGCCTGGGCGGGGGGGTCACCCTGCCAGCCCAGGGCTGCTCCAACCTGGCTCAGCATGCTGCAGAGGGGCTGGCTGAGGCATGAGGGTGCTCTAGTGTGGGGCTGGCTGGTAGGCAGCTCTGCAGTAAAGCACCCTTATGCCTGTCAACGTCTACATGTGTGTTGCTGCACACTAAATAATGCCACCACATGCAGGATAGTACTTGTATTTATAAGTACTAACCTGCAGTGGAGTTAATTAGTTTCCTGGAGGCTAACAGGGCCATGCGTGTAGATGTTGAGACTTTACTGAAGAGCTAATTAGATAGCTCTGGAGTAAACATCTCATGTACATGAACCCCCTGTGTTTGCATATTCCGCACCTGGTTTGACCTTGTAAAATTTACAGTTTTCTCAAATTCATTTGCATTTTGATTTTACTCTAGATGTTTTGACAGCTTTTGTTTTTTATGTACTGATCAAGAAGAATTTTTCCAGGTATTTAGTACTTGATATCTGAAATTTTAGCTATGGTGATTGATGGGTTGTTACAGAAATCACAAGATTTTGCCATATTCACTTAGTGTAGTGATGATGATGTTGATGATGAAGCAAGTGTTGCCACACACATAAGTCAGAAGCATGAGGGCCAGAAAGCCAGCAGTGCATAGACTGGTCAATGTCAATAAGACCTTGGGTGCCTGAAGGTGGGCTAGATGATGTGGTTGGCTGTCTGAGCTTAATCAACACAGCCAATGTCATTGGAGAGGCCCCAGGAGTGCATGTTCACTTAAACTGTCCAACGCCCATTCTGAGATGGTTAAGAGCAGCCCAAGGGGTTCTGAGACTTCAGGCAGTAGTTGTTTTTCTGGCTTGTGACTACTAGGCTGGAATGCAAAGAATAGTTCGGCTCTTGGGCTTGAAGACCACGGGCCAGGGTAGCAGCTTGTCTCTGGATATCATGGTGGGGAATGCCTGAGAGGACTGTAGTTATAGTGATTATGACAAGGCATCAGGAACTATAACTATATTTGAAAAAGCTACTGGTGATTTTAAATATCTCAGGGTGAGGCAAGTTTAGAAATTTGAATTCTTTCCTTCGGAGCCACACAGGGCACATCTACATGAGACACTACAACTCCATAATGATGAGCTACAGTGACCTAGCGTTGGAGGGCGCTAACCATGATACCGCTGCTACTGTACAGTAGCAATGAGCTACTGTGCAGTAGGGTCAGAAATAACCCATGCAGTGCTGGGACTGCACAGTACTAGTGGTTACTGCATAGCTGGGCGCACGTGTAGTCATGACCACAGGCACTGTCTTAGATATGAGGATGATTATGGCTCCGGTAAGAATTATTTTCTGCAGGTCCTACTCCACCCCTTCCCCCCCCACAACAACATGCCTTGACCTTCTGAACATGCTCAGAAGGGATACATTCTGGCCATTTATGATCTATTGTGATCTGATTGGGCCCGGGAAAGTACATAAGCTCTGGGTAAGTCCCTGAAAAGTTACTCAAAGGAAAAAATGCAACTAGTGACAGTAGGAGGTCCCACTATTTACCCCAGTAGCCTAGTTGTAGGTCACAGAGTAGGGATTGAGACACTCAGATTCTAGGTGCTCTCACTCCGAGGGATTTTGAACCTACATTGCTCACTTCCCAGGAAGGGTTCTTACCATCAGGCATATACTACATAGGGTCAAGCGCCTGCTTTTGCCCACCTGTTGAAGACAGCCAAGAGCCAATGATATGTGGGGTGACAGGGAGAGAAAGCCTGAGGGAGTATGAGGCACTGCCATGGAGAGGAGGGAGCCCTATGTTCTGGCTCTGATAGTGTTTCTGTATCTTCAATGTAATAGTCTTTGGACATAATAGATAGTAGTTAGAATAGCTGCTGTGCCACTTGGAACAGGAGAAAGGACCCAGTAAGCTGTTGGGCTAAATTTGTTGGGGGACATACATGGAGTCACGTATGACTGTCAGAACAAGACACTAACCTGTGCTAAGCAGCCTGAAATGTCATACAGCCAACTTTTGCTACTAAATCATCTAAAGGTTGGTTTAGATGTGAATCCATCACAGTGCTAGGTGTGTATTAGCTGATATCTTGAGGTCCTTTCCAGCCCTATATTTCCCTGGTTTGATGATTATCTTGCATTCACACAAAATTGTGTTTTCATACTTGGTCACTGATACAAAAGATGTGGTCAGATCCTTGTCTGGTTCACTGCCAATGTTTCCAGACTCACGCATTTTTTCTGGATTTTTCTGAAAATGTTGTGCTCCTGTAGTAATGAGCAATATGCTATCAAATATGACTCCAAGAAATAAAATCTGTACTGGGGTGTGGAGGGGTACATAAGCTTGTCATTCATTTTCTGTTGAGGAGCAGAACAAACAATCTTTGGTCACTCCAAGCTTTGTAGGAAATGAAGATGAAACCTAGAAATAGAAGTGAAGGAAATTACTTTTAATTGTGAGTGCAAAACCAGTGTTGCCAGCTCTTGTGATTTTGTTATGTTTCATGATATTTCAAGCTTTTCTCCAGGAGGCAATTCATTGCATGGGGATCTTGGCTCTCTTAGTAAAATAAATAAATAAATAAATTTCCAGGTTTCATAGTTGCAGAAAAAAGTCTAAGAATATGAAACTACTGTGTTCAAAAGGCTCAGAAATGTGAAGCCAAATAAAATAACATTAGATGTTTAATAATAATGGTAGTAATACATTATTCTTATTCTTGTTGTTGTTATATTTTTAAAATGCCCTTAGGATTTGTGGGACATGATTCATGATTTTTTTTACATGTAGGTTAGCAATACTGGAATCTCAATTCATTGTTTGGGTTCTGAACAAAACCCAAGTCTGAACTGAAAGAGACTATACAAAAAATGAAATGTATCCATGGAATCCAGACAGTTGGGAAACTGAGAACCAGTGACCTCTTTGACTTTGCCTTTTCTGGGATTATCTCTTCAAAAGCAGATTCTTGGAGGTATTCTCTGTCCTTTAAATTGTTTCACTGAGAGTCATCTATCTATGTATCCATGCATAAGCACAAAAAATGGGAAATAATGGATCACTGACACATGATCTTTACATGGAAAAAAATCCATGTTGCACAGTGCACACTTTTTTCCCATAAAAAATAAAATGTTGGGAACTGTAAACACGTGGATGTGGCCCACAAAAATGTAATGTGTTAGTCTTTCCTCTACATTGTTTCACATATGAATGTTTTAAAAGGTAATAAAAAGTCTTACCAATTAAATCTTACAGTATATCACATTATACATTTTGGTAATAAAATATATAAGCACACTTAAATAGATATACATCTCTTTAGCCAATACATTTTATTGTTATGCTTAGCTTTGCAGCTGTTAACTGCTTTTCATGTAAAAGCCTTTTATGTTATTTCTGGCATCTGTGGCTTAGGTTTACATCAAATGTAACTTCTCTAAACCACTTTATTAACTTCAAAGTAAGGTGAAGTATTTAAGAATTAGAATGAAACATCTCCTTGTAACTATTTTTAAGAGAGTTCAGATTAGTGCTTTGGCACAATTTATTATTGTTGCAATACCATGACTCTACAGTGGGCTTCAACCAATAATACCACAGAACTCGCAACCTAGAGCTGTGCAGAAAACAGAATTTCTGTCCCATGGGAACTCTTAGTGGAACATACTGTTTTGTGTGGAAATAGGATGAAAAGTCAAATTACCGAATGTTTTTGCAGAACAAGAAATTCTGGAAATTCTTTATATGGAAATGTCAGAATGAAAAATTCTGACTTTTCATGATTTCAAAATGCCAAATCTGCAATGAAATATTTTGTTTCAAAATGTCCCTTAAAAAAAGGAAGAAACTTAATCAAACTTGATATTTTTCCACAAAAAATATCAATTTCAAGGAACTGCAGGAGTAGCCAAGACAATGTTTCAGTAAAAAGTTTTAACTAGTGCCATTACAAATGAGGCTCTCCTGTAATTGAAAAGGTCACAAAAGGTGCCACATATAAATAAATGAATGATGTCACAGTAAGGGGTTAGGTGACAGTTAATCATCTTCTCGTGTCCTTTTCATAAATTAGATGTTTTTCCAGAATTGTGCACAAGTGACATTTTTTTCCATTGCTGAAATGAGGTCCTCCTTCATACAGACTTCACTAAGGAGTCGGCAAATGAGCAAGTGCTCCATACTCTGTACTTCACCACACTCACATCAATTTATGTCATTAAAGTAGTCCCACTTGATCATATTTGTTTTTGATCTTCCAGTTTGCATGTGCAGGTGATTCAGGCATCACCATGTTAGCCAGTCTAGATCAGCCCCTCTGGAAAGGTCCTCCTGGGGTTCCAGGTCCATTTCAAAGCAGCTGATTGCATGTAATCTTTCCTTCCATAATCTCAGTTGCGCCTTGTCAGCTGTCGTGTCCAACAGCACAACACCGGTCACAAAACTCTTTCATGCTTTTAGCCATTTAGTTACTTCTATGTGACCATAAAATGGATGCCTGGGGTCTTCCATTTGCCTTGATCTTTCTTTTTAGCTCGCTACCTTTCTTCTGATATCAGGTGGTGCAATGTCAGCCAGTAAGTACAGGCTATCCTTTTGTGCTGGCTTTAGACATCCTGTTATTTCATGACAGCTGTTGTTTAGAACTGGGTCTAGTTTCTTGTCATGAACTGATTGTTTTCATATTGGACATGCATATTCTGCAGTGTAGTAACACAAGAGAATAGCAGTGGATCGTAATGTAGCTGGGTTCACTCCCCAGTTTGAGGTGACCAACTTTCAAAGTATGTTGTTGTGGGCACTGACTTTCCCTTTTATCTTCTCTACATGTGCTTTGAGCATAAGTGTTTGGTCCAATGTAACTCCCAAGTACACAGGTTTTGGATGATTAGTCAGTGGGATTCCATCCCAGGTGATGTTAATTTCTACTTGGCTTCTCCATGTTGTAGGTGAAAAACTGTAACCTGCGTCTTGGTTGGATTGGTGCAAAACTGGTTCTTATTGTAGTAATCTGAAAGGTTGCTCAGTGCATATAACAGTTAATGCATCTTGATAAATGAAGCTTGTTTTGTAATCTTTTCATATTTTTGGAAGGCTAAATTCACCCCTATGAATGAATGATCACAAGGAACCTGCACCTCTTAAATTTGGACCAGTTTCAAAGGGATTTAATGATGAGAAGTGTAACTGAGCAGGGCCAACAAGGGGTTGCCTTTTTATGTAGAGGAGTGCATAAAACAGCCACCACTACCACCAGTGCAACAGGTGGCGCTGCCCTGTGGTGGAGCTGTCCTGTTATGCCTCTGTAAATTATACATAAGCTTCATATGTAGGCCTTTTACACAGAGTGAAAGCCTTTTGCATGAAGACAATGAAAGAGAGAGTCTTTGTAGCAGAGCAGCCAGGAGGTTATTGACCTCTTTTGCTTCTGCTAGGAACTTATAGACAATGACAAACATTTATTTATAACTTGAAAAATGTGATGGTCAGCTTTCTGACGTGATGTAACAGGTAGGGCTATGCAAACCCACCGATTTGAATTTGCATGAGTTTTGGAAAATAGAACCAGTGTGTTCACTCTGCACAGCTCTGGGACATCCCCAACCCCAACTTTTGCTTTGAGTTTCAGGAATGTATGAACTTGAAAAGTCAATGTGAAACTGACCAGAGCCATGCAAACTCCAGCAAGCTTTGTTGAATGCATGAAACCAGCACCTCCGTTGCAGTCTGGAACATCTCAGACTGAGAAAAATGCTTTTAAACAGAGCCAACAGTGGGTTTGAATGAATGTTTCTGCTTGGTTTTCCTGATAGGGTTGACCAGGAGATATGGATATGGCCAACAATTCTTCCTACTACTGCTCATTGCACACACCTCGTTTACCTTCTGAAATGTTCTAGTGTGTGTGTATAAGTGCCTTCTTGGAAGAAGAGAGACCTGTGGAGGACTAAAGTAACTGGACTGATAGACTCGTCTTCCTAATTAATGCAAATCTCAAGGACTTTTGGTTTGAGGATAATGCCAGGCAAAACACATCTGTCTTTGCCTGAAATGTGACCATAGCACTACTTCTTTGACATTATTTTCAATCTGTAATTTCTGTTCTACAAAGTCCTTTAACAGCTCACCAGTAGTCTTCATTTTTGCATTCTTTTGCCATGCATTACTGGTCCACGTTACAATTAAATCCAAACTTTTAACCTGATAAATAGTTCTACTGAGTCTGAGGAAGTTTCTCCTGCTAATTAGAATAATGAATTTTCATATCTTAAACATGTTAATAAGTTAAACTGAAGGAAAATCTTTAAATGTAGCAGGGTTAGTTGCCAGTTCATTAGGTGAGGGTTTTTTTTAATTCCTTTCGAAATTTGCAAATAAAGATAAAAATATATTTACATAAAATTTAGACCAACACGGCTATCGAGTACACCTCTGAAACTAGCAGTAGAGACATTTGAGAAATGATTCTTTCTCATAAACAGTTTCACTGAAAACAATTCTTTTACTCTGTGATGAAAAAGACTCTTCAACATTTTGGCTCTTTATGGAAAAAAACAGAATCTGATTTTTAAATGTTTTGTTTTCCATGACGTATTTTTTTTTGGTGAAAATATTAGTTAAAAAATACTTTTTTCCTGTTGAAAACTTAACTCTGTGATAGAACTTTTTTATTAAAACCCTCCAAAATTAAGTTCTCCCAAACATATCGTGACAGTTTACTAATAATATTAGAATGGGTAAACATGACACACTTCCAAATCCTTTATAGTCGCCAGATATTTTATACGCTTCACATCTCCAGACATGCCATCTCTGTCCTTTTCCCTCCTCCTCATAAATAAAAAGTTTGGAGAAGGAAACTCAGGGACCATAATAAAATATCAGCACTTCTTCAGCCTGTAAGATCAGAGGTATTGTATAATTGTCAAGTAAGCCACCTTATAATTACAGTTATTGGCTAAAGAAACTATTTTTACTAGGAAGAGGCCCAAACCACAATGTTAAGATCCAGCTACAAACTTCCAATAAAATGTATGTGTGTGTGTAAAGATCCAGAATTTTGGCTCAGATTTACACCAAAGCCAGCTGTGAAGGTTGGTTCAGGATCTGAGACTTCCAAAGTTGAAAGTTGCCTGCATCTGAGATCTTGCTTTGGATCTGGACAGAAGAGTTCATATTGTGATCAGTGGCTGATCACAAAAGTTCTTATCAATTAAATCAGCCTACCACCATGTGTAAACCTGCTACATTCACTCTCATCAATAAGGCTCAATCCATCTTGAAAGATTCCAGTTTCTCAAATCCTTCTCAAGTTATGACTCCTGTGTCCTAGCACCATATAAAAAACAAATGCAGTCTTCTGTGTGTATTTCATCCCATTTCAGAGGAACAATTAAAGTTTTGGTCATTGATTCATAGCTTTCAATGACTGCAGCTGTCTGGGGTCTTTAAGGTAGCCCTTTCTGAGCCCATTTGTTTGGTTAGAATTGCTCTCACTTTTAATTCTTTGACAGAACAACCAAATCTTAGGTCCGGTCCCAGACAGAACAAGGAAGTGACTGAGTGATCATGAAAGAGCTCCTAACTACTAAGTAAACTACAACGTAAGAGTAAATCATGCTATCATGCTAATAGGCCCATATCACTCTCTCTCTCTCTCTCTCTCTCTTTCTGTCTTTCTCACACTCACATTCACACACTCCCTCACACATGGATTCGTAAGATTGCTTTTAGGAACTTTCACTTCCTTCCAAACAGCCAGGAAGTGGGGATGAGAAACAGTTCTGTAATTTTCATTGAACCAGACATTAAGGAGAACCAAGTGGGAAACAGCAGTGGTGGGAACCAGTGTTTCAAATGGACTCTGAATCATAAGACAATATCTGAATCATAGTAGTTTTATTAAGAATCTAGCTTTTATATTAATACATAGAGGGAGTGGGCATTTAAGAAACTCAGTTTAGATCAATTAAATGAACCCAGTGTTATCACACTGTGCAGAATGTAGATAACATATTGTATAATATGATACAAATCCTGAACTGTGAAATCTCATGAGGAATCTAAAACTAAGCAAAACTATCCAAATCTTCCTTTTTGTCTCTTGATCTTCCTACTTAGCTGTGTTGGCCTTTAACTTTTGAACATATATAGACTCTTAAAAGACTTTTATCATGTGATTGCTCCTCAGACAAGATCATCTCTGTCATTCGTATTATGAAAGGTTTGTGGTAACTTTCAGGTTCTATCATCAATAGCATATTTTTCGTGTGGGTGCTGTGTAGGTGCTAAACCAAATACATCATGATCATACAAGAGACTATTTTAGGTCCCTTACCATAATAATTTAAATCGTTTGCTTTGTAAAAGACAATCAGGGTTTAGGTTTAATTAAAACACAGATCCCTAGAGCGGAAATAAGAGTCTGAAGTGTATTATTATTATAAGGCCTGAAGGCTATCAAAATGATGGGAATCTCTCTTCATTATAGCCATCAAGTGAGCCACCTGCAGGAGTTCCACATATGGAAGCACAGCCCTGGCACAAAAGAGGAGTTAGGTTACCCTGCTACAAGTGATAAGTTCTTCTTCTAATTTGGTATAAGACATGGTTCAGTTTCCTGCGTACGGGCAATTTGTGCAGGGGTGACAACCTTGTTCTGGTTTCTCTGTTAGCAACTGGTCTGACTGCAAAAAGGGGACATGCATCCCCTCATTTTTAAAGTATGAGACTGTTGGTAGAATCTGCTTTCTCTTGTTTATTGGTCAAATCTATGCCTCTGAAGATTCACAGAAGGCCATTCTGCCCCTATACTATGTTGTGTCACCATAGACTTTGTACAAGATATCTAGAATGTTTGAGATGAAACTTTTTTAAGGTTTAGGCATTTGGCTGGGAGCACAGAGATGTTTGTGGCTTACATGCCTAGATATAATCTCAAGTAATTCTCCTGATCTCTCTTTTTGTTTGCTTAATGGTTGGTGTTTATTGTAAGTGATAATGATAGGAAAGTGCTCTTCTAGTTAGGCAATCATGGACCTAGGCACCTCTGACAGACAGGACTTTGTATCATTGATTCAAGGAGAGGGTAGGCGATTAGTGCCATGATAAAACTAAGGTTTAATGTCATTTTGCATCCTGTAAAGACACTAACATATCACAAGACTGAAACGTTTAGCCTTAATCCCCTCTTTTTGAACAACAATCAACCACTGTGCATCAAAGTGGGAAACAGTAAATGACTCAGTTTCCGGCAAGTAAAAATTTAATGAGACTCCCTGGTCTGATACACACAAACACGGGATGGTGAAATGCTACATTTTTTACCCTACTGGGCAGTGTTCAGGATGTTGGTCAGGGCTCTTCAAACGAAAACAAGCTCAAATTCATTCTGTAAAGTGAGGAATGTAATGTAGAGAACTGGGACCGTGCCACAGAAAGTCCAGTGATAGCAGTGACTAAGAATTTTATACTGTGTTGAGTAATACTACTCTGAGACACAACGCAGGAGAAGGAACAACTTAGCACAGAGTGCACGCAGATTTATAAAAAATTAGCTTTATGGAAACTGCCACTAGAGCTGCACTGCTGATGATAGGCTTGCCTTATGCAAACTTAGCAAAAAGCAAAACAATGCTGGGAAATGGATAATTCTTGTTCTTAACTGATAAGCCCTGATGAGACTTGATTGCCATGATAGCTGCTTGAAAACTGTCATCTGAACCTTTCATGGTTTAAGGCCTGATCCTGATCCCACTACAGTGTTTGGTAAGATTTACATAGAATTATGTGCATCAGATCTTCTGCTGGTATAAATCAACATCACCTAGAAGGATGCTGCTTTATCCCAGATGAGGATGTGGCCTCAGAAGTGCAGCAGTAGGTTCTTCATGTGACATACTGACAAACATTTACTATGCTGTATCTTTCCAATAAAGCTACGTATTTAGGGGTTTGTGCCTTGACCGTACTTATACCACCCTCACGGAGGCTGCTATGCACAGAGTGGAAAAACCACACCCCTGTTCTTTGCAATTCCTGTTGAGCCATATGTTCCCTCTGACTGATACAGGACACTCTTGTTGCCTTGAATGTTTGTGACGGTGGCAACTTTATGATACCTCTATATGCATGGGATGAGTATGTGTACAAGAGTATTTATTATATGACATTTACCATTCTCCAATTTAAAACAATCAGACATCCCATCAGAGAACAGAGACAATACAGTCACAAAAATAGTACTATGGCCAGTTACTTTTCCACCTTTTAGGCACCTAAATACTATACTGTTCAATAGGGGTGTGCAAAACGGGCCATATTTGGTTCGGATTTGGCCCAAATCAGGGACAGTGATTTGATTCATTGATTCGGATCACTGTCCCTGATTCAATTCAGCCAAATCCAAATATGAAGATTCGATGCTGATTCAGTAAATCAGTGATTCAGCCATAGATACAGCTTTAAATGTTTTTTTTTACATACCTCAAGGTACCAGGCATGGCTCATGAATGCTGCAATGCTGGGACAGACGGCACTTCCCACAGGAGCACGGGGGGGCCCCCGTGCGCTCAGCGGTGAACCCGGAAGTGGCCTGGAAATACTTCCAGTCCACTTCTGGGTCCACTGGGGAGTGTGCAGGGCCCCACCCACCCCGTGCTCCCCCGGCTCAGCGATCAGCTACAGGAGGACCTCAGGTGCCCCCCCAGACCCAGGAGGCACCAGTCGCTGAGTTGAAGGGGTGGTGGGGTGGCCCCCCCCAGCAGACCCAGAAGTGCTTCTGGTCCACTTCCAGGTCTGCTGCCAAGTGCACTGGGGACCTCCCCACCCCTGCACTCCTGTGTGATGCTCCATCTGCCCCACCATTGCAGCATTCACAAGCTACCTGCTACCTTAAGGTATGTTGAAAAACCATTTAAAGCTGTGTCTATGTCCAAATCTCTGAATCTTTCCAAATCTCTCTGAATCAATTCAGAGGGTTCTGATTCAGTTTGGAGAGATTAAAGGGTCTACTGATTTGATTCAGATTCAGAGGTTCAGTCACTGAATCAGGCTGAATCTCCACCGAATTGAATCAGAGACCGAAACTTTGCACAGCCCTACTGTTCAACCCTGCTCAAATTCCAGAAAACCCAGTGACACAAAAAATGAATGAGTGGGTCCTCCTTCTCCTTGCTGCTTTTTTGTGATTCTGGGTGCTTATACAAGTTATATTTTTTGCACAATCAGGCCCCTAAATGCTCTCTACAGCCATGTCGTAACACATATGGATGACTGCAGATCACTTTTAACATGGCTGATCACACAAAATATTAACCTTTGATAAATCAGGTATTAGCTGAAGGCAGTATAGAACAGAGGGCCTTAGGGAATTTGTGTTCCCTTGAGGGTAATTCTTCATGCTTTTGTGGGCTGGGCTGGTGCTCACACCAGGGAGCATTAGTCCAGTTCCACCCCTGGGGCTGTCAGCAGATGAGGGAGGAAGAGGTCGAGGGAAGGCGGGAGGGGGAGGGAGAGGGAGCAGCATGCAGTTGCCAGCTGGGCTTTGCCTGGTTGGAGCTGGAAGGGGGGAGGTGGGGTGGAACAAAGCCCCCTCACCTCATGCCCCCCCCAGCTACCCCAGCTGGGATATGGGGGAGAAGCAGAGATGGACCTGTGCGGAAAGGGGGCTCCATTCCACCCTGCTACCCTCCCCCAGCTCCATCCATGCCAAAGCCAAGTTGGCAGCTGTTGCTGCCAATGTCAAGAGGCCCAGGTGGGGGCTGGGGGAAAGGAGCTCCACCATACCTCACAGCCCCACCCCAGATACCCCTCCTTTTCCCCATGCCCTGTCCAGGCATCTTGACAGTGGGAACAGCAGCTGCCAGCTCAGCTTCACCGTAGCCAGAGCCAGGGGGCAGCAAGGTTGAATGGAGACCCTTTGCCTCACAGGCCCAAACCAGCTCCCCCCAATACCCTGCTGGGGTAACTGAAGCGGGGACCTGTGAGGCAAGGAGGCTCCACTTCACCCTACCTCCCCCCCACCATCCATCTTGAGCCCTCCTGAGCCAACAGGTGAATGTCTGTTGGGTTGGGGGGGCAGGGGGTCTAACTCATGGCATTGTGTGTAGAGCATCATGAGTTAGAGCATGGCCCCTAAACATCTATAGTGGGGGTTGGCAAAATAGAGCCTGCAAGCCAAATCTGGCCCACCAGTCAATTTCATCCAGCCCATGGGCACCCGCCAACTAATTGTACCCCACCCAGCCCATGTGCCTTTCTCCCAGCCTGGTGCACAGAAGGGCCCAGCCCAGCCAGCATGCAGCTTCCAGGTGGGGCTGCTGCTGCCACTGCTGCAGCTGCCGGGGGACCTGCTCTGCTTCCCCAGCATCCAGTGTCTCCTCCTCATTTCCCTGCTGCAGTGCTTGCTCCAGACAGCAGATAGGGAAGTGGCAGAGGTGGGAGGAGAGGGAGCTACAGCTGGGGAGGAGCATGGAGCTGGCTGGGGCTGAAGCTGATGGGAGCATGGAGCCTTTGCCTAGTGGGGCAGCAGGAGAACAGAGATTTGTTGGGCAAGGTGTGGGTGTGAGGGAAGGTGGGGAGAGGGCTGTGGGGACACCCCACACACTCCCCCTCATGGTGCATAGCTCTCACCACTGGCAGCAGCAACCGCAGCAGGTAGTGGGTGCCTGTGGAACTCATGGCCCACACAAGCATTGCCACCCAGTGGCACATGGCTCTGGCCAGCACTGCACATGGTGGCAAGGAGTGCAGCCAGGCAGGCTCACCTTTACCAGGCAGGACTGCCTGTGATGCACATGCAGCACATCCAGCTCACACACAGTGAGGGTGAAGCCCTGCACAGTGAAGCTGGATGCCTTTGCTGCTCCCTGCCACATAGGTCCTAGGACTCCACTGGAAGTGGAGGGGAGCCCTGCCTCCTGCTTCACAGTGGAGTCCTGGGAGCTGCACATCAGGGAGTGGTGAAAACAGCTGACTCCATCGCACAAGGCTTACCTAGTGGCATGGAAGTGCCAAGAGCTGCATGAGTCCCACACAATGGGGGCATGCCAGCCTGGCTGTGCTCTTCACCGCCACATGCAGTGCTGGCTCAAGCTGTGCGCCACTTGGCAGCAGCTCCTAAGTGGCCACAAGCACCTTGAGTGACTGCCTCCTGCTGCTGCTGTTGGGGGCTGTTCATGATAGGGGGGGAGTATGGGGAGATCTTCCCACACCCCCCTCACACCCACCCTCCCTCACACCCCACACACCCACACCCTCCCCCCACATATACAACCCTATGCCCCACCACACACAGCCACACCCTCTCACAACCCCACCACACACATACTCCACATGACACCACACACATATCCACCCCAACCACACCCCACCCACAATATACAAGAGTAAGACAGTTATTATGCAATCATTTTTATATACAGTACACAAATACCAACCATGATAAAATTAAAATGTTATACTAGGTGATTGACTTTTAGTATACGATTGGGGTTTTTCTGGTTCCAAGATGGCAACCCTCCGCTCCAAAAAGGATTAAATCCAGGGGCAAGGGGAGGGACTTCCAGTAGCAAAGGTCAGGGGTTAAGGGCAGGACTTCGGGTCCCAAGATGGTGACCAGGGGACGGGGCACTTATCAAGGGGCACAGCTACCCTTGCAGCTCTCAACAGCTCACCAAAACTCATTAAGTGGCCCTCCAGCTAAAATAATTACCCACTCCTGGTCTATTGACACACATAGTTCTATAGCTAAGGTGCATGTGTTACAAAAGTAGATGCGCTGTGGTTTTACAGGGACTTGAGCAGGGTGGAAGGGGTCAAATGTAGGCATCTGTGTCCATTCAGGTTCTAATAAGTGTAAAAGGATTTGTTCATTGTGCTTAATATATGGATAATCCCTAGAAATTTACAATTTCTTTAGACAAATGTTTTAATTAATGTTTTCAAAATGGAACAAGTTGTGAAAAATTCTCATTCAGTAACATGAGATGAATGAGTTTCTAGTTTGAAATATATTTCTTAGCTGTATCACACACTATTACTGTCACAAATTCTTCAAAATGTATTGCAGCATATATTTTATTTTATTTTATTTTATTTTATTATTTATATAAATTACCTGCCTACCTCTGTAAAAAAAATATATTATGAGCCTGTATTTTCCAATGGTGCACACAATTTTACAGATATCTTTCAATATTTCTGTTCATGTTTGTTATGATCCCAAACGAAATGAATGTTCCCTATAATAAGAGCTACACAACCAGATAGTGAGAGAGAGAGTTCCTGCCCCAAAGAATTAAAGAGTATCTATATTATATATTTTTGGCAATTAATTTAGAAGGAACGAATTTACAAGCATAGTAGGACATTTCAAAGCAAAGAAAAAGGAAATAGCACAGGAAACCAGTAATTTAAAAGATGTAAACTTTTCGGAAAGATACACCCCTAATTTTACTTAGAAACGATTCAATATTTTGATGATGAAAAATGCTTTTAAATTATTTTGAGATTCCCTCTAAATTTGATTTATAGCCATTAGTTTGGGGCAAATGTGGCAAGCCTGTCACAGGAAAAAACTGTTACTGACTTCAGGGTAGGAGCTTTTTGTAGTCTGTATAACATTTGAATTTACATTGAATATATGTATTAAAATGTCAGGTTATAAACTAAACATGTGACTGAAAAGCACTACAAACATTAGATATGCTTACCATCAAACTGATCCAATTTTCCCCTGATGTTCTGCCTCTTTCTTCCCCAGCAAAGATTCTAGGAGTTCCTTGACACTGGCCATGTTTAAAAATAAAATAAAAAGCAAATTAATGTATTTTTATTTAAAAATTTAAGTCCTTCTTAAAAGTGAATGCAGTTTAATTACCCTGTTGAAAGGTACAAGGTCAACCAAATAAACAGTTCTAAAAAAAAGTGTATGGTTCTACTCCCCATCCTTCCCAGGACTCAGTCAATTTACATGGCTAAAAAAGATCACCCTTGACATGAAAAAGTACTTCTGTCCCCATTCCCATGAAGTCTTGGGCTCATTGCTGAGGCTGCTAATAAGGATTCCAGTTGTGGTAATACTTTTGAGTGTGAACAAGTATTTACCAAGAAATACACTGAGGGCACCAAACCCATTTAATGTAGGTGATCAGCCATTAGACTGGAACAACCTAGCCGTTAGACTAGGTCACTACCAAGCTGGATCATATTTAAATCAGCAACCTAGAGATAAAAGTCTCCATATCCCAGGATCCAACCCCCTGAGGCATTCAGTCCTTGAGTTCCGTTTTTTGTTATAAACATAATTCCAGTACAAGATAAGAAGTTGCACAGTACATATAGTAATCCTAGAGAAGATTAAAAACAGCACAAGACGTAGCAGAGGCTAAAACAGTACTAATCAGTATGGCCAGAAGACAGTTCAGTATTTACATGGAGAAGCTATGATATTAGGCCTCAGTCCAGTAGCCACTTCTATAGGTATCTGCCTTCACTGCTGGATGAGAGTATTAATTATTCAATCACAGTAAAGGTCTCCATTAAAAGCAATCCTACACTGAGTTACATTATCTTAAATGTTCTCATTTTCCTCTTTTTTTTCCTTCTTTCTTTTCCCCTGGATGAATCCACAGACAGGGATACATTTTCTTTAAAATAACTCAGCTTTTTAGTGAATAAATGAAACCACAAATCTGTAGCTATTGGAAAGAGAAGCAGCAAAGAGCACAATTTTGTCTGCATAGGCAGCATATAGTACATAAGCAGTATTGAAGTACCAAGCCAGTCATTTACATATACTATTTCAATTCTAACAGGAAACTGGTTTCTCTTTCCTCATCCTGGTATCCTCAGAAATCAAAATTCTCTTTTTCTTATTGTTTGCAACAGCTGGCTTTGAACAAAAAAGGTGGAAAAGCCTGGAAGCATTATGAAAATACACTTGAGAAAGCACAGAGTAAGATTAAATGTGTTGGTAATTAACAGCACACAAAAAAATCTACTTACATGATTTTGTCTCTGTATATGAACGTGTTCCATCAACCCATATTAAACTACTTGATCATAACTGCAAGGTGGAAGCCTCCTTAGTACTGGTACTGCTGTCACACAACAAATGGAAAAGACACTTATTAGTCAAATCTGACTACCAACTGACCTTACCGCCAAGACTAACTTTATCTGGGACTATCCCTGATGGCATAACTCAGTTCTTTATTCACACTTATTACCAGAGGTGCTGGCTCATTTCTAGATCAGAAATTACGGCATAACCCAATTTGTCTGTACAGTATACAAGGAAAAAATGCTGTAGTTAAGTAGGTTCTATGTATACTAATAAATGCCTCAGGCTTTTTCATCGGTAGATGTAAAAGTAGTTTACAAGAAAGGTAACATACATTAAAGGCCAGTACAGTCACTTAAGATGGACACTTAAGATGTCCACAGGTAAGGCTGGCCACCATTTGAAAAGTGCAATTAGCACCGGACATTTGCTAAATCCTGTTGATTGCTATGTTAAAGGCACAGCTTAGGCCAATTTAAACATGTCTGATAATTCTTGTGGAGCACTTTTTTCTCAACTTTTTCCACTTTGTTAGTACTTGTTGCATTGTTACTTAGAGCAGGCCCTCAGCCTCTAGTCACACCTCTGCTCAACCTCTGGTCACACCTCATTAAGTCCCTTACACTGTTACTCATGGTGTAGGGGACTCAATCAATCTACATGGGTAAAAAAGATCACTCTTGACATGAAAGAGTACTTCTGTCTCCATTCCCATGAAGTCTTGGGCTCATAGTCAGCTTCAAGGTTGCTAATAAGGCAGCACTGGCAATGGTTGGGATGAGCTAGAACAGGAATACTCAACCTCTGGTTTGCAGGACAAATACAGCCCATGGGACCATCTCATCTGGCCCATGGGACTCCCCAGGGGGAAGGAAATTTGGCGGTGGGGGCAACACTCCCCCTGTCAAATTCCCAAACCCCAAGCCCTGTGTGGCCAGTCAGGGCTGGGCCATGCACCCCTCCACACTTCCAGGGTGGGGTTGGGGCTAGGCCATGCCCATTCTTTCCACAGCCCTGGATTGGGGCTGAGCTGTGGGTCCCAGATCGGGGCTGAGTCCATACTCCTTCCCGCTCTGCAAGCCAGGCTTATTCCCCGCACAGTGTGGAGCCATGCATCTTTCCTTCTCTTACTGGGCTAGGTCAAGCTCCCTTGCATGTGGGGCCAGGTTGAACCCGCCCTCCCCCACGCGCTGGACAGTGCCCTGTGCCTGCCCTGGGGTTCTAGGTTGGGAGGATCTGTCCCTTGGACTGACTGGGCACTGCCCATCTGGTCCCCTGGATAAAAAGTTTGAGCCCCAGTGAACTTGAAGGATTAACTGTCTAGCCCACAAAAAAGACATCTTCTGATTGCCAGAGGTTCTGTGTTGCTCACTGTTTTATCAGCAGTGTAACAAAACCCTAGATCTGAACCTAAAATTGAAACCTGTTATTTGAAGCTGATAAGTGCCTCATGGTATCTGACACCATCAGATGGTCAACAGACATCTGCATCAAACACATTACTGGCCACTAATACTAGAAAGAGAGCTGGCTGAGACCACCTGCTGGAAGCAAGAGCGGGGGGTGGGCTGAACCTCCTCCCTCCACCCCCATACTGCTAAACCCTTTGAATATTCCTCGCCCTAGTCATTGTGCACTGCATGCTAAAGTCATTGACTAAGAACTCTTTGCTACCCTACAACTTTGCACCAACGTGGTTACCAAGCATGAGGTCCTGTCTCTTTTCTTTCTATAGGATGGCACTGAATTTTTCTAGCCACTGTACCCTGAGCTAAGGAAGGCAGCATGACTAACTGCATGTCTTAGATTGTGTAAATATATGCACCAACTATATGCCTACATAGCTACAATGTGCAGGTTCCTGTATTGTCTTCCAACTCTACCAAGCCATGTAATAACTATAATTTTAACATTTTCTTAATAAACTTTTCAATCCCTTTAACAAGGAGAATAACTCTTCAGAATCTGGATTTAATTCAATTCTGGACCATCGTAGCTTGAAGCCTGAGATGTGATTTGGATTCAAATCTGAATCTGCAGTTTAAAGCCAGGGTTTTGTTTTATGCCCATTTTTTTGCTGTTACATTGTGATAATATAAATAATTTGAATAGGAAGTATTATGATAACTGTATTCAGAAGAGCTCAATGAACAGCCAGTTGAACTGCAAACCACTATTTAGTTCATAGTCTGAAATTCTTGACTGACATTCAGCTCATGCTGTCTGGCCTCCAACATCCTTCCAGGGAAATTCTATCTGTTATGCTTGACATAGGTAAGACATATGTGAGACATATGTAAGACACAGACTATGGGAGGGTCCAGTTTTTCCCCACAAAAATTGAGAAAAAACCCCCTGAAGATCTTTCTCGTGAGAATCAGCTTAGATTGGAATGATTGGGAAAGAAGAAAAATAAAATATTGGGTTCTCAGTATAATGTACCAGATCTGATTCTGTAATGTTGCAAGAAGAAGTGATGATGATGGTGATGTAACATATGTTTCCAAACAGAGATCAAGCTTCAGACATTCACATTCTGTCAGTATTATACACCTCAAAATATTCATCTGTCATTTTTTCAGAATTAATTCAACGGACTAGATGGTTTTGCATTAAAATACTTTAGGAAAAGCCTTTTCCTTTCTAGAAAATGCCTCTTGCCTTTCTGGTAACTTGTGTCAGTCAGTCATAGAAAGTGTGAGTTTTTCAACAGCACTTCCTCCCATTCAGTCGTTCCTTTGTAACTAAAATATAATTATTCACTTGCTAGCTCTCATCCTAAGGAGCAAATGTAAAACCTAGGCCTTCAAAATTCCGGACAAATTTACAAAAGGACACATTCTGAACATTGGAAACCTGAAATAATTCCATTAACTGATATATTTTATACTGACATAAATATGAGCAGAACCTTATTCAAAATGGGGACCACAGGAAGTGTTGAAACGTATAAAGGACACTTTTGTAACATCGATAATCTTAACTTCACGATTATGCATGTCTAAGATAAAGGAGAGGGGTAATTAGCTATGTTAGTCTGAAGTCTGGTAGAAGGTAGAGGTGCCCCTTATAGACTAATTAAATCAAATATGTATAAACTTTCATGAGACCAAGCTCACTTCATCAGATGCTGTGATGGGACAATGTTTGTCTGCATAAAATAAAGATAAATCTGTGATAAGTGGTCAAGGTTTTCAAAACTACTCAGCAATGGCCTAAGTCTATTTGTGTGGAGATCAATAGGAGTTTCACTAATGACTTGAAGGAGGAGAAAAGTTAGCCCAACCCAAAGCACTTCTAAAAATCCCATTCTTTAATGGATGACATTTTTCAAAGTAAGAGAGAGATTAGAGATATTGTGTATTCATGTTTATTAATTAGGTTTTTAAAAAGGAAGAAAAAAGTCTTTCCTCTTGGGTATAAACAAACCTAGGCATGTTCTGAATTAATTATATTTATGACCTAGATGTCCACGACTGAGACTTTCAGCATGCCATCCTCTTCAGCACAAGTGGAGGGTGTGAGAAAAATGGTAGTGCAGGAAGTATGAAATAACATGAAGGCAGTTGGTTTTTGGCATTGGAAGAGTTCTATATTTACTCGGTTAGATGTTTTTAAAAGTTAAAAGGTGCTTGGAAGTGGCTTTTGTGTGGAAAATGTTAACTCAAAAATGTTTAGGTCAGAGCTAAAACTTGAAGGAAAACAAAAAAAATGGGAAATGTTATTAGGATGACTCAAGGGAGTTGTAGTCAGGCTACCTCTTGTTCCAAGTTACTCCCCAGTGGGGCTCCCAGTGATGCACTATGGTCTCCCCTCAAGAAGCAGGGGCAGAAGAACTGAGACATGATTTGATGGGGCATCTCATTATATTGGCAATGTGTCATGGCAAATGTAGTCCAGGTGGCAAACAACCCCCAGTGGACAGTGGAGACTTAAGTAGGGTTACCATACTCTTTTTAAGGAAATCTGGGATGCTGCCTCCCACCCCCAAGTCAGTGGTACTGCTGCAGGCAGAGGCAGAGGCAGGTGGGCTGGGGTGCGAGGCACAGTCTAGCAAGGAAGTGGAACGGCATGGTGCATCAGGCAGAGAGGTGGGCAGGCACCGTTTGTCTGCCTGGGACACCGTGCCGCTTCACCTCTCTGCCAGACTGCACCCCATGCCGCTGAGATTCTGGGACTTCTTTTTTGGTTTTCACCACCCCTAATTTTCTATGAGCCTATAAACTGGCTGGGACCAGCCTACCAAATCCAGGACTGTCCTGGCCTACCCGGGATGTATGGTCACCTTAGATTCAAGGCCCCTGAATTGTGCATCAACATTTTTTTGTTTTGGGGGTTTTAAATGTTTTACTTTGGGGTTTTTAGTTTTTAAACAACGTATCAAAATCTTACGTAGAAAGAAAATATTTACCATTAAAAACCTCTTCGTTGAAAAGCTATGTTTCCATTAAAAACATTAATGGTGGGAAAGATTTTAAAAGTCCTTGTTCTCTGGAACCGGTCTTTGATGATTCAGCATTTCTAGTACCAGTAATTAATGGTGACAGAAGAGCACCACTTTCTGAGTTTTAAAATATGAGTTTTTAAAACAGGAAGACTCTCCAGGGTGTTTTCTTGGGACTTAATATTAGCCTGTGGGGCTGGGAACAGCTACAATCCCCTCCCTGCCCTCCCCAAAGGATTTTTATTGGGAACTATTGAAGGCAGCGTAGTTTGACACATTTGATCATTTCCCCCCTATCATTACTGCATATCAATGCTGAGAAATGAAACATACTAAAAACACGTACAACTGGTTCTGCCTCTAGACAGCTGCTGTGTTAAATGACAGCTTACCTTGAACACACCTAGGGTGACAGAGTTCTGGGAGTGCTTTACAACTCCACATCCTGTGCTATCCCTGGACATACCGTCCCTGTTTGCTTTTACTTATTGCAGCAGTTCTATTTACAGAACAAAGGGAAGACACGTTCCTTCAGTAGCTCTTACAGGAATTCAGTAGGAAAGACTAATTTCCATCTTCTATATGAGTGAAAATGCTTTTTCCCCATGTTTGGTTTAGTCACATACATTTCCTGCACAGTTAGGCAAACTGCTTTAAGGGATACTTAATGCTTGCTAAGAGGTAACAGCCAGTTAGGGAAAGCTAACTGACAGCTGTCTTTCAGGGATGGAAACTGAGCATAACAACTTGTCAAAGAATAAGAACCACTTTCTTAGCCATTTGTAAATGGGTTGTACGTGACTAACTACTAAATATAGGTTACTGCCTCCTGGATGCAGTTTTCCTACTGGTAGCATCAGCCCTACGATCTGCTAGGACAGAATGGTGATGTAAAAGTTTCTTTCTCCTTTTTTTCTTTGTTATAAAATGACAAATATTTTCCAGAAATCATCTGTGTTTGATGAGTTTTTGCAGATTTTACATGGGAGGTAAGGTCCCAAGGCCCCAAACTCCTGCTTGTTTTGATTGTGCTTAATGTTTATTCTGGCTAGCAGCCTCCCTGATCCTGCTAATGCTGTCTGATGAAGGTCTCCTATGAATAAGCAAAGCAATAAAAAAGACTTAGGCAGGGAAGAAGCCAGGCAGGTCTGGAAACGCAGTGCTCAGCACAGGAAGACCATGAGTGCAATAAGAAACAATGAAAACGTCTGTGTCCTTTGATGAATTCCAAGAGGAGGGAATTTTATGCTTTGCGTGCTTGCCTTGGCTCTATACCAAGCTTGTCCAACTCAGCTCTCTGACTGAAAAAGGAGGTATATCCTTCCTTAGGCTGTTCATTAAAATGAAGCCCCTCCAGAGGTTATTTTGCATGAATGTAAAAATCATGAAAACATTCATGACAGTAGGAAAGAATTGCATGCTGAAATGTGGTGATGTGACATCAGCACTCATGTGACAAGCCCTTTAGTAATGCTGCCCTTGGCCTGGGAAGAACAGATAGTGCTTCCTTTAAATTTAGTAGTTAAATAAAAGAAATAATGTCAAATATGCAATTACAGATTAATAAGCTTTAACAGTAGAGTCACGTCTATCCAGAATAATTTCAAACTCCTGCAGCTCACTGAGAATTCCCTCTACCTAGCGTAAACTTCAGAAAAATTAACAGGAATGATTTCTCTACAAATTGCCATAAGAAAAATAAAAGGGCCTATTTGCTTCTCTTTTTAGTCTCTGTCTCCCTCCCTTCATTTCCCTAAATACCTCAGTCACTGTTTGCAATACCACTGTTTTGCATACGGTCAATCTATCTGCACTTTCACTTGCCAAACTGTGCAAGGAGGACTACTTATTGATCTCATGCCCTGAGAGAGATCTTGGGCCCTGGGAGAAATCTTGGCCCCAGGGACTTCAGCTTGCAATACTGTAATGAGCCAGGATGGGCTTGTTATCAGAGTTACCAGTTAACAGCACTTCCCTACTGTGCTGCTCCCACGGATCTTGGTGTCTCTCCCTCATGCTGCTCGTCACCATAACATGATATTAAAAAAAATTACAACAATATCCAAACCAATTCTTAATCCAGTTCTTCACACATTAAAGCTAACTATTCAAACAAATTAAATTAACCTATCAATATTGGTTTAAATGTAATTGGTGTAAGTCCAGTGCAAACCAATTTAAGCAGGTTCACATAAGGGTTTACCTCCCTTTAAATCAATTAAAAACCCCGTTTTAGTTATCCAAAGCCTCATTGTATAGAATGGCTGTGGCTTTGGGGGCCCCTGCTTGATACCACTAAAATCAGGGGAAGAGATGTTCTTGACTTTGGTTGGGGAAGAGATAAGCCTGTTTACCAACATCTCTCCCAGTTCAAACAACAAATCTGTAAATGTATCATATTTCACTCAAATGCTAGAAGTAGAAATAGCACCATAACAGGAACCCTCTTCAATTACAGCTTGGGCTAATGCTAAAAAAAAAGCCACAACATTCAAATAATTCATGCAGTTTTAGGTGTACCTGTCCCTGCCCCCCTCTGCTTCCCTTGGTGCCGCTCCCTGGAGTTTAACTCAAGAGACTCTCAAAGCCAGGAAGCCAGTCAGACTTCCAAAATATGTGGTGACGCTAAGGACCCTGTGAACCGGAAACAGACATTTACTGTATTCTTTCCCAATCCAGTTGGCTCCAAATATCTGTGGCTGATGTTCTGAAGTTTTGGGTTTGGGCCAGGAAACCTAACCTGAGAGATTGGGAGCACAGAGATCAAGCAAGTCACTAGTTGCCTCATCTCTACCCCCTGCTTTTAAAGGGAGAGTTTACAGCACTGGCACTTTCACAATAGGAGAGAGGAAAAAAAATGAGGATGTTTTCAATCCATTAGACTGCCGCTGCTGATTCAGTAATAAACAACATGAGTCTGTTTCCTTGATTATTCTGTACATAGCAAACAACTGTGTAATGTGTCGGGTAAGTACGTGCGCTATAGGGATCGCTTATTGAAGAGCTGCGTCAATAACAGATTCATGAAAATGAGTTTCTGCACTTTGCGTGTGTGTATGAGTGAGAGAGCGAGTGAGACCTCAATTCCCAAAACTCTTAGTCATCCTCTGATCTTTATTTCGCAGCGGGATCAAAGTGCCAGTTCTGGAGAGAAAGGCTTCGCTCTGCCATGTAAAAGACATTAAAGCAGAAAGGTAGTGTGCTCCAGCCATTTATTAGGAATGAATGTTGTAAAAGTCTGTGCGACTTGCAGGGAGTGAGAAGGGAGTTTTCCTTTCCTGCTGCTGCCGCTGCTGTACATCTTGCTGTGTTACAGTCCTCTTGACTGGCTTATTGATTTACTGATGAGTGCTTGTTGGCTTGTAAAATGCAAACACATTGTAAGACTGTTTGTATGCTAGCTAAACTTTTGCAGAAAGTTTACACGCTAAAGCACATGGCACACATTGTACTGGACTCTCACATGTACCTTCCGATGCTTTACTTAGAGACTTTCATTTGTTGTCATTCTACTTTAATTAAACAACATACATTAGTATGCGCCTCATTTTCATCACATGACTAACATGCAGATGCTTAAAATTAGAGCTGGGCAACATTGTCTCACTGGAAAACAACAGTTTCCCTCAAAAGGGAGAGCAGGAAAAACATGTTGGAAAGGTCTAAATATTTCCCTTCTCTATTTTCAGAAAAAACATGTTTGGTTTTAAAAGAGGCTTTTTCAATTTAGAACGTATTTGCTTCTTTAAAATAAATAAATAAATAAAAAGGTTAAAAGCAGTGAAATAACTCCCTATATATTCTATTTCAAATAAAATATTTCAGGTTGAACAAAAAAAGACCCTTGGGTCTCTCTGGCCAAAACACCCTTTTGGGGTGTCCCTGAACTAATTAATTTTTCCAGTGTTTTACTCCTGCTCTTCCCATCCACTTTTCACACAGCTTTAGTTTACATGCTTACAGGCACATGAATGAGAGCTTTCCTGAAACAGGATTTACATGCGTCAGTGTTGTTAGCATTGCTGTGCACAAGAGATCACAGAATAAACATCAATTATAAAATGAAAGCACACGATAGTGATAGTGTACCTTTAATTCATTTTAAAATTAGAGCTTTTCAAAAAGAAATATATACCCAAAAAAGCAACTAATTTTTCTTTGATGTTATGACTGTATCTATTTTAATGGAATTTTTACAAAATATAAACTGAAGATCTAAGCAGCTTATCTTAGCAATGGACCAAACCAAGTGCCACAGTATCCAAGTACTTCTAGTTCAGAGATTTTTGCTCAAAAACTTGAAAGTAACCAAGTCAAGGACATACTATTGCTTGTCTTCAGCCCCTGATAAACAGTGATACCATGACACTAGATCTGAATCTGGACTATGGTCTAAGCCCATGTCTGTAAACGTTGGCCCCAGGGAAGTAAGTGCTGAAGTCCTTATTGACTTTGGTAGGACCTAGTTTTCATGCAAAATAATAACATACCTGAAATTAAGCAAAGACTGTTCCCAATATATTGAGAGGCTGCATCAACTCCTGTCTCAATTCCTCTGCCCCTACTTCTTGAGTTCTTACATTGACTTCTGATCTAATTACATGGGAGATGCTTCCTACTTCATGATGTTGACATTTCTTCTGATTTATAGAATTAGAGACAAGTAGGGCTGGAAGGGACCTCCAGAGGTCATCTAGTTCAATCTCCTGCCTAAGGCAGGATCATCCCAATACAAACCAGCCTATACAAATCCATAGTCTAACTTATTAGAAAAACCATACAGTCAACCCTGACACAGCCACAAAACAAAATACCATAAGCTGCCATACGTAAAGCAGGGGGACCATGACTAAGATACGTGCTGCATTTTACTTTGCAACGTGGAGGTCACTTATCCTAAAAATTCAAAGGATGCAGACTTACCAGAAGTTAATTATAAGAAAGGAATGACATTGATTTGGGGACATGGCCTTTTCCAGCCAGGCCTTTTGGTAGCATGCCAGCACTGTGCAGAAGGTAGTGTGCCACCCGTCCTGAAAGGGTGTAAACAGCAAGCATACTCCCCTTGAATGAGGGAGCTACAAGACAAATTATTGTAGGATAAGTTGTTCTGCAGGTGCCTTAGAAGCATTATTGATCTAAAAACACCTCCTACCATTGACATTTCAAAGTAGTTCTCAATATTTAATATAGCAAGTTTAGAACAAAATAAAGTATGCATCCTTGCATGTATCCAAGGAGAGGCCAGCCATCAGCAACCATTTCCATACAGTTTAGCAAAATGGCTAGTTTTCATGATTTATGCAGTGTCTCTTTATAGCCAGCTGTACAACAGTCCTGATTCTTTGTACTTATGGGATATATTTTAAGTAAACACTAATAAAATGTTTCTTAAACATTCCATTTAATTGAAATGAGGTTTCCCACAGAAAGTGTACAAACTTGGCAATAGCAACAAACCAATGGAAGAAGCTTTAAACAGATCAAAATAGGCTGAGCAAATAAGTAATAGAACATTTTACCATGGCTTAACAGTTTTCTTGATTTACTCTGACACACTCCTCTTAGGGCCCATGGGACAGTGCTGTCAGTGCCAGGCTGGATTTTTATCCTCAGCTCTCCTCTGAAATAAAACTAAGAAGAACAACTTCAAAGATGTTCTTCTTACATTCTGCTTTGCAATATACTACATGTCTAGACTGCTGTAAAATTAGGAGGATTTTATTTGTCTTTATAAAGCAAAGTATAGCTTCCTGTAGCCTTCTGGGTACAATTCAAGGCGCTGGTCTTGACCTTTAAAGCTCTAAATGGTCTGGGTTCGACATACCCCCTCCCTTATGTTCCAGCATAATCCCTAAGGTCAGCCAAGAACAACCTCCTGCAAGTACCATCAGTGCACCAAGTTTGTTTAGCCAAAACACGTGGGAGGTTATTCTGGGTTGTTGCTCAGTTCTGTAACTCCCTCTCCCTTAAGACCCACCAAAGCCCAAGCCTGGCCATCTTTTAGTAGTAGTGTGAGACACTGCAGGCAGGTGGGGTTAAGCTTTGAGTATTATTTGAATAATTGTTTTATTATTGCTTTATTATTTATCAGATTTTATGACTTTGCCATTGTAAGCCACCCTGAGCCTGTCTGGGGAATGCAGAATAGAAATCAAATAAATAAATTAAGCCTAGCATGAGTCTTTCTAGTTGTATAAAAAACTACTTAGGAGCTAATATGACACCAGTTACACTGCTATAAATTCAAAGTAGCACCCATTGACTTTGGGGAGTTATTACCTAAGAGCAGAATTTATTTCATTGTGCATTATATGAGTATATCAGAGTATCTGGTGATACAAAAGTTGTATAAGCAATGCCTTTAAAGTAAATTGGTCTGTAAACCAGACAATTTCAAACAGCATTTAGGTCCTGATTCCAAACCCTCCTCCCAAACTGACACCAAGCTAGATACCATGAAGTCCAATATTCCTGGCAAAATGAGAAATTTAAGAGAGGCTTTTGGCAGGAACTAAAAACACTGGAGAGGATTGAATGCAGTTCTCAATGCTGAAACAGTGCAGGTAACAATTTTTTTGAAGAGTTGAAAACGTACAAAAACAGCAATGCTGAATGGGGTGAGTGAGGGCCAGAAAAAGAGAGACTGAAAGGCAGAGAGAGACACATACAGGAAGACAGGAACAGACTCTTCTGAAAGCTGATAAGTGTGCAAATCTGGAAGAAATACAGACCCTACAGGTGAACTCTAAAATACTTTAGACCCACTAGGCTCTTCATGTGGAAGATGGGTAAATACATATTAAGGAAGGCATATATGCAAACTGCTTTCAAGGTATATGTCCTCTATCATACATTTGTTCTCAATCACTGGTCACAGAACTGCAGGTAGTAGACAGAAGTGAGACTTGCCAAGGTAACCACAGTGGATTTCAGGACTCCACAACTCAAAGCTCAGTCTAGAGGGAGAAGACCATGACATTCCACACCAAGAAAGGTGACAGCTACAGGTCTGAAACTTAAGTGGGTGCCCCTAAGGAGGCCATGAGGAGATCAGAGATGCAATTAGCTTGGGAATTATGGCACAAGGTATTCTTTAAAGCTTGACAAAGTACTGTGCTTCAAACTGGCAATGTGGTGGCTGCGGAGGTGAATGGAAAAGCCTTGTTGCACTCAAAAATAGCTCATAAAAGCACCAGACTGTGTAACCTAGAGTTTCTGTAGAGGTGAAGCAATCTTGTGTTACCTCCTTGAAATATGTTAAAGATTCTTTAATGTTTGCCTAGGCAAGGAAAGAGGGACTTCTCATGACAAGGAAGCATCTGCAACATTACATTGTTCTCATTGAGTTGATCTTGCTATGAGACATGAAGCCACAGTCTTTGGAGTAAAGCAACAGCATTACCCTTCAAAATATTCAAACAGCTATTTTTTTTTTAAATTTTTTTATTTTTTTTAACACAGGTAAGGCAGGAATCTTTAATATTTCTTTTTTGTACAAACCATCACACAATTAAATAGCCAGTGTTTACTTCGTTGAGAGTCATTGCTTCCATATAGTGTGACAGGGGGCATCTCCCGGGCCCGGTCACAGTACTGGCCCACCCACATATCTAGGGAAGTCTGCCCAGTCTCGCCTGCCACATCTTTGATGTTATATAAAATGGTGTTGCAATAAGCAGGAGGCTACCCATTTAAGACCCCAATGCCTAGGGGTTTACACACAACTCCGACCTTCCCTTATCATGTTCCATGCCTCGCAGATGGCATCCTTGAGTTGCTCTATACTCCAGCTTGAGACCAGGCCAAATTCAGCCCCTTGCTAGGCCTCATATATTCATCCTTTCTCTTCACCCTAATGGGCCTCATTCACACCACCTGCTCTCACTGGGTCTCTCGCACTCCACCCACTCTCATTGGGCCTCTTACACACTGCCCCACGCTGGGCCACACTCAACCTGCCCTGCTCCCTTAGGCCATCAGGCTTGCCTACTCACACTCCTTGGCTAGTTGGTGCACTGCCTCTCAGGCTTTCTTGCTACCCTCATCTGTACAGTGACCAGACAGTTCACCTTGCCCTAAGCGGAGTTCTGACCCAAGCCCTTCTCTGAGTAACTCATCACTTTCACTCCCACATTAGGGCCAATTTCTCACCCCTTTCATCCACAATTCCCACTGAGCCGCATCACTTGGCCTTGGGCCCACTTGCGACCTCAAGCATATGGAGGACTTACCTGGGCCTAACAGCCCCCTTCCTGGGGCTTCCCTCCACACTACTATTGCTACTCCCTCACTGAAGCCAACTCTACTCTGTTCCCCTCATTGGGTCCACCTGTGGTCTTGCACCCCTTGAGCTCAGGTGCCTCCTTGCAGGCATGCCTGGCCCTCTACTCTTAATTGGTTCTTTCACTGGGACTCACAACACTACTACTGCCTTATGCTCCCACATGGGGCTCAGGTGCTTCTTAACAAGCATACCTGCCCACCCCCTACTCCTAAGGGGAGGACTTGGGTGCCTCCCCTTAGGCATGCCTGGCCCCACTGTCCTCTGGTCTTAACAACTCACTGGATGGTGGGGGCTGGGGTTTTAAGGTACCCTTACCCACCTTTCACCAGGGAGGTAACTGGTCTGGCATTTCTGGGGGTCTGTCCCACCACAGACAGCCATACCAGACCACCCAGCAGGGTGCCATTTTCAGTTTTACCCAGGACCAAGCAGGCCTACCTGCCCATGGTCTAACTCCCTTTCTGGGTCCTGGATGTAATCCTTGGGGTCCCCGCTCTCCTGGGCCCATCTCTGACACTGACCCCCTTTTCTGAAATACTCCCTTCTAGAGGCTGTATTGCAGCCTCCTTTATCACAGCCAACCTGCTAACTGACATCTACCCTCTGTTGGCTGTGATGTCCTCCCTGTCGAGAGGACCTTCAGCCTATATAGGCTGTAGTCCCTCTCCACAGCCCTGGCCTGCCCCTCATGGTGGGCTTAATTGCCATTCAGCTATATGGCCCTGGCCCCCTTACATTGACCAGTCGAGGGATCAGAAGGTCAGCGTGGCAGCCACTGACCTCCTTACTCTAAAGAGGGTCCTCCACTAGGTCTCATCATAGAGCCAGCACCCAAATCCAGGCTGCTCTAGTGCCCCCAGCAAGGTTGCATGGAACCTATCTCTACTGGGATCACTTAACCCCCTGGCTTTACCCCTGCCCAATCTAATCTAGGCCTACCTGGCCCCATTGTAGGCCTACAAGCTCTTAGCCTCCCTTACTAGGCTGAGCCTACCTCTCTCTAGGCCTCAGCCTTCTCCCTGGGGCTTGGGACACCACTGGGCCCGTAGGAACCTCCTGCCATCCCCATAGTTCTTCCCTTACCTCCAAGCTCTTCCATGAGCAGCAGCTCAGCCAAGTGTTGTTGCTACAGCTACCAACAACAGATTGCTAGCTCAGCCCTGATGCCTGAGCTAAAATGAAGGCAGCTCAGTTCTCTCCACCAATCACATGGCCCAGCCTATGGCCATGTGACCTTCTCATCAGGGCTGGCCCACACCTGCCCTTTGCCCTGCTGTCTGCTCTTGCCCTTAAAGTGGCAAGCACTGAAGGTGCTCCACCACAATAGGAAGGATTTCGTTTGAAGTATTTGCTAAGTATTATGTGTGGAAATCCCATAGTGTGTGATGCTCCAGCTTGAATTTGTGCACTGTGGGAATGTTCCTATGGCATTTGGCACTTATCTAGCAGAAGCTAGCCAAATGTCACTGTGTAGTCCACATGCAGGGATTAGACTCTCAACTTTTAAGTTCTTCTCTTGTCATCCAATGACATGTCACCTTTTGAGTTGCTGGCACTAGTTTCAAATTCTTAAAACCACTCTGGTTGAAAAGTTTTTCTTCCCTGAAATAGTGTAACTGACAGTGCACAACGGCTTGTGAGGATCTATTTCACATGTTGCCACCAGATGGCTGAGATTTGGCAAGCTAATTAGCTTACTATTCAGCAGTATGGATGATGCTCGTAGTTGCAGCTGCTGATGTTCTTGCATAAACTACAACTTACTTTCCCTTGCCTGAAACCAAACCTTCAGGAGACAAGGATGAGAAAGAAGACGAAGCTAAAGAAGAGAATAAGATTCATATGCTATTTCAGGAGAGACTTTTGGGAGGAACAGCTTCACTTTGCAATACAATTTTGGGACTTGATAACGAAGCATCTAGAATGAGCCTGTGACAGCAGAACAGAATGACTAAAAGCATGTTCTTGGAGAGCTACATAAAGCTCACCCCAGAACTGCAGAGTCAGCATGACAATATGAGGGTACTCTTCAGAAATGTGTGTCTATCCTGCCTCAATAGCTATTGGTCTGCAATTTGGAGAGATCAACTGTTATGGTGGTTGTGATAGAGGTGTGTGGCACCATTATGTGCCATTATTACAGCTAGTTGTAAGGCCTGTCAGTCCTTAGGATGACTTTCCATGCAGGAGATCTCCCAAATGCAATGATGCAAAGGGAACCCATATTCCTATTATTTGACCCCTGGACTAGGCCTTGGAGTTAAAAAATAGAAAGGAAGGCTTCTCCACTGTGTTCCAAAACCTGGCTAATCCCTACCAGTGTGAATGTGGATTGGTCTGGGATAATTAGTCATGCTAGAATTTTCAGAAACTCTCATCTGTTTTCTCTAATGTGAAACAGAGCAATGTTTAACAATATAGACATTAACATTGTGGGTGTTCCTCAGCTTATTCTGGGAGACCATGCTTATCCTGTGCTGGTAGACCTGATTAAACTTTTCACTAGTTTTTTGGATTATAGAAAAGAGCCATTTAGCTACTGCCTAAATAAACTGGGATGGCAGAGGGGTGTGGCTAAAGTAAATTAAAGGAAGGGTGGTGAGTGCTAACTGGAAGGTTTGAGGCAGCCAGAATCACCTGCCTTGAATTGTAGCTGCATTCTGTGCATAACTGCACAATGTAAAATCTCAAAGAGCAAGAGAGAGAGCCTTAGTGAGATGAAGATTCAGAGACTTACAAGAGTCATTAAACAGTTGGTGACTTTCCCTCCTCCTGACTATTACTAGGGGAACATTATCACCGATTCCTTCTGTGCCTACACTGAAGAAAAGGCATAATGGTTTGGCTATTCACCTTTGTGAATAGAATAATACATTGATCAGCTCAAGCGCACTGTTTATTATCCATTTATAGGGATGGATGCATTGTGTACTTTCAGGGGTGTCTTGGTAAAGCTTGCAGAAAAGGACAATTTTCTTGCTATTTTCCAGTTGGTCTAATAAAAGGTATCATTTTGGAACCAAGAGTTCTAGTTTTTTGGATGTCTTTTTGTCTCAGACCAACATGGCTACCAAGTACACCCATGAAACATGGAAGATGCCAAATTTTAGTCGATTTTGGATTTTAAACTTAATTGCAGAACAACAAGGAAGTTTTTTTACCTCCCTGCCTGCCATCTGACACCTCCAGTGAAGGAATTCTACCTGATCAACACATCAAAGAGCTACTCAACACAACTCACAAAGACACTTTCATGGACCCAGAGGGACAGCCTTCCATCTTCAGCTCCCTCTGTGCAAAAATGAAGTTTATTTCCGACCTATGGGGACTTTTTACCATCTTGTACCATTTACACTTTTCCCAAAGCCTGACGAAGGGACTTTGATCCTGAAAGCTTGCAGAAAAGGACAATTTTCTTGCCATTTTCTAGTTGGTCTAATAAAAGGTATCATTTTGGAACCAAGAGTTCTCATTTTTGTATGTCCTTTTGTGCACTTCCATGAATTTTAAGCATGGTAAAACTTTAGCTTTCAATGCATATCCAGTTTGAATGCTTGGGCCTACAGCCCTTGGTAGATTTGTTGCCTACATGCTAAGTTTGTTACCCATGCTCTGTAGATCCCTTTTTGGATATCGCTATGTTACACTTTGGCTGATGGGCAATAAATTAGAAAAACCTTTAAATACATGAAAAGATTATTTCGTTTTCTTAAACCTGCAAGCAGTGAGACTGGGGAAGACACTGAGAAGATGGCAAATGGTAAACGTTTAAATTGAGGTAAAGGGGGATTACAGTTCAAAGCTTGGAGCAGACGTATTTCATAGAACTATAGAACTTTCAGCAAACCAATCTCCCTTGATAAAGTGTTTTTCCTTGCCTGTGCCACAGTTAGAAGTTGAGCAGACAGGATATGGTGTGGAGGAGGCTCACCACGCTGTGTGTGTATGTAGCCGATGGGGAAAGAGAACAAGGAAAGACAGTGGGGAGGGGCTATTGTTAGCCGGTGGCCATTGCTAAGTGGATAGGGTAGCTATTGCATTTTTACTGGCTGTGGTGGGGTCACCACTTTGAGTTTGCAGAAGGAGGTTTTAACTTGAAGAGAGAAGTAAGATTTGGAAAGGGTACTAGCTCATATCCTAAGGTGGGAGCAACCAACACCAGAAATATAAACAAATGCCAGATGTGGATCTTTGCATCCAAAACTAATTACCTGGTTTTCCTTGATAAAAACAAATTGCAAATTCTCTGATAAAACCCCAAAATCTGTGATTAAAATTAAAGGCACCCCACAGCCCCTCCCCAGACCTGTGGTGCCCCTCACTTCCCCCACAACAGCACCCCCAGCTCTACTGGTGCCCCTCACTCCCCACCACAGCCCTCCTCATGCCCCTTGCCCCCCATCCACAGCCCCTGCCCCCTCAGCCCTGCTGGAGGGGTCCCCCAGCTGCCTGGGCTATTGGGCCAGGGACCCAGGTTTGCAGGCCCCTGCCCCTGACAGAAGGCAGCAGCTGCTGCAGCAGAAGGAGCCAGCTCCCCCACTGCTGCCTGCCTGCTTCTGGCTCGGGCAGGGGGTGGGGCCACCTCCAAGTTGCAGTGTGCACTCCTGGGGGTCAAGGGGGACCTGCACCCCCAGATCTATGCGGGGAGCAGGGTGGGTGCACACTGTGGGATCATGCTCTTGGCCCTGCTGCCCTCCCCCAGGGCCTCTGAAGTGCAGTGTGTGAGACCCAGCATGGCAGGGCATAGCAGGGATGCACAGGAAAGCTGCTCCTGCAGCCTTGCCAGCTGCAGACTCAGGCAGGGTGGCTCCCCACCACCGTGCACACTCCTGGGGGGCAAGGAGGACTTGCACCCCCCAGATCTGTATGTGGGGTAGGTGCATGCTATGGGCTCAGGCCCCCGCAGCCCAGAGGGCACAACCTGGCATGGCAGGGAACAGCTGGGCTGTGTAGGGATTTCTTCACTGCTGTGAGCTTCTCCCCCCGCTGCCCTGGCTCTGTGCCTCCTGCCCATGCCACTGCTTTGAGGGAGCCCCACACATAGGGGGCATGTTGCCAGGGCAGCACAGAGTCAGCAGCAGTGAGGAGATCCCCACTCAGTCTGACTGTTCCCTGCCACGCTGGGTCATGCCCACTGGGTTGCAGAAGCCCCAGGGGAGGTAACCAGGTTGGAGTGAGCAGCAGCGAGCAGCTTCTCTGCATGGCTCCTCTGTTCCTTGCCATGCTAGGTCATATCCACCGCTCTGCAGAGGCCCCCAGGGAGGGAAGGAGGGTGGAAGGGAGCAGTGGGCCCACCTGGAGAAGCTGCTCGCCACTGCTTGCTCCACCCTGGTTCCCTACCCCAGGGCCTCTGCAGCTCAGCAGGCATGACCCAGAGCGTCTGGGAAAAGCCAAGCCATTTGGGGATCTCCTTGCTGATGCTTGCTCTATGCTGCCCTGGTGATGCACCCCCTGTGTGCAGGGATGAGCCCCTCAAAGCAGCGGCAAGCGCAGGAGGCATGTCACCTGGGCAGTGGGGGGGCGGGGGGAGTTTGCAGGGGCAAGGAGATCCCTGTGCAGCCTGGCTGTTCCCTGCCATGCCAGGTCATGCCTGCCAGGCTGCGGAGACCCCAGGGAAGAGAAGCAGGGCGGGAGCCAGAGCCCACAGCCTGTGCCTGCGCCTGCCCCATTTACAAATCTGGGGGGTGCGGGCCCCTCCTGCCCCCTCACTCTTTAGTCCACTAGTTACTCTTGCTGTAGACTGCCAGCCTAGGCCCACTTCCTCTGACCCAGCTTCTGAGTCTCAGCCTTGTCTAGCCCTTGGCCCATCTCACTTTGATTGGGCCCTCAGCCCCTGGTCCTCTTGGCTGGAATCTGCCCCTTTCTTTCTGTTGGGGCTAAGGCCCTGGCCCTGTCAGCTGGACCCTGCCCTTGATAGGGCTTAACATCTGTAGCACCTCCCAGGCAGCCCTTTGTGGCCTCCTTTCCTCCCCTCCAGCCATTACCTGTCCTCCAGTTCTTAATCAGAACATAAGTGTAAACCCAGAGGCTGTGTAACAAAAAAACCCTCTCCTTCACTAGGTCACTCACTTCCTCACAGGCTATAAGTACCCTTTAGCTCTATACCAGCATCTCTAAGGGATAGCCTGGGTGCTGGTAAATCCCTTTCTGCAACCATCCTGCTCAGGAGCTCCTCTCCCTGCTGCCTGCAGGGCCAGATTGCCTGCTCTGGCTCAGGCCCTTGTTATATATGCTTTGAGGCCCTGCCCCCTTTCTGTCATGTGGCTTCCCAGTCATACAAAGAAGCTTCCCCTTTTAATTAAGAGTCTTCCTGACCTACTGCCACTGCAGCCCCATACAGCCACGTTGGCCTTCTGCATTCTCTTAAAGTAAGATCTGGGGGGTGCGGGTCTGTTCCTGCAAGGATCTGGTTCCCTGTTACAGATCACAACTGGGTTCCTGTGAAACAAGGTGCTCGTAATTGTCTGGCACATCTCTGAGAAGGAGTCTTTCTCCTTACTCTCCTTGGTCTCCACTTGTTTGCTGGTTGCATCTGACAAAAGTTTAAGTCTATGCTAGCATCTTGCACCAAAAGCCTGTCTTCGTAATATGGACATGTGATTGGAGTGCTGGTAGAATTTCAGTTTTGTCTTTACACTTCTTGTAGGTCAACTTCAAATCCTTGATCTTTAAGCAGCACTGGGCCAGATCCTGGTTGTGACCCCTCACTGCCATGGTTGTGGTGATCTCAAATGTTTCCTAGTTTCTATGCCCAAAGACCAAGATTTCCTGCACCTTTCCCTCTACCTAAAGGGCAAAGAGGCCCAGCTAAAACCATGACAAGCAGGGATGGCACAGGACTAATGAGACAATTATAGTAAGTGTACTAAATGGGTAAGCTGGCTCTCAGAGTATGTGAGCACAGAGCCTGTCATTTATACGAGTGCACTTTAGCTGTTCTCTTTTTAAATATAAATTCTCTGGCATAGTATTATTAAATTGATTTTCCTAGATAGATAGAAAGGTAATATACATATTCTTGTTTTAGCTGTATGAATGGTTGTAACACTAATGTAAGGGTGGGGACCTTACTATCCATATATCTTGCTGAGAATAATGCCTAGAGATAATGTCCCTCTCCCAGCCCTGTCAAGATGCATATATTGTAAACTTCATCCCCTTTGCTCTTTTGATCTTTTAATCAGAGATAGGCAAACATGCTGAAGAGAATGATGATTTGTTAGTACCATGGACAAACAGCTATTTGGAATTTAGCAGAATATATCACATAACATACCTCACTTTTGACCTAAGATAATTAACTCAAATGCCTCAGAACTACATCATGATCACATTAAGAATAATTTTAAGGAAGAAAATTGCTTTAATGGCTGAGGATGATTTGGATGAAGAAGCAGTTGTGTTGGTGATGCCCAGAACTTAGTGGCAAGGTCAAGAATATTAAAACCCAATAGGGGCACCTATTTTTTGCCTGAATAATAGTTTCTCAAGAAGCTCTCCAATGTTGTCTGCTGGATTCCATATAGTGTGCAAGTTTCTCACCTGCATTGATTAAACAGTAATAGTACTATAAATGATTTCACTGGCATTACTGCTGATTTATTTTAGTGTAAGTGTGATCAGAATCAGGTCCTGTAGGCCTCTGGAGGCATCTCAAGCTTCATCACAATGCTGTTGATTGTTGTTTTTTTTGTTTTGTATTGTTTTGTTTGATTATGTTTTAATGTCAGTGCATTCATTTGCTAGTTTTCACTTGGAATTGGTATGAATGTTGGCTTCTCTGATGTACCCATTGGTAAGAGAGGCTTTCCCATTGGTTAAATCAGACTCATCAGCTTCTGAAGTTTGCTTTCACTTCTCACTCAGATGTCTTAGTGCAGCACCAAGCCAATTATATAAATTCATCACATCACATTTATCAAGGAAACACCACTTGAGGACCAATTCGAGTAATCCTGAAATCCCCTTGGTGGCTTAAATATGTTTAAAGCATATTTGCTCTGTGCTATATTTATAGGTAGCCTGATTAATTCCCTTAGTCTCTGAGGAGCAACACACACACACACACACACACACACACATACACACACACAGAAGTAAACATAAGAGCAAATGAAACATGATGCTGCTTGTTTGATGCTGTACATACGTTGGGCCAAATTAATCTCTACTGTAAATCTACTGAAGTCCTACATTTATATCAAGGGAGAATTTAATCCAGCATTGCTGTGTTCTATCAAAGGGATAAATTAGAGGGTTTGAACCAGTTGCAGTAGTATTCTTTTGTCAACTGGGCTAAAGATAGACAGTCAAAAAGCCTGAGGCTGAATTAATTCAATCTTCACAAGTTAGTCTGAGCTGCAGGGATTGAACTGATCAACACGTGAACAGACCTTCACTCTCAATTCCAGAAATGCAGCCACATGCCTGCAGTGGCCCAGGCCAGAAGCTGGGGGGCACAAGAGCATGCCTCCCTGCTCGGCTGGAGCAGACAGTTTGGGCCAAAGCTAGCCCATCCACCATGTGAGGGGGTTTGTCAGGGAGGTGCAAAGCATCCTGGGATGCTGCAGGACTATGAGTTAACTTGAATCTGGAGGGAATCTGGGACAGAAGTTTAACAAACTGAGTTAACATAAATCAGTTAAGTCTGATACTACATCTATCCAGGTTTATCTTAAACCAGTTTCAGACGTTTTGAAAATGCTTTATGTGCACTGAACTTCTGTTGTGTTACAGATTTGAACTGGTTTCTGATCACTTATCACAGTTTATGTGTAATTTCTGTCCCTAGCCCAGATAAGCTGTAATGAGAAATAGACTGATGCTTTGTCAAAGATGTCAGGAAGAGGAAAATGCAGAATTGTACCAACCCAGGGCACCAGTAGAAGGCTATGTGCATTTTTGAAGACTGTCTCCTACAGCTTCCATGTCCACTGAGACACCACTTACTACTAATCAGGGTTCAAACTGTGGGGGTGCTCAATGGAGCTGAGCCACCCATTAAGAGATGAGACACCCCTGTAAGATTTGAAATTCATAACTGGCAGGGGGTCTCCGATTTTATTAAGGCAATCATGATGGGCAGTCCAATTTTTTTTGCAGACCCCCTCAAGAGTCAAAGTATAGTCTGAACCCCGCTACTAATAGCCCACTTTGGGGTTGGTTTCCCAAGTCTGTGGCCAATACTTGAAGGAAAGTGGATCATAGGAAAGAAGGACTGGAAGGGATCTCAGAAGGTCAAGAAGTCCAGTCCCCTTTAGTCATCCCTTACTAAACTATCCCAGCCAAGCAACCTGATGTAGGAAATTTCCAGCAATGGAGATTCCACATTATTTCTACATAGCCAGTTCCAAAATTTGACCACCCCCATAATCAGAATGTTCTCCCTAATCTCCAATCTAAATTTCTTCTGCTGCAATTTGAGGCCATTGCTTTTAGTCCTGACCCCTACACTCTGAGAAAACTCTAACTCCATTTTCTTTATAAATGCCCTACAGGTATTTGATAACTATTATCAAGCCTGCCCTCAGTCTTCTCTTCTCAAAATGAAAGGATAGTATTCTCTAGGATAAATGTTGACATAACCCTTCCACCTTTGAGAGCCACATGTCTCAAAGGTGTGGATGAATGAGCATTCCCAGGGCTTTCCAGACCACAGGAACTAGAGTTCATAGAATCATAGAAGTAGGGTCAGAAGGGACCTTGTAGATCTTCAAGTCTGACCCCCTGCCTGGGCAGAAGGGAAACTGGGCTCAAGTGACCCCAGCCAGGTAGGCATTGAGCCTCTTCTTAAAGACCCCCAGGGTAGAAGCCAGCACCACTTCCCTTGGAAGTTGGTTCCAGATCCTAGCTGCCCTAACTGTGAAGTAGTTCCTACGGATGTCTAATCTAAACCTACTCTCCAACAACTTGTGGCCGTTATTCCTTGTTATCCCAGGGGGCGCTATGGGAAACAAGGTCTCCCTCAAACCCTTCTGGTCCCCCCTAGTGAGTTTATAGACGGTCACAAGGTCCCCCTTCAGCCTTCTCTTGTGAAGGCTGAACAAGTTCAGGTCTCATAGCCTCTCATTGTAGGGTCTACCCTGCTGTCCCCAGATCATGCGGGTGGCCCTCCTCTGCACCCTCTCAATGTTGTCCACATCCCTCTTGAAGTGGGGTGCCCAGAACTGGACACAGTACTCCAGCTGCGGCCTGACCAGTGTCATGTAGAGGGGGAGGATCATCTCCTTGGCCCTACTTGAGATGCACCTGTGGATGCACGATAGGGTCTGGTTAGCCCTGCCGACCGTGACCTTGCATTGTCGGCCCATGTTCATCTTGGAGTCAATGATGACTCCAAGATCCCTTTCTGCCTCCGTGCTCTCAAGAAGGGAGTTTCCCATCTTATAAGTGTGTTGCCGGTTACTACTGCCCAAGTGCAGCACCCTGCACTTGTCCGTATTGAAACGCATCCTGTTTTTGTTAGCCCACCCTTGCAACCTATCCAGGTCTTTCTGCAGTCTTTCCCTCCCTACTAGCGTGCCCACCTCACCCCAAATGTTGGTATCATCAGCAAATCTGAGCAGGTTGGTTTTCACCCCGTCGTCCAAATCGCTGATAAAGAAATTGAACAGTGCGGGCCCAAGGACCGAGTCCTGGGGGACTCCGCTGCCCACTTCCCCCCAGGTCAAATATGACCCGTCCACCACCACCCTCTGAGTATGACCCTTCAGCCAATTAGCAATCCATCTGACCGTGTAGGCACTGATGCCACAGTCGCCTAGTTTTTTAATGAGGATGGGGTGGTTGACAGTGTCAAAGGCCTTGCTGAAGTCCAGAAAGACTACATCCACGGCGACACCTGCATCCAATGCTTTTGTGACCTGATTGTAAGTTCTTCTAGCCACGGTGAAAAGGTCAGCAAGAACAGGAAAGGCCATCTCCCCTTTTCATGCACAATCATAGTCTGTGTGAATATCCTGGAGTGGCTGGCCCAAAGAGAATGGAAATAGTGAGCAGTAACTGGTAACACTTTAAAAGAATGATCAACCCAGTTTACTCTAGCAACATTTCTGTGCCAGTACATATAAGATGATTAAATACCAAATGTGTTGATCAGCATAGTAGTTGCTACTGTACATTAGGTAACCAATGGAATGATCATTAATACTAATAAGGTATCATTTAAAGTGAGGGCAAGGATTTTGTAAACGAGCTAAAAGGCCTTTGTGAGCCTTGTATTGATCAGATGGTGGACCGATATTCATCTTATTAAACAAATGTGTTTAGGAAGGTATAGCTGGTATATTCAAACTATATTTCATGAACTTAATAATGAAATACTAACACCATAACTTTAAAACTGTTGGCAGTTTGGTGACTTTTAAAGTAAAATGAATAATAGGGGTGTGCGAAACTTCAGTCCACAATTTGATTCAGAGAAGATTTGGCCTGATTTGGAGGCCGAATCACTGAATCTGAATCAAACTGGGAGAAGGGAAAAAAACTCCAAATCAATTTGGAGCCTCCGAATCAGTTCAGAAAAGATTCAGAAAAGATTCAGAGATTCAGAAGGCAGTCTTTCAGGGGAACAGAAAATGAGAAGAGGGAGGAGGAGCAGGGCGGAAAGACGGACATTTCTAGCTGGCCAGTGACTGTGATCTTTCTCTGAGTCCCCTTCCAATCACAGTGCTCTGGGGGAGGGACGTAGAAACAGCATATAAGCTTCTGTCTGCAGGCTTTATGTGCCTCTTGTGAGCTGTTTCTGACTGAGCAACAGCATCTGAAAGGTACTGGACTGGCTTGGCTTCTTACCTAGTCAGTCTCCTGCTTCTTTCTGCTCTTGGAAGGAATTGGATATAGCTTATTAACTAGAATCCCTCTACTTATCCCTATCCAATCCTTTTCTTTCAATGTATATTTGTTCCTGGTTTTTTTCCCCCACATTTAAAAAGAAAGCTGTGCTTTCCCTGGTAGTTTGATCCATCACTGTGCAGGGAAGCACATACATTACACATACTCACACACATACATCATAGAAAAAGAAGTTAGATATTATTAAACAGAACACAACACAGAAGAAGTCAGACAGTCATAGAAGAGGAAGAAGAAGAAGAAGAAGAGATATATAGTTATTATTAGTTATAGTTACATACAGACTAAACACAACACAGAAGAAGTCAGATAGATATTCAGATTATTAAACACAACACAGAAGAAGTCAGACAGTCATACATTGGAGAAGAAGAAGAGATATTGTTTTAGTTACACACACAACAGTAAACACAACACAGAAGAAGTCAGACATGGTCATACATCAGAGAAGAAGAAGAGATATATTATTAGGTAGTTACACACACAGACGCATTTTCCAGCACTGGAAAGACAGGTGCCAGGTCTTCTGGCAGGGGAGGGGGAGGGGCTAGAGGGGGTAAAGGGGG
>NW_005841939.1:1953118-1961597 GCF_000455745.1 Alligator sinensis | reverse complement strand
ATCCTCTTTCCTGGCAGCCATGAGTCTTCTGATGCCAGTGGAAGCAAGGAGATGGGGGTAGTACCTGTCCCTGCACCTGCACCACCTCCCCTAACACCAGAAATAAGCACCAGCAGCAGAATGACCTGAGCACCCTAGCTAAAGAAATGCTGGGGACCGAGGGGGAATCTGAGTTTGTGCTCCACACCCATCAAAGTTCCCCTAGACCCAGGTCTCCTTGTCAGGAAGGCACCTCCGAGGAGGCTGGGGAGGCAAGTGGCTCAGCTGAGTCAGCTCTTCCTATTGTGCCTCTGCCTGGTGAGGAGGGAGATAAGACAGAATCCCCACCCTCAACCCAGAAGCGAGGGAGTAGTATAGTATGGGATCATTTTGAGGTGGCAGATGATCCCAAGTATGCTATCTACCAGCACTGCCAAAGGCAGATCAGATGGGGCAAAGAGGTGAAACACTTCACCACCACAGCAATGCCAGTGCATCTCAGAAGGCAGCACCCCTTTGCCCTTCTTCCTCCTCAGCCTGGCAGCAGTGGGAGCATGCCCAAAGGGAAGTCTCCCACTCACTCCAAAGCCCCCATCCCCCCAAAGCAGAGGCAGGCCACCATGGAGCAATGGGGGAAAGCCACAGACAAATGGGGGTGCGTTGCAAGGGTGAGTGAGGTCACCCAGAGCACTGGGGAGATGCTTGCTCTGAATGGCCAGCGCTTCTTAGTTGAGTGGACAGGGTTCAGGCAGCTCATGACACTTGTGGCCCCATCCTACCAAGTGCCCTCCCTGTATGAGGAAAGCAGGGAGTACTTGAGGGAGGAGCTGCACAAGGCAGGGCCGCAGGTAGCCTTGCACTTCACCTTCAACATCTGGAGCAGCCAGGGTGAAGATCACACCTGCCTCTCCCTCACGGCACTGGTGCAATGAGTCAGGCCATTGGTGGGCTCTCTTTCAAGCTGAGATGGGAGGGAAACAGATCCAGGGGAGATCATGGTGGCCATGAACCACATGGTGCAGGGGCGGCTCATTGGGCAGTGCAAGCTCACCTGCAGGTTCATGGTCACCAACAGTGGGGCCACTATGGTCAAGGCCATCCATGATGCCAACTTTGTTGGTATCCACTGTGTGGCACACAAGCTGCACCTTATAGTCAGGGATGTCTTGGAGGAGGACAAGGCTGCCGGTGATGGCACGGTCACTATCACCCAGATGATTTCAAAATGCAGAAAGGTGGTGGGCTACTTCTACCGCAGCATCAAGGCGGGCAAGATGCTGCAGGAGAAACAGGCAGAGCTGAGCATCCCACAGCACAAAATCATGCAGGATGTGGAGACTCAGTTGAACTCCACATACCTGATGCTCGAGAGGCTGGTGGAGCAACAGAAGGCCATCCATGAGATGGCCTTGCTCAGGGAGATTGGGATCAGCAACCCCCTTAACAGAGTTGAGTAGGATACCACCTCCCAGATCTTGGTGATCCTCAAGCCCTTCCTCGAGGCCACCAAGACCCTCAGAACTGGTGATGCCCTCCTTAGCCAGGTGATCCTAATAGTGAGGGAACTTGAGAACAAAATGGAGAAGTTCCAGGGGATCAGTGTTCCTGGCTGGAGCAAGCTAGTGTCACCAGACATGCAGGCACTAATGAGGTGGCTGAAGGAGGGCATCAGGAAATGGCTGAATCCATTGCAATCCTGTATGGTCCACATGCTGGGGGGCATGTGCAACCCAAGGATGAAGAGGAACATGTGTACTGGCAACACCAAAACCCTCGATCACTGGACGGATGTGCTGGTCAACAGAGTCAGGGAGGCAGAAGAGCAGAGGTGAGGGATTTGGAAGAGAGGGATCCATTTTCCCATGCCAGTACTCCCAGTACCAGCACCAGCCAGTCTCCTCCATGCCAGCCACTGCCAATGTGGCCAAAGCCATGGCTTCAATTTTGGGGTCCAGACACACTAGACCCCAGCCTTGGGCAGGTAGTGCTGAGGCTTCTGTGACTACCTATCTCATTGAGGACACGGAGCCACTGGACTGCAACCCCTTGGCCTATTGGGCAACCCGTAAATGTAGCAGGATCTGACCACAGTTGCCCAGGAACACCTGTCCTCCACTGACCAGCGTTCTGAGTGAGAGGGTGTTCAGCATTGCTGGGGATGTTGTGACCCCCCATCGCACCCTCTTGGATCTGGTTTGGTGGAGCAGCTGGTGTTCCTGAAAGTGAACCTCCTGCTGCAGTGGAGCTCCTGCCCCGAGCTCCACCTACAGATGGAGTGAGTGCCACCCTCCTCACTCTGCATTTATTTCTGTTTTATTTTTTAAAACCAGTTAGTGCCCCACTCTTTGAGCTGGAGGTGGCACTCACTGCACCACCAGCCAGCAGGGGAAGAACATGTCCCTGCTGAGCTTCCATGCCAGGATGAACTTGGAGGTATGGACTGGGGCTTTGGGAAAGGAGGAGGCCCCAGGTCCTGGGCATGACCACTAAAACTGCACTCTGCCAGGGTCAGGGATGCCTGGTGGAACTGCTGGTGGTGTGTCAGCCCCAGGAAATGCCAGGACTGAGGATCCCCTTGGTGAAAGTGGGGTAGGAAGTGCCATAACCTTCAGCCACCACAAGCACGCACACAGTCCTGGCTGGGGAAAGCCCAGACCTGTCACGTCTTTGACAGGCCTGGGGTTTGCTGGTTGCAATGGAGTTGTGAGGCTCCAGGTGAGCTCAGCTTAGCTGCCTGGGATGCCAGCTTTCAGGTTGAAAAACCCTTTGTCAGGCTGAGGAAGCATCTGCAGTTGGTGTGTCTGTGTGCTGTTCCTGGATGGAAGGAATAGTAAAGAAGTCAGAGGCTGGCATGCAATGCAGAGAAGAAAGCCAGTCAGTGAAAATGGAAATGGAGGCATCAGGGGGTGAGAGAGACAGGCTGGGGTAGAGGGAAGGGGCATGTAGCACAGAAAAGTAGAGAGGTACTTGGGGAGTCAGATGTCTGGCAGATTGTAGTGTGTCATATTTCCAATGTCTATATTAAGTCCATGAGTTTTTGTAGTTAGGAGGTTGATCAGTGAAGTTCATAGGCCCAGCTTTGAAAAGTTGTTTGTAAATTCCCTTTCAGGATCAGGCCTGAGAGACTGGAGACAGAGTGGCTTCCTTGTGAAAAATGTGCCCCCACAGGTAGTTGGGTATTCTTGTCTTTGATAGTTTCTGGTGTGCAGTTTGTGGGGGTACTGGAGATATGTTGGCAGGTTTTGTGTTTAGAGCTGTAGGAAGTTGGCTTCTGGTGATGAAGTTAGCAAGGTTTGGTGCTTGTTTGAATTTACAAACCACTTTTCACAGCTGGATCCATGAACTGCACTTCATCAACCACCTAGGTACAGAAACTCATGGACTCAATATAGACATTGGATTTATGATGCACTACAATCTGCTGGACATCTGACTCCCCAGGTACCTCTGCACTTTTACCTGCTACATCCCTCTACCCCACTACCCCAGTCTGTCTCTCTTACCCCCGATGCCTCCATTTCCACTTTCACTGACCGGTTTCTTGCCTGCATTGCATTACAGCCTCTGGCTTCTTTACTATTCCTTCCATCCAGGAAAAGCACACCCACAAACACCAACTGTAGGTGCTTCCTCAGCCTGCCAACGGGTTTTTCAACCCAAAAGCTTGCTAAGATATATTTCTCTAACTATTCAGTTGGTCTACTAAAAGATACCAGATTGACCCAAATAACCTTGTCTGCCAGTGCCATGTCCTTAGACCAACACCCCTAGCACCTGTCCCCTGGTCAGCTGCCTGGAAGGAGGTAGGGTCCTGGGCACATCTAAGCCTGCCTAAGAGTTCCCTGGCAGCTGCTAGAGAAGAAACTCCTGCAGGAAAGAAAAGAAAGGCTGTGTCACAGTTTGGCTGCCTGAGATGTTAGTGCTACTGTGCTGCAGTGCACTGCTTACCTGTTGTTATTTAAAGTGGTGGACTGAACTGAGGCTGTAGGGGAGGAGGAGACCTCATTGGGGCACATTACTTGTCATGTAGAGGCCCCAGCACCAGTGACAGTGAGCCTTAACACACACCCAGTGTCACCCATGTCATAAGTTTTGCTTGTCAGCAGCCTGAGGTGAATTTTCCCAGAAACCTCTGCATCTATCTCCTTGAAGCCTGGCAGGCTTCATGGCCTCAGTAGGGGCTAGCTTGCCTACAGTTTTGACCCTGCTGTGCCTTAACACACACGTATTACATGCATTTTGCTTGTCAGCAGCTTGAGGTACAGTTTCCCAGAAAATCCTAAACCTATCTCCTTGAGTGTTGGTAGACCTCATGCCCTCAGAAGGGGCTACCATCCCTGCAACTTTTATATGAATCAGCCAAAAAATGACAAAGTTATAGGTATTTCAGTGATTCCCAATTATAGTCTATGGCCGAATCTCTCTGAATCAGGGCCAAATCTTCCAAAGCCGATTTGGCCAAATCAATTTGGGACAGTGATCCAAATATCTAAATTGAATCACTTCCCTCCAAATTGGCCGAATCTGAATCCGAATCAAATACTTCCCTATTCGCACAGGCCTAATGAATAACTCGCTTTTTAAAAATTTCTGCTTTTTCTAAGTGTTTTTATTGGAAAGGTTGTACTTCCTAATAATCCCTGTTTGAAGAACTCAGTTCAATTTTAGGTAAATCAGCTTCTTCCATGGCACGTTCAATTATCATCTTTACAGTATTGCCAAGGACCATCAGCTGGGAAGAGAACTATGGGAAGTTAAAGACAAAGCTGACAGAAAAGTTTAAAAGAGAGGAAGAAGCCTTATGATTCAGGTCCTCGCTGTGACTTGGGAGTTCCAAAGAAATGGAAGGATGTGGAAAGAGAAGGAGAACAATAATATGTGAAAGAGAAATAGGAAACTGGAAATGCAATATACAAAACATTTTAATTATGATCCTGCTCTGAGTTTGTATTTGAAGTCAGTGGGAAGCTTGAGTGTGCAGGAAATGCAGAATTGGGCCTCTACTGTATAAGCAGGAAAACTTCTATTATCACATGGGACATCTGAACAAATTTTCCATGGCATGACAGGATGACAACCCTAACTAAGCAGTAAGTAATTTCATGCAAATTAACAGAAATCAGAAATGACTCCAGGACAAAAGGCATCCTGGAAGCAATGACCTGCTTAGTGAAAAAGAACATGATCATGACTGAATGACAAGCAAATCTATTTCACTTTCATACTCCTAACACTTGAGACAGTCACCAGTTCATGCGCCATATGCTTTACATGAGTAAAGAGCATGAGAAGCTATTTACCACATGACAGGCTCATGTCTGTCCCTGCACATCATGTTTCCCCTGAGGCCCTAAACAAATTAGACCAGCTCATCACAGTATAAACAACTTTTCTGGTGACCATAAACAATCAGGCTAAAATAGACAGATTTTTTTTAGTTACTTGTCCTACAGATTCTGTTGCCTTAGGCTTCTTTCCCTTTTTCTTCTTTGCTTGGAAAAGAGGGGAAAAAATAAGAAAATTTCTACACACAGATGCTCAAAGAATTGGTTCAGAAAATCCCCTCTCCCATTTGTTAGAAGACTCTGGATTGCAACTCACTAAATATACTGGTTGCTAGAGTTATGTGTTTTATGCATGTTTCTGACAGATACTTGAGTTGAAACTTTTCACCAAAATTTCTCATTTTATTCATATTTAGTTGTAAATAAGTATATGGATATTAAATATAAAATGCTTGTTCTATTAACAAAAGGAATCAGTTCATTTTATGCAGATTAGGCTCAGAGAAAAGTTGGAATAGTCTGTTTACCTCAAAGTTGTTTGGTGGCAAGCAGGATGTAGAATCATCTTTCCTTCTGGTTATGATGTTTCATACTTCACAGAAGAGTAAAAAGTTGGACTGCTCTTCTGGGCAGGAATTTCTTATGTGGTGAGGTATCTCTGGGTTCTGTGATAATGCAAATTACCTCGGACAAAGGCGGGTGCAGGGTCTCAGGTTTCAGGTGGCAAAACTTGCTTCTACCTTGTAAAATTATGAAGATTTCATTTTAAAAATCGGCTACAATTCTATATCTTCCCTGTATCAAGGTAAACAAAAGCGGGCCCGCATTTTGAGACCTACATGTCGACCCTAGCTTATGCAGTAGGGGCCCCCAAGATCATGGCAGCCTCCAAGTTACATGGGAAAGGGGTGTTCTGTTTTGCTACAGAGGCTGCCATCCTATACATACCATAATCTAAACTCTACAAAAGACTACCATCAACCCTGACACAACACACCCCTAACCCCCTAAGCTGCCACAGGTAAAACAGGGGAACCATGGCAGCCAATGTCCTGCTTCTATGAAATGTTGTCAAGATATGCTCAAGATATCATGGGTAGAGGGCCATGTCCCCCTGTTACAGAGGAAAGCAAAATTCCCCACAGTCCATACCAATCTGACTACATTGTAAAACTCCTTCTTAACCCCAAATACAGGAATCATTCTGACCTTGATGGGAGGAGCAAGACCCTCTAGCTAGGACCCTCTGGCTTTGGTCTCAGCAGGAGGCATTGTCAGTCAAAATCCCCAGACTTGGTTGTAGCCGACACCCAATGTCTCTGAGGAAGGCTTAAAAATACCCTGACACATGTAGAAGAAAGGGGAGGTGGAGGGTGGGGGAACCAGCAAAGCCCAGAAGCATAAGAAATACCCAAAGTAGAACATAGGCATAGCTACACCTAGCTCATCCCTGACCAGTAGCTGTCCAACCTCTTTTTGACCACCTCCAGTGATGAGGAGTCCACAGCTTCCCTTGGCAGTCTATTTCACTGTTTTGCTATTCTAACAGCAAAGAAGTTTTTCTGGATATCTAATCTACACTTAATTTGCTGCAACTTCAAGCCACTGGTCCACATACTCCTCTCTAGAGCAAGAGAGAAAAGGTGCTCTCCATCTTCTTTATGGCAGACCTTCTATTATTTAAAGACTACCCATCTTAAGCACCTTTTCCACAAGCTGAACATGCCCGGCTCCTTCAGCCTCTCATCATATGACTTCCCTTCTAAGCTCTAAATTATCTTTGTTGCCTGTCTCTGGGCCTTTGCTAACTTCTCCAAGTCCTTTTTAAAATGTGGAGCCCAGAACTGGACACAGTACTCCAAATGAGGCCTAACCAGTGCTGAGTAGAGAGGCACTATCAACTCTTGTGTTTTGCACCTAATACTTTTCTATTCATGCATCCCAAAATCACATTCGCCTTTTGTGCAGCTGCATCACACTGCAAACTCATATTGAGTCTGTGATCTACCAAGACTCCCAAGTCTTTTTCCTACAGTACTGCCATCCAGCCATTTTATATTTATGGTTTTGATTATTCCTCCTGAGGTGTAACGCCTTGCATTTGTCTGCATTGAACTGCATTCTGCTAGCTCTAGCCCACTTTCCAATCTGTTGAGATTCTTCTGAAATGTGCTCACATCCTCCAATGTGTTCACAATCCTTCCCAGCTTTGTGTCTTCTGAAACTTGCTCAAGAAGATTGCTATGCCAGAGTGCAAGTTGTTAATAAGCATATTGCGCCCTGAGCTGCTCCAGAAACCCTGTCCCCAGGGAAAATGAAAAAAATGGAGTCCATGGAGGAGGACCCAGGACAGCCAGGTTGTCCCAGAGAGGAGCCCATGGAAGACACCCCATGCTCAGGGACAGCAGGGAGGTGCATAAGTAGCAGGGCTCGGAGGTAGGGAGTCAAGAATGAGGGGCACCAGGGGGGTGGGGGGCTGTGGTCAGGAACATAGGGCACAGGCAGAGCCAGGGGGCTGTGGATCTGGAGTGAGGAGTATCAGCAGGGACAGGGGGGCTGTGGGTTGAAAGTGAGGGACAAGGGCAGGGCACTGTCATATCACTGTCCCCTCCCCCCTGCAATCATATACTCCCTCCCCCACACAGATGTCCTCTTTTTTGAAGCTGGAAATACGGTAACCCTACTTGGGGGGTCCTTTTGGACCACTCCCTGATGGATGTCTGCCATGCCTGCCCCACTACGTTGCACCACCACCTTCACCCTCATCCACATGGAGAAGGAGGAGGTGCAACACTCCCAGTTGGACCGGATTTACTCTCCATGCTGAACACCACCCAAGTCCATGCCTACCAACAAAGTGCCGGGCATCAATGGACTGACTGAGGAATCCTACCATGCCTTCTGGGACATCCCGAGCCCCTACCTCACCTCAGTCTGGGCTGAGACCTGAGGAACTGGCACCCAGTCTCCCTCCTGTGTACAGTCTACAAGGTTGTACAAAGGCCATCTCACTGTGCCTGAAGTTCCCGGCTGTCCTGCCCACCCAAGCTCCAGCCCGTTAAGGAAAAAAAACTCTAAAACCCCAGACTCACTGGTTCCTGCCCAGTGTGGTGGGATCCTCACTGTCCCTTGCTGCCCCATGCTGTGTGGAGGACTCTGCACAAGCCCCCCAGAGCCCCAAGGCTGCTGCAGGAACTGGTGGGTCCCAGGGATTT
>NW_005841939.1:1927164-1953019 GCF_000455745.1 Alligator sinensis | reverse complement strand
GGGGGAGCAGACGCGGATCGGGGGGTGGAGGAGCAGGCAGTGTATGGGGCCTGGCGGGGGTCCCCGATGATCCCCTCCCCACTCCTCCAGCCCCCTACTTAGCAGCTCCAAGTCTGGCTACAGCTCCCTTCTGCAGCCACCGGGGACTGCCTGAATCACTGAAGCTCTCTGAATCTTTTCTGAAGATTCAGAGAGCTTTGAATTGACTTGGACCTTTTTATTGGTCCCCTGATTCAATTCAGATTTGGAGATTCAACCACTGAATTAGGCTGAATCTCCTCTGAATTGAATCAGCACCCGAAGCTTAGCACAGCCCTAGTGACTATAGAATTTTCCCTGTGAAAATTTGTGCTCTATGGGCACGTCCACACATGCAAGCACATGCACTTGCAGTGGCTCAAATAGAAGCACTGCAAATCTGAGTCAGGGCTTTTTGCCTCAGTGCACATTCTCAGACATGTACTTTGGTGTGGGGCATTTTGTGCCACTTGGGGCAAAATAACCCTACCTGGCTCCTCCAGGATCTGCAGCCAGGGGGAGCTAGATCCTGGGGACAGACAGCACCTGTGCTGTCCCCAGCAATATAAGAAACTGCCCTGTCCTGGCCCCATCAGTACAAAGAGCTGCCCTGTTAAGTAGCTCAGGGCTACTCGCTCTCAGGACCTTCTGAGGCCCAGCCAATTGGTACCTGGGGACATGGCCAGTAGAGGTATCTGCCCCTCTGGGCCAGCTGCCAGTGGGCTGTGGCTGCAGAGTTGGCCTTTGTGCGGCACTATTGCCATATGTGCCCCCTGCCCGGTCATCTGGGCAGCTATTACCTGGAAGATGTTCCCAGTGTGGTGGCCTGCCTTGAACTGTCAAAGCATGTCCTCCTGGCCCCAATTGGCCAGGAGGTAAGCCACCTCTAGCTGGGTCCAAGGTACCAGCTCTGAGCAGACTCCTTTGCCTGGGTCCTGCCACTTGCCTCCCTAGCGGGAATTTTGATGTTCCCTATTTGAAAACTGAATAATCTCTGTTAAAAAAAATCCTGAAGTCACTCTGTAAAATACCCCAAAATCCATGTTCTTCCACAATTGAAACAAATGACCACTATAGAGAGAGAGGGACAGCGAGACTGTGATCAGTTGGGCAATGTTTTATTGATATATCTACAGTGGCAAGCAATTTGGAAGCCTACCAGTGTCTCTATCATTATAATAAAATTAATTCTAAATACATATATGTTTTGCGGTTTGCCTTTGGTTTTCTTACCATAGAGCAGTTAGAGCTCCCTGTGACCCCTTCACTTACTAGGATGCGGGGGATAGCTGCCCCTGCAGCCACAGCTCCTGCCAGCAGGTCTCATCCTGTCTGGCAGCTGGGAATGTAGTGTTTGTGCTGGGGGGATGTGGGGTTTGCAGGAGGAGCTGGGAAGGAGGGTGGAGGGATGTGGGTGACTGTGTGGGGATGTGGGGGGCCATAGGGTGTGTGGGTAGGTGTGGGTAGATTGTGGAGGGATCGTGTTGGGGGGCTGCCCCCTGCAGGGCGCAGCCCCCCTGCACAGCTCACAGACTGCTCCCCACAGAGCTACAGCCCCCTCACAGGGGCCACACCCCCCAACAGGGGTTACAGGCCCCCCAACAGTGGCCACATGGCCACCACAGGGGCTACCACCTCTCCCCTGCAGGGTCCACATGCCCCCCTATCCCTCTGGATTGCTGCCCCACCTGGTGCCACCCCCTCTGGGTCCCATAGCCCCCACGATGGCTGACCCACCCAGCTCCACCCACCCCCTGCTTACACCCCAGCCCCAGCCTCTCAGCACTTCAAATTAAAAAAAAAAGTTTGCACTCACCTGCAGTAGCAGGGGCTGTGGAGGCTCTGGGGCCTTGTGGCAGAGCATCCCTATGCAGCACAGGGCAACGGGGGGCAGTGGGGCCCAGCCCTGGCCATGTGGCACCCACACTGCCACTGCCCCATTGCACGAGTGCAGCTGGGATCAGCAGGGCGCTGTGCAAATCCACACACTGTTGGGCAGCTGGGGTGGCTGCAGATGTCACCCAGGCCCCATGCTGCATGGGGGGCTTTGCCACATGGCGTCAGTGACCCCAACAGCAGCTGCTACTGCTGGTGAGTGTGGGGTGTTTTTTTTTTAATTGCTGGGATGCTGGGACTGGGTGAGGCAGCCGTTGGGGGGGGGGAGGGGTCAATAATGACACAGGTATATTGGTGTAATGACACCAATTTGGAACCTTATTTTAATTGTAATATTTAAATCAAGTTTATATTAACAAATTAAGCTAAACTGATTTAAGGGGGATTGAAATCAGTTTAAGTCCAGATAAATCTGGGCTACTTATTGGTGTGATGTGCCCGCCTCGCTTCGAATATTCATTCACCCATGGCCTTGGTGCGGGCGCCTGGTGATAAGCACAGGGAGGCTTCGTGCAACCTCTGACAGGGGCCCTGATCACCCCAGGGAGGACCCCAGAACTCTCCTGCCATGACTTTGAGTGTATCTCCAGTGGTGGGGTCTCCCGTTGGTGGTCCCTCAAGATTGGTTGTTCCTCCTGACAGATATTTGTGGAGCTCCACCTCCCCGACACCCCTTCCATACACCAGCCTCTGACAGGCCACCTGATCTTGATGCGGCTTGACCTCCAGTCTTGATGATCCTTACCTGTCGCACGCTCTCAGGTACCGGGTCTTCTCCTTCCTTTTTTAATAGACTACAGGTCCTTTGGGTGTTTCTCTCTCCTGTGGGTCTCTCCTGCTCAATGCCAGCTGCCCGTCGACTCTTGTGAGTGGCCCTTGTAGATCAGTTGTCTCTTGGATCTCTCAATGTAGGGTTACCAACAAAATAAAACAACAAAACAAAGTAAAAGACAACAGAGGAATATGCACAGGCCAGAAGGAAATGAAAAGGAAGGACACAAAGAAAAGAAAAGGCACGTAAAGAAAAAAAAGAGATCAGGCTGAACAGCCTCATTATTCTCTCAGCTCTAGAGCCTGTGCCTGGCCACATCCCCCGATGCTGCTCCACTCTCTACCTCTGTTAAGAGCTACCTCCACTTCTCTCTGAGTCAGTTTCTCTCCCATGACCCGGTTTGTGAGTGCCCAGTGTGGAGAGCTTCCTCCATCTTTTGTGCTTCCCCCTGCTCTTCTCTCACACACCAGTGCTGCCTGTGACCAGCATGGAGGCTTTCTGAAGCCGCTGTTGCCTGGGGCATCCCTGCTCGATCAGGACTTCCCTTTTCTCGCCAGCACTGCCTGCTGCCAGCGTGGAGAGCCCCTGCAGCCTCCCCTGCCTCTCCCGCTCTCTTCTACTCCCAGCTGGTGCCGGCCTTTAACCCAGCTGGCCGGCGATCGTCTGTGACATCACCCACCGGCTCCAGCTGTATATAAGTGCAGCTGATGAACCGCGCAGGTTTCTCTTATTGGCGTTGTTTGGAGTCTGGAGTCCTAAAGTGGGTAAGTAGCCCTTGATTTCAGGGTTTCTCCTCTGGGGGTGCGTAGCCCCCATGCTTGTAGCCCTGGGACATGTGACTAGACTGATTTTAAATTATTCTAGTTATAACACTGTTGCTTCTTAAAACTAAAGAAGCCTCCCATCACCAAGATCAAAGGATCTTTTAAATTAATTCCATGAGTAATAATAGTTCTGTAAAGAGCTGTTTGGTCTCTGAGTTAGGTCAACATAACATAGTGATTTCAATGCAATATTCTTTAGCATTGTGACATACTTTGATTCCATAATATTTCACAGAACATTCTTAATGGACGTAAAATTCAAATGAAACTTAGGGAGATTTAATCTGTTTATATAAGTTTCTTGTGCATAAAACTGAAAGAAGGCTAATTCATGCATAGGCCTCTTAGATATAACTCTCTCTGAGTTTCAGATAATAAATATTTAAATTTGGTGATAAGAAGTCTTTTTTTCTGAACTGTGGTTTAGGGATGAGAGGTGTTTTATTTATTTTTCTCTTCATTTTATCATATGTCACATTGTGGGAGTGAATCACTGATATACACCAAGCTACAAATTTTACTGGCACTGTCTGAAACTTGGACTGCAAACCCAATCCTAAACTCCTTACGCAGGCACAAATGTCATAGATAATCTCCCAGGTGGCAATGGTTGGGCTTTAAAATGATCATTTGATAACATAAAAAAAAAAGTAAGTGTTGTTACTAATGTGGTATTAGACTTCTCATTTCAAGCCATAACACAGCATAATAGCAATACAGTAATGCAGGAGTGACCAACCCGCAGAAAAACCATAAAAAAGAATGTAATACAGACTGCACCAACTCCTAGAATACCACGGCCTATACCCTATAGAGTTCCTGAATTCCTTTGTAGATTAGTACATAGGGGAAAGTACCATGGTATAATTATATTTGCTGTGCAAAACTGGTATCAGAACCTAGGGGTGACTGTATACATCATGGAGTTTAAGCCTCATTAAATTAAATAGGTTTATAAAATGTGTTGCATCAGTGTTTGCACGTACTGGGTTTTTGAATGAATTAAGCTTTGGAGCATTGTAGGAGTGTTTCCACACATGAGGTTTTCAAATGAATTAAGCCAGTCCCTGGCTAGCACCACAGGAGAGCGGGACGGTCCTGCACTGCCCCCCACCCCAGCCCAGGGCCCCCTCCCCTGTGCCCTGCCATACAGCTATGGAAGCTGGCAGCTAGCACACAGCACAAGGAAAAAAAAAAGCAGAAGCAATTTGAAAGCAGCAGCATTTCAAAGGGGTGAACTACAAAAAAGTTGCAGTGCCATCCGGTGGACAAAAAGCTCTTTACACGTCTTTGAGTGCCTTTGTGTTTGCACACAATAAATCCATAGACATAACACTTTAATTTGTGGTAAGGCAAACTAAACCATGTCCGAGGAGTTTTAGTTTAATGCACCAGAAAGACTTTTAAAGTGTCTGGAAAACCCACTTGTGCAAACAGTCACACCACTGCAGCTCAAGAGAGGGCAAAAAACATGGTGTGTACAAACACCCCAGATTTCTTAACTCCCAGGGCTGTGGCCATGCACCACTTACATGAAAAGTATTTATAAATCACTCCGTAGCATTCACTGTAGATCTCCCAAGATGCATAATCCCTGAAGTAACACCTAAGTGATCCTAGTCGTCATAGGGCGTGTCTACATCTGATGTTATATTTCTGTAGCAACGCACCATGTTGACGTAATGTCCGTGGGCAAGAACTGTGATGTTGCAGCTACGTCACCATAGCAACACACTACCTTGCTAAAGCGTGTCACTATAGCAACGTAGTGCCCAAAAATAACTGTGCCCAGTGTGCATGGCGCAGTGCAGGCTGTTACTGCATCATCTTTTAGTACTTCCAAAAGGAAATACTAAATGATGGTGCAGTAACAATGTTACCATAGCAACACATGTAGATGCACTCATAGTTACCAAGGAACTTGTGCTGTACCTGCCTTAAAAAGTCTTATGATGAGTGGCAAACATGGGGAAAAAAGTTCACCCAATTTTTTAAGCTAAGTCAATGTTCCAGAGCAAGGCCTGGGAGTAGGAGACACCTTTGAGGATGACCAGCTGTGGGAGACAGTATTTCAGGCTTACAGAACCAGGTACTAATTAGCATTTGGCAGGAAGCAAAAAAGCCTCAGGAGAATACCAAAGGATTTCATCAGGATAAATCTGTACAAGAATTTTTAAGCTGAAGAGCACCAGGTGCCATTTTCTGAGGTCCTTTTCTGTTACTGAAAGAGACTGGTGTATTTCCTCATGCACAGGACAAGGGGCAAATTTGTATGATGGTTGAGTGGTACCTTACAAGTGGACTTTTCAGGAAGCAAAACAACACTTGCCTTTGGGAGAAAAGAGAGTTTCCTGAGTGAGATGCATGAAGTCTTGCAAGTCTCTCTTTGGGTTTCAAAAACGAGTTAATTTGACAGTATTTCAAATTTGAAAAATAGTTTGCCTTCTTTGGTGACTGTCTAAACTCTGCCAAAAAACAGTTAGTAGTCCTGATACCTCAGCAGTTGTTCCATGCCTTACATTCTGTCTCACTCAAAACTTACACCAGCGTTTCTTCAAGGGTCTCGTTGTCATTGCAAGCATCTCCTTCTCTATGCTCTGCCATGGTGGTGTGTAACAGGGAACCCAACTCTGTTACTCAGACACAATGGAGAGGGAGGAGAGGAAAACATGCCTTTACTAGGATCCAGGTTATGGGGACTACTGAGGTAGGACTGAGATGGGAGGAAAACCTAATTAGCACATCCTTGGTGTGTACAAAAGCAGTTCACATGAGCCATGTCCAGATGAGTGTGGATGTTTGTTTCCCCAGGGACAAGTAGCAATGGCACAAAATTCACAAGGTGTGCTGCTGTTACTTGTCCCTGGGGAATGCCCATGCCACACACACTCTAGCATGCAGCAGGTTACCCTAGGTGAGGTAGGGGAGGCTGGAACCAGAAACTGTGCTGGCCCCAGCAGCCTTACTGGAGGTCTTGGGGACTTCTGGGAGCTGCAGCCATGGTGCTTCTGCATCTGGGAACCTGGCCGACAGCTGGAGAATGGCTCTGGCCAGCCACGCTCTAGTTCTGGGCGGTGCTCTGCTGCCACTTGTGCTACCCTGCTTTTTTTTTGGCATGGGTTTTTTTGACCCCAGGATCTCCTGGGGCCAAAAACCCCTCTGTGTTGCAAAGCAGCAGTGCAGGGAATGCCTGCATGTGCAGTGTGTAGCACCACAGATGGGTCTGTGGTACCACATACTGCACATCCAGGCTTGTCTGGATGTAGCCATGAAGGTGGGAGACCAGGAAGAAGGTATTAAAAGAGAAAAGACTGTAAAAGACATCTGGGATGAGGCTGGGGATTAAATATTGAGCCATCTCAGAAGCAGCCAGTCAAGCCAGGTGGGAACTGTAACAGGGAGCCAGGGAGGTCCGGTTAATTTAAGAGAATGCAGCAGGCTAAACCAGCTGTGTGTTGCTGCAGCGGCAGGAGTATAGGCTGGCCATTAATTAAGAGGGTGAAACCCCCTGTGTGTGGCTGGGGGAACCACATGATAGAGAAGGGTGTGGGGTTTCACGGCATATAAGCCCAGGACTGAGCCAGAGCAGGCAGTCAGACCATGCAGGGAGAGGAGCTCTACAGGAAAGCTTCCTGCTTGAAGCAGTGTCCAGGGATACCCAAGCTACCCACAAGGGTGAGAGTGAGCCTAGCATTGGGAATTATAGTTTGTGGTAGGATACTGACTGACAGAGGGGACAAACTTTGTGAAAGTAGTTTGCTTATATTTTGGTTGTGCCGGTGTTTATGCTTGTTTGTGTTTGTTGAGAACTGGAGGACTGGGAGCAGTTATAGGAGTGGAGGAGGCCACAGGCAGGATACCTGGAAGGTACCCCCCTGCAGTGAGGCTGAGGCCTGAAGAGTCAGGGCCCAAGTCAGTGGATTTGGGCTGAGGGGCCTCAGCTAGAGGAAAAAAGGCCTGAGGATGAATAGGTTGAAGCCTGGACATGGGGTTGAGGTCCAGAGGACCCAGTGTTAGTGCAGGGCAGAAAGACACAGAGAGACAGAGTGACTTTGAGTGCTGCAGGCCGAGTCCCAAGTCAAATGGTTCAGGTTGAGGCCACGGAGTAGCAAAAGGACTAGGAAGAGCACCTAGGGCTCACTAGCCTCTAAGGGCAGCCTCCCTTCTTCATTACCACCATCAAGGTATGGCAGATGAGACATCAAGAGAAGACCCTGAAAGGCAGGAGCGAAGGCTGGGCAGGACTAAGGTGGCCATCAAAGTGGTGCTATGGCAACCCTAGGGCACATCCAGTCACATGGTGAAAGGGAGAAAGTCATTGTTTCTCTGAATCCAATGTTATCTAAAGCTATTGAAGAAATATGGAACCTTAATCATGAAAGTAAAATGAAGTAAGCTGTATTTTGTTATAAAACTGTTTAATTTCTTGAACAAGGCCAGCCAGGATTACAAACGGCATTACAGTAAACAGACAGTAAGCAGTATTATAAACATGTTTTGTCTTATGTAGTCTGTTTGACACATAATAGTAGTTTAAAACATTTGTGAAATGTTTTGCTTATTTATTGAACTTTTAAAGACAAGACTGTTATTATTAGTATTATTATGATTATTGTTATGACTATTATGGGGAATATTATTTCAAAAGCAACAAAGATGGAGGCTAATATATCATAGCCTTTTTTTTTGCCTCCCTACCTACCATCTGACACCTTCAGGGAAGGAATTCTACCTGATCAACACATCAAAGAGCTACTCAACACAGCTCACAAAGACACTCTCATGGACCCAGAGGGACAGACTTCCATCTTCAGCTCCCTCTGTGCAAAAATGAAGTTTATTTCTGACCTATGGGGACTTTTTACCATCTTGTACCATCTACACTTTTCCCAACCCCTGCCAAAGGGACTTTGATTCCCGAAAGCTTGCAGAAAAGGACAATTTTCTTGCCATTTTCCAGTTGGTCTAATAAAAGGTATCATTTTGGAACCAAGAGTTCTAGTTTTTTGTGTGTCTTTCTGTCTCAGACCAACACGGCTACCAAGTACACCCCTGAATATATCATAGTAGCACTTTGTGAACTATCTTGGTCTCTGCAAATCTAATTGAAAATCCTGACCTTATTATGCAGCACCCTTAACAATTTAGAACATATCTATCTCCTGCTATGCTGCCCTTTAGGACTATATAGCTGGAGAAATCCAGTAAAAGATTTTCAGGAGCTGAAAGCAGTGTGTCTTCATAATGAAAACACCAGATATGGAATGAATTGCCAAATAACATCAGACAGATCCAAAAGGAAATGTTAAATCCATCTTATAAACTTTTCATAGCAATGATTCGAAAACCCCCATATGCCCTCCTCATGATCCAGCCTGAGAAAAGGATAGACATCAATCTTTAAGAATAGTTATGCTCCCTTCAGAGCAGATGATCAGTACTTTAATGTATTTATGTGCCTAAGCAATCTTGTACTAAAAAGCAGTACAAAGTTTGATGTAGTGCTCAAGCCTGGACACTATTGCCTTGGTCATTGCTTTGTGGGAAATGTAGCCTTCTTGTTCTTCTTGTTCTCCAGCCAAGGAGATGTTTGTGGATAGGTTCCCTCAGGTAACAGGAAAGGGATTTACAGGATGAATGGGTAGTCTGGGAGTCTCTGTGAACAAGAAGAGTTCAGTAGGGTAACAAGAGGGGTGGAGGGTTACCAGAACACCAGGCCCAGATGTTGATCTGGAGGAAGGTGCAAAAGTAGCAGTAGCTGCACTGCCAGCCTGCCAGAAGCATTACCAGCAGCACAGCCCCCTGATGCTGCCCTGTACAAGGCTACCACATCCAGTTATGGAGAATTTCAATGACAATGCACAAGGAAACCCCCAAGAGTGAAGAAGAGAATCAGAGTACAAGAAAGAGGCACATGGGTGGATCCAGAATTTTGTAAAGGGGTGTGGAAGCAGCGGCTGGTGCTTCTGGGATGGCTGCACCCCCTCTCCCAGCTTCCCCCCACCACTGTGGCAGGCTGGCCATGTTGTAGGAACAGCAGCAAGGACTTAAGTCCCCAAATCAGGTAAGAATCCTGTCCAGCATTCCCCCTCCCTCACTATTGATCCCTCCTCTTACCCCTCCCTGATCAGCAGCACATCCCCTCCTCTCCCATTACCACCCCCCACCCACCACTCTGACTGTCCCTGGCTACTCTGGGTCTGGGGATTAGGGGGAACCAGGGCAAAAGGTGGATTCCTCCATTCCTCCTCTCTGCATGGTCTCTCTGGGAGCTCCCTGCCAGCATGGGAGCAAATTCAGGGAGGAGCATGCTCCATGTTTGCTCCCATGCTGGCAAAGAACATCTAGGGGAGACAGGCAGAGTGAAGGAGACCTGGAGCCTGCCTCTACCCCTGGATCAGCCTGGGACAGAAGGGACAGTAGTGGCAGTGGGTGGGGGAGTAGGAAACTCATGGGAGAGAACATGCTGCTAAGGAGGGAGAGGATGGGAGGGGAGAAGTTCTTACCTAAACAAATCCCCCAGTACTGCTCTCAGCAAAAGGGGGGTGTACCTCTTTAGTTCTGTACCTGAAGAACAAGGGGCACCTGTACACACTACGGGTTTTGATCCTTATTAAATTAAATAGGTTTATAAAATGTAAACTTGTTTATTTTGGTGCATTGCATAAGTGATTGCATGCACTAGGTTTTCAAATGAATTAAGCTTTGGAGCGTCGCATCTGTGTTTGCACCTGTATTTTCAAATGAATTAAGCCCAGTCCTTAGCCAGGGCTGCAGGAGAGCAGGACAGTCCCACAATGCCCCCCTTGCCCTAGGGCCCCCCACCCACCCCATGCCCGTTGACCAGCCAGCACACTGCACAAGAAAAAAAAAAGTAGAAGCAATTTGAAAGCAAAAGCAATTTGAAGGGGTGAACTACAAAACAGTTGCAGCGCCATCTGGTGGACAAAGAGGCTCATTACACATCTTTGAGTGCCTTTGTGTTTGCATGCAATGAATCCATGGATGTAATGCTTTAATTCCCAGTGAGCCAAACTAAGCTACGTCCAAGGAGTTTTATTTTAATAAAACCAGAAAAACTTTTAAAGCATCTGGAAATGCCACTCGTGCAAACAGTCATGCAGTTGCAGCACAAGAAAGGGCAAAAAATGTGGTATGTACAAAGGCCCAAGAAGAAGAGAACTGCCAGCTTGTTACCTGTGGTAGGAGAGAGCACTTCACCTTCAAACCCACATCCTCTGAGATGAAGAACTAGTATGCTGCTCCGTCTTCACAGAAGAAATGGATACCACATTGGTGGAAAAGGTGATACTGTGCACTCCAAAGGACTGAGACTACTAATTACAAGAGGAAACAAGGATGGTTGCTGTCAATAACTCCCTTCTGTTGGGTTCAGAGATCCATCAGCAGAGATGGCCTGTTGTCTCAGGGGGTCTGCTGCTTACCTGGAGACAAGATCAAAGATATGGAAAAAGATCAAAGATATAGAAAGAGTTCCAAGATCCACCATTTTCTGACTATACCCTGCTGTTCAACCACATGGGCACTAACAATATTAACAATACTGCCTGGCAGTAGAGCACACTTCAGGATTGTAGGTATGAAGGTAAAGGAAGCAAGGGTTCAGGTTGTGTTCACATTTATCCAAACGGATAAGCAGGACCATGTGCATCATAGAGATCAGCATGAACAGGAGTTTGGTTCCTTCTGCCCTATTTTTCTATGATTCCACTGTCATGTAATTGTTTTACATGTGGGTTAAGCACAGGCTCATGTGGAGCTGCAGTAGTCAACATTTTAGTCTCAGTGTCTGCAGGGAATGGAGATTTTAGGTGATAATTCTAAAGTGTATACGGGCACTATTTCTACTTATTTTGGAAGATATTTTTAAATGACTAAAGGCCAACTTTTGACCTTAGATGTTTACATATGGCTTCTATTGACTTCAAGGATATATGCCATAAAGAACAGAATTTAATCCTGCAGAATAAATCTTGCACATATGTGCACATGTACACATCTCAAGGGCAAGAAAGATTCCAATTAGAGCTTGTAGGAATATGCTGATTCAACAAAGAAATTCCAGAAACTTACCAGCTTTGATAGAACTTTCACTGAGAACAGTTACTCATGTCCACAAGGGAAATTCAGTTTCATTCAGAAAAGAAAAAAATAAGAGCCCCAAATTCTTGTGATAAAAGCAGTCACCTGAGATGTGGGTACTTGAGTTCAAGTCCTTGGTTACTCTGATTCAAATAATTGATTTGAATGGTGCCATCTTACAACCTTCACTCGAGACTGTAGAATCAGGTTTTGTGTCTCCTGTTGGAGTTTTTTGTGCATAAATAATTAAATATTTCTTCGGCCTAGGAGAAAGTAAAACTGTATAGCCCCCCCCAAAGCTTTTGATGTAAGATGCCATGTCTAGTTCCTGCTTCAGTTAATACTTTATTTATGTACAAAGTGGGAAAAAACTAAGGACTGCAAAGGACTGACTTCTGAATAGCAGCAAATAACCCAAGAATCAAAATACTCATCTGGGATATTGGAGGCTCAAGTTCAAATCTTTTATCTAAGGGGAGTAGAGCTGGAATTTGAATCTAGGTCTCTCATAGTCCTGGTAAGTAATCAAACAGTAAGTCTACTGTGGAGTGTGCTGTTCCTCTTTATTTTCTGTGAAAAATATTTAAATGTCTTACTATGTTTCACTGCAGAACAAGAACATTTTGACATGTTAAAAAAGTTCCATGAGAGGAATTCTTACGTTGATGTCTTTTATTGGACCAAATGTGTAGCTGGACTAGTTTAACTCTATCCTAGTGCTGAAACAAGAAGGTCTCAGAAGCTCTAAGTGAACTGGGTTCTTGTTTTCCAAGAAATAGGGAAGTGCATAGCAAGGAAGAGATAACTTATCTATGGTTGTAACAAATTTTCATTTTCCCCCTCATATTTATACAAGCAATAAAACCTATTTAAAAGCCATACAAATTTCAGTTTATGGCTGGAAAGACATCTCCCTTTATCTGTATTGTTTCTATAAGTGTCAAAACAGACTTCTATTTTATACCAATAAAAAATGAATTACATGCCAAGAACAGCAAGAAACAAAACAAAATGCAGTTAATCAAATATAAGTCTCAGTAATCTGCCTCTAATCCTAAAACTGGACCAGTATGAAATAGCAGGCAGACCTCCAAAATCTATTTCCAAGGTTTTCTTTATATTAGACTAGCCAGTTTCTGACACCCTTACTTAGAATAGTCCCTTACTTCACAAGTGATCCCATATATTTCAGTGACTGAGAGAATCAAAATGTAGCCCAAAATGAGCAACATAAAGTTTTATGAGCAACATGAGCATTTTCCAATAGAATGATTTTCCATTAAAAATGCTTTCCTATCAAAACCAAACTTTTTGCAGAATTGTATTCATTTTCACAAAATTTCGTTTTGGAAAAAAAAAGAAAAAAGTATTTGGATAAGATTAAAATATTTAATTGTAACATTTATAGAATATAACATTTTGGTTTCTTTCTTTTCTGTTATTGTTCCAAAACTAGTTGTACTTTATTTATTTTATGTCCTTTTTAATATTTTATTTCAAAATTGAAAAACGATTAAGTCAAAATATTTTTGTAAGTTCCCAGGAAATCAAGAAATTCTTTGTTTTTGTTCTGATTTAGAACAATTCAGATTTTGAAATCATAGAATCATAGAATTTCCTGGGAGAAAGAAACTCCAGTTCTTGATCACATCTAGCTCTTACAATATTAGACTCATGAAAAGTTTAAAATATTATTTTTTATCATTTTTTAAGAAAACATTTAGTTATGATATACTATTAGATTTTTTTTCCTCCATTCAGTGAAACTGAAAATTCATACAAGCAAAACTTTGAATAAATATTCATAAATAACAAATGTAAGGAAAAACAGCCAGGCAAATGTGAAAGTAGGCTGTGACTCAGCAAACTGTTCTAACAGGTTTTTTTTAACTAAATTGAAATGGTTTCATTCCTCCTTGATCTGCTAATACAAATACGGCTCTGTTTCAACAAAGTATGTAAGCACAGCTGTAGGTCCATCCCTATTCACCAAAAACTTAAACACCTTCTGCCACCGACTTAAAAAAAAAGGATGACCATAGGATGAAAACTAAGCAGAAGACCATTTCTTCTCTGAAAAATAGATTCTTTATGATCATTGGTGACGAGTAGGGGGTGCACACGGGTGCACGTGTACTCCTCAGCATGGTGGTACACCCCCTACTAAAAGGCACCACCAACAGTGTCAGCGGCGCCTGCAGGCAGTCATTGCTCGCCACCCCCCGCCCTTGCTGGCGGCATCTGCAGGCGGTCAGCAATCGCTGCCAGCCACTGCCAACACTGCCATCAGTGTCTTTGGGTGGTCGCCAACCCCTGGTCGGTACGTGTCACTTCCCCCCCACCATTGACAGCAGTGGCAGTGTCTGTGGAAGCTCACTGCTTACCACTGCCATGCTTCTGCCACCACCAGCACCGCCATGTCCCCCCAGCCACCAGGGGCATGTGTCTTTCATGTTAATGATTGTATTTTATAGTTGAGTATTTTTCCTTTCCTGCATTTCACCTTGTTTCCCTTATCTAGAATTTTACTTTTTAAATATGATAAAGTATGCGCAGTATCCAATAGTATCATCCAGCTGATCCTTAAAGTATGGACCCAAAAGAACAGGGGTGCTTGGATTGATTTCAGTGGGAACAGGTTATGGCACTATTTTGGCTTTATTTTAATTTCATTAATTGGCTTATTTCTATATGCATGTGATGAGTAAAAAAGTCTGAGTCATTGCTCCAACACTCTTCTCGATATTCCTTGCTGCGATGCTACACCTGACCATCAACAAGCTTCCAGTCAGAGTGAAGCTAAACTACCAAATAGATGGTAAAATGTTTAATCTCAGCTGAGTCTGAGTCAAAACCAAGACTACCCTGACCTTGATCATTGAGCTCCAGTATGCTGATGTTGTAGTATGTGCTCACTCAGAAGCAGACCCTCAGGCAATCATTGATGTCTTTATTTAGGCATACAAGGAAATGGGACTCACACTTAACATTCAGAAAACTAACATTTTTCATCAACAAGCTCTTATTGAGCAGTCCTCAGCTTCAGTAATTCAGATTTACAGTGAGACTCTGGAAAATGTTAAGTATTTCCAGTACCTTGGAAGCCATCTCTTGCAGAAGGCTGACATTGATGAAGAAATCCAGTGTTGACTCAAATGTGCAAGTGCAGCCTTCAGCCACCTGAGGAAATAGGTGTTTGAGGATTGCAACACCAGATTCAAAACCAAGCTCATGGTTTATCAAGCAGTCATGATCCCTACCTTAATGTACAGAGCTGAGCCATGAACAATGTACAGGAGACACCTCAGCTTGCTGGAGAAATATCATTAGCACTGCATTTGGCAATCCTTCAAATCCAGTGGGAAGACAAATGCACCAATATTAGCATCCTCTTGCGGGAAAACACCATGGCCATTGAGGTGATTGTGCCCATCTAAGCCCGAGCAACTGCTCCCGAGCAGCTCAGGGCCAGATGGTCCACACTAGGGCTTTGTCTACCTTGGGCACTAGTGTCTCCTGTGCACTGTCTCATGGGAAAATCCCATTGCTCACCTGCCACATCTTGCTCTTAAAAGATAATGCAGGAGGCTCTTGTATGACCTGAACTCATAAGAGGGTGCTCCAGACGGACGTACCTTGGGGCTCCACTTCCCCTACACCCCTTCCAAGTGCCAACTTGTTGCTTACATGCCCCTCAGTAGACAGTCTGGACTCCTCAATAGTCCGGAGTACCGTCTCACCCTGACTGGGTCTGCTGTGACTCCTAGCCAAGTTGAATGGCCTTAGCAGTGGCTTAGGATCTGCTAGGGACTGGCCAGGGTTATCTCAGGTTCATCTCACCTTGATATCTTTAACCATATGAAGGAGAGGTCTTGTTCTCTGAGACTACCTCATTTGTTGAATAGGCCCTCGGGTGCTCACCTTAATAGATTCTTCCATCCCAGAGTCCCCAAGAACTCCTGGCCTCTCAGCTCTGGTCATGGTGGTAATTGAACTGAATTCACTGGATCCAAAATGAAGTGGTACCAGTTTGTTATCTGAGAAGTGAAGTAATTCCAGTCAACGGAAGCCCCAAAAAGGGTCAAGTGAAAAATAACCTGCCTATAATTTTCCTCAGGTAGTATTCAGTGATTTTGGAAGGTCTAGAGTAGATAGAACCAGCCATTCTCAAGTTATAAATGAACATACATACATACATGCAGACAGACCTACACTTCATTTTATATATATAAGTAGGAGGGCACGTAACTACTCCTTCATGTGACCTCAGTGGAAAGGCAGCTGCTCTGCTCACCAACCACTTACAATCCATTTGTCTTAGTTCAGCCCATCAGCATGATACAGTCTAAAACTGTGACATCCTGTATAAGTTATTTCATAAAGAAAGAAAAAGCATATTTTAACAAATTGTAAGTGATCTACACCTGTTTACATATTTACCTATTGTCCATCTGTCGGAATATTTTCACATCAGCCATATAAGCCAATTATTTTCCTGCTTGATTTCTGCCAAACACCCAAGAGGGCTTCTTTCAATGAGCCTCTGGGGATCACCTATTCTTTCTGTGGAACTCGCTGGCTGAACCAGTCCCAATCCATTCTGCTTTAATGGGGAATTCACCTCTGGGATAATTTCTATGTCCTCACTTTCCACAACCATATTCTGACAGCAGAGACACTCAAATTCATCCCATTCCCACACTGTCAGATGATCCTTATTAGATAACATTGGACTCAGTGCTGGAATTCAAGCTTTCTTCCTTAATCTGTATTTAACTTACCTGGAAGGAAATCTGGGAAGGAATCCACTTGCTAGAACAGTGTTTCTCAACCATTTTAGACACAAGGCACCCGTTCTTACAATCAAGGCACTCCTCAGAAAACACCAGCTCTTAGCTTTCATTCATTATTTGACTACAAAAAATAATAAAGCAATAATTGAGCAATTCTGTTGCAAAAAAATTAGAACATCCACAAGAGGTCAGAATGTTTTAACACTATGGATTCCTATTTAAAATCTCTAGGTTTATCTTGTGAAATGTGTGCAGGTGTCTGCACACCTAACACTGCTAATGTTGCACTGAAACCTCCTGTACTCTTGAAAAGATGTCATGGCATATCAGAGCACTCTGGTTGAAATCAGTGCACTAGAACCCCTCTTACTGTCATGGACTTTTGGTTTCTTCCTGGATAAACATCAAGCTACTTAAAAAAATACTTCATTATCAAATATTGATTGCCAGTCATTATCTTCAGAAAAGAGACAGTGCATCAACAAGTAATGTGCTTCATTGATGTGTTCACAAGCCACTCATCTGCTGTTAAAGGAACCTTCTTTGTATTACAAACATATCATTTCCTGCCAAATTTTCTACATCTGGCTGGCACATTGCCCAATAGAAATTCTCTCTTAGCCTGGGAAAACTTTTTGCAACCCCAAAATATCCAGTAGTTTTAAAAGTATGACATCTCAGAACCACCTTCTTCAATGTATCTAATATTATCAGTTGATCCACATACCCATTAACTTCTGGATTTTCCTATCTCCCATACAATATTACATATTACAATTTCAAATTTTCCCACTATCACCAGGGAGTTCTCACTTTGGTATTCAAAAAAAAGATATCAGATGACAAAATGGCTCTATTTATCGATTCATGTTCCATTCATACATTATGAGGATACCAGGGTTGTCTTTTTGAAAATGTTGCTCTGAGGTCTATTTCCCTTTTATTCGTTGCTATCAAGGATGAACCTACAATGTTCCTTCTGCAAGTGCTCTCTTTCTCTCTCTCTCTCTCTGAATATACTTTTCTCTTGAGCAATTATTTCCTCACTCCCCTGCTTTGCCTAAGGTCTATAACTTGTCTCTTGACAAGGTTCTCTAACCAAAATATCAGAATTACAATGTCCAGGACAGTGTGTAACTGTGAAATCATAACACTATAGTTTGTCCAGCCATCTGTTAAATTTGCCCCTCAGGATTCCTGAATCTAAGTAACCACAGCATGGTCTATCTGGTGGATCTATATGCTTCTGCCCATATACTTAGCAGTGAAACTATTCTATGATTTAATCATAGCTCTATAATGTCACGACCCCCTAAGACCTCTAGGTTCTTGTTTCGTTACTGCTCCCAATCTAAAAACACTCACCTCTGTTTTCAGCATGGAAGAGTTGAAATTCAGAAAGACTTAGAAAGAAGCTTCTCCAGCTCTAAAAATTCTAAATCACATTCTGCTGTATATTGAAATGGCTTCCCTTTCTTACCCAACCTATGTGGTGGTCTTGCAGTATTGGCAAACACATAAATAAAGCACTGGGAATAGGAGCAGAGCCCTACAAAACTTTGCATGTCTCAGTAACTGGGAAGTTGGCCAGTTCTGTGCAGCTTGACTTTTCTTTTTGTCAGTTGAAATACCCTCCTACTCATTTTGTGCCCAAAGTAAATGACCTCTTTTTTAGAACAATTCACATGTCTTTGGGTTCAATTTCTGACTAGCAGCCTTAAGCTTACAGTAGACCATTTGTAAACATAGAGCTCTTATTCAGAGGTAATGTCTAGGTATAGCTAACAGGCTGAGAGTGGCTTGCCACGCAAAATTCTTCACATTAGCCTGTCGAATGTGGGAGGTGCATTGCAAAAGCTATTATTTAAATTGCCACAGGCCCTGGTTTTCTGTGAAAACATTTTTTCTTTGTCCTTTGGATCAGTTTCCTCTTGCCACTTTTAATATCTAATATGGAAAACTGGATTGATTCCTCTGCAGTAACTAAGATATCCTTTAAAAAAGATTTCATTCAGTTTTCCATACTCTGTGCAGAATGTAGTGCTGCCAAGCAGAACTATGGTTGAAACCCAATTATGCCTTCCTGGTATGTTTCCTCAGCAGCACGCAATGTCTTTACCCATTTTACTACTGGTAAGCTACTGCTATTTTTTAATGCAGGGCTGTTTAACTGGCAGCCTGTAAGTTACATTTTGTCCAAAGGGGTTAACGTGCAGCCCCCAAACTCCTTCCTGGCACGGTTCTCCCCATTGCTCTGGCTGCTGCTGCCCTTGGAGCCTTCCAGCTCCCATCCCTACTCCAGCTTGGACTTCCTGTACCTGGAGGCATGACAGTATATCTGGAGAGCCTGGGACTCTGAGATCCAGGTGGCCCTGTGAGGCAAGAGAGCCCATGTGGCAGCAGGAGCTCCAGATGCCTTGTGCAGCAGGAAGGATATGCAGTGGGGGAGCATGTGGAAGACCATGTGATGGGGTGGAGCATGCAGTGAGGAAGATAGTGCAGTAGCAGGAGGACCACATGGCATGTTTTGCACCCAGGGAGCCTGTGCCCCTGAGCCAGAGCATATGGCCCTTGGCCACTGAGAAGTTGGACAGCCCTGGTTTAATGGATACCCCTGGTATAAAATTTGTGCTGAGCCAACTCAGTGCAATCAATTGCACCATTAGATCAGGAGAATAAAGCCTGTTTCCTGACCAGCAAGACTTTTAGACTAATCTGTTAATCCTTACTTAAATTTAAAGCAGTAGTAAATTGAAAGCAGACAAGACTCCAGAAAAACCTGCAACCAAGACTCCTGAGAAGACTCCAGTCAAGAGCCCTTCAAAAAGTCCAGCAAAGTCACCTCAAAGAAGTCCATCCAAATCAATATGATTGCTATTTACAACATAAATGCATTAATGTAGCTAGATTATTCATCTATAATTGATTGAGTACAAAATTCTGGGTTATTTTTGGTGAAAATAGGGTATTGGGCCTTGTTTCAGGAACCAATCCTCATTTATAACATTGTTTTCTCTGGGAAAAACAGTTCCGAGTTACAATGTTTCGACTTAAGACACAGTTTTCAGGAACCAATTGTGTCATAAGTCCAAGGACTGCCTGCATCTTGGCCAGCAAGACTTCTTCAAACTCTAGAAGGTCCAGTTCTCAAATCCAATTTTCACAATTTTTGGATGAGTGTATGTTCCTCAGATGTGACCAATTAAGAGGTTTAGTTTTGGGTCTACTATTCCATAACTTTCTAGCATGTGTGGTCTAATACCTTATATCTGAGCCAGTATCTATTATTTTCATGCATATCTCAGATCAATTACCTAGTCAGTTGCCAAACTGCCATTCCAATTTTTAGCTACCCAGTCCTAACCAAAACCAGTGAGACTGAATCTTGTACTGTGTAGTTTTTTCCTCCTGCTTGGTGTCCTCTTGTTTCCTAAATCAAGAGAGGAGCTTTCACTAGTAATTTATGCTGCTGTGTTCTGGCCAGACTTGTATTTACATTACAAAGAAATTACTTATATAAATGAGCCTGATGAAATTCATCTGAGAGTACTCAAGAAATTGACTGAAGTAACTGTAAAGGCATTGGCTATTATATTGGAGAACTGAAATATAAAGAGGTCAGGTGAGATCCCAGAAGACAGGAAATGCCAAATACAGTGCCCATTTTTTTAAAAAGTGCTCCACTGGGGGGGATGGGGGACGGGGAATTTTAAAATAGTGCCAGCATTTAAATTATTTTCTTCCTTTAGTGTTTAGGTATTTGCCAATTACTCTTGTTTTACCAACAGAATGTATCACTTTTTCTAATTATTAAAAAAAACATAACGAACCAGATTAGGATCTCCTTTTCCCTCCCAGGTATGAGACAGAGTCGTGCTTCCAGGGCTCACTAACTACTGTCTCCTCTTCTGGTGCCCAGTCACAAGAAAAGATTCCAGTTCAGTGGTAAATTCCACAGGATCTCAGAGTACATTTGACCTGCTTTCTCTAATGGCAAGCTGCAAGTCCCAATCTAGTTGATCATTTATAAACTGGAGCATTGCCTGGTCTTCATTAGTATCAGGTCCTCTGCCAGCTCAGATTGTCACATCTTTTCCCTTTCGTTTTACATCTTAGCTATGTCCTGACCAGCTCAGTTTCATGGCTGACTTCCAGGGGTGGAAACTCAGTCTTGTTTCTAGGGATAAATTTGGCAGCACCATTAGAGCTGGGCCACTCAACTTTACTGCCAGGATGTTCCCCACAACCTCTCTGTCCACCCCTTAAGCCATTCATTTGGGGTGTGATGCTGAACTGAGCCAAAGAAGTCTTCCAGAAAACTGTTCCCTTAAGACAATAGATTATTGTATTATGTGAGTAAAAAAATCTGACCTTTCCCCACTGCATGTTATAAACTATGTAAAAGTCCAGTGTCACCGAAGTCCTGTGACAGGCCCAATTCCACATCCAGGGAGCTGACTTCTACAGTGCTATCTGACCCTTTTCTGTCTTTTTGGAGCTGAATTCTTAGCTTCTCAAGCTCTCGCTGCAGAGCATCTAGATTACCAAGGTCCAGACTGAGAAAAACTTTCCTGGTATCCTTTGTTTTCTTGATAGCCTTGTGGCTCATGGCAATCAGATTGCTGGTCACTGTCTTGCCATTTTAGACAGGGAGTTTTGTAGCTGGCCTTCCTTCCATTTTTTTGTGATATCTCCAACAAATGTATTACCTTGAGCTCTAAGTCACCTCTTGGACCGGCTTGAGAAAATTCCAAATTTGTTGGAATTCCATTTTTGTGAAATCTCTAGTTCCCTTTTACATCCTTATTTTAATCCCTTTGGACTGTTTTCGGTTTCAGGAGTACCCTAATTTACTCCATGATGATTTGATAGCTTACAACTTCTCCCCTTTAGATTTTGGTCCTGCTTCTCACATGAGTTTTACCTTTTTTGACCCAAGTGATAGGCCAAAAAAATGCTTTTGTTGGATCTGTGCATTAGGAGGAGTCAGGCACTTCTTTGATGCAATTTTTTTAATTTACAAAAAATGCACAAAGTTCTGTTACCCTGGACACAGTGGAAATCAAACAAGAGGAGAAAGAATATTGGTCATACATTCAATGCCTTCCTGTCAGCACTTGCCTTCAAAGTTTAGCTCCTTTTTTCAGGGTTATACTTCCAGTGCTGGTTCCTGATTTAAAAAAAAAAAACAAAACCCATGTTCTCCAGTGTTTTCTTTCACTTCTCTCAAAAACAAAGGCTTATGCAGGTCCACCAATCAATGCCCTAAACACTGTTCTGTACATGGGAAGCTGTGTTCTCTACTTGGCAGCCTTTCCATAGATGTCTGGCATTTAGGTGGTGGCATTCAACTGCTTCTTCATGCATCCTGAATGGAAGGTTGATTGTTATACCCAACCATGTTAATGGCAACTGTAATAATAACAGCATTTTGAAGTGCCTTTTGTTCCAAAGAAATTTGAAATGCCTTGAAATTGCAGCATAGTAGGTTTACATGGAGGGAATTTTTCCCCTCCATGTAAACCCCTCCATGCAGGTGTCAAAGGCTTCTTTTTACCTTCCTTAGAAGTGCTGGGTTTTGGCTGAATCTAAGGCTGAGGATTTTGACTGGGGTGTGCCAGTGGTCCTGCTAAGACTACAACACCTGGAATGTCCTGATTAGAGGGTCCTATCTTAGTCCTCCCTTCAAGGTCACACCAGTTGTCATATTTGAGGTCAGATTGGCATGTACTATTGGATTTTTTTTGCCTTTCTCTGTAATGGTGGGGTGGGAGTATACAGACCCTTCTCCCTGATGCCCTTGTGACTTGATAGCAGTGCGTGGGTCCATAAAGACTTGGTGATCTGCTGTTGGACAGGAATAATTTCATCCACCAGTGAAATGGAGCCAACCTCTTAGATGGAACACAGTCACTAAGCAGGAAACAGCACCAATAAACACTATTTGGGACAGAAAGTAATTTGTTTCTTTATTTGGAATCATAAAAATGAAAGCTGCAGCATTTACCTCACTAAACCATGTTTATCACAGAGAATTGGCTACATTCCCTGCTTAAATTATGTCACTCATATTCTTTGCAGAAAGCTTTACTAAAAACAGAGAAAGGGTTTTGGTCATGGTTCCACAAGTATTAGTAATTCTAACAATTATACTTCTCCAAAGCAAACAAATCTGCAAAGCTAAGACCCTAAGAATCTGATTGTGGTCATGGCCCTTTTACATAGGTGCCCTTTTTAGCATAATAAATGGTGGGGGGGTTCTTATTATTTACACTACTTTCCTATACACAAACATATAACTCTTGCCAACAATGTGGCATCCAGAAGGAATCTTCTTGTTTGGTAGAAAGTTTTCCATAATTACATAAGTGAAGTCTGTGAGTTCATGCTGAGGTAGCTGAAAAATGTGAGAGTATTACAGTAATATAATTAGATCATTTACTGTAAGCGTGGAATGCTCTTTCCTGTGTTGGAGTTAGAGTGAATACCATATGAGTTCTCCCCCACTCCCCCCCACCCCCATGTGAATCATGTTTCCATTGGTATTTCTGAAAGCCAACCACCCTCAGGTGTTGTATAGCTTTTGTTTGCATTGTGGGTGAAATACGTATATATACACATAACTTGAATTTGATTAAGAAGACAAGGCAAAGAAACCAAAGTGCTGTGGTTTCTTTGAATGTCTGTATGTCTGCATGGTGACAGAGCCAACGCTTATAGTCTCAGCCACGATACCTTGACTCATCACATTGCCGTCTAAAAGAAGCGTTCCTCCCCTTAGGGAATCGAGCCACATAAGCATATGCAGAACCCAACTTTCTAAAGCATGTCATCAATATTATCTCTCAATATTCTCTCTCTGTTGGGTCTGATTTTAGTCTCACTTACCGGAGTGTCTATTGAGAGGTCAGGGGTTTTTTTTAGAACAACGGGTATAAGCAACTTAACTTTTTTCCTAGGTCAAGTAAGTTTAAAAGAAGTACTTTGGTCATGTGCAAATAGAACTTATGATTTGGAGCAGCCATAAATTCCTCCCCTGGTTCCACTGTTGATACTCTATTGGGTCACTTAACCTTTCTGTGCCTCTGTCTCTTAGTGATTAACAAATAACAGAATATTGTATGTTCATAATAATCCTTAAGTACTTCCCAGGCATGGTGTGAAAATGACTGAATGCTTTTAAAGACCTTGGTAATCCTTCCATAAAAGATGTCATAAATATGCAACAAATAATTGTTACCTTTATTTCATGCAGCCCTTTGAACACTGAAGGAACTTCTGTTTTGTACATGGAATACAATGGAAGAAGGATATTAGGGCACCAGTCCTGCAATCTGACCTGGGTAGGGTTTGCAATTTCAGCAGGGCATCATGGAGAAGCAGGAAGTCAATCCACATGGACCCAAAAGCAGGCCTGAGGGATTGCTTTATTTAATTAGTTATTGTATTCACTACTGGTTCTTAACTGTGACAGAGGGCCATCTTAAGGCTGGTCCAACCATTGGCCTGCCCACCTGTCTAGGGCAGTCTGGCCACCTGACTCTCCTGCCATGCCTTTGATGTAACTCAGAAATTGTTCCTAGGCAGAAGGCTGCCCGTTGAATGCCCTGATGCCAAGGGTGTAATACATGGCTCCATACTGTCCCTATACCATGTCCGATGCCTTGCAGATGGCATCACTATATCACTCTGGCCCCACACTGGGCCCCACTACATTCCTGTCTGACATTTGGACCTAACCTGAATCCCTCCTACTCAGGCAGCCTAACCCCTGTCATCATCCTGGGCTGCAAACTCCCTAGAGTCCTTTCCCTCTCTGCAGTGGCCCCCTCTGAGACCTTTGGCTTCACAGGCCCTGACTTCATCTCAGGCCAGCCAGGACTCCAGGTCAGGAATCTGGCCATTCCTTGCGGTACTTTCTCTTACCATTTCACCCTCATGGTCCTGGCCCCAGCAATGACCAGTCGAGGTTCTCGAGCAGCTAGCCCTCTCTCCCATACAGGTCTAGTGTCTTGGGCCCCTCCCAACACTATTCCCACTCTCTGGGCTTGTGAACTATATGGTTACTCTGGACCGCTCCTGGGCCCACTCTTCCACCCTCACTGGACTCACTCACTCTCTGCCCCTCACTGGGCATCTACTCTGGCTGGCCTATGTACAGTCTTTCAGCCCCCCATGGACCCTACTTTATGTGGTCTCCAGCTTTCACTTGATCCCCTCACTGGGGCCACTACTACACCCCCCTCACTGGGGCTTCTTGGCCTTACACCCTGTGGGCCTCAGGTCCTACTCTGTGGGCCTTGGCCCTGTGCTTTTCTGTTGTGGTGTGTTCCCCTAGCCTTTCCCCTCCACAGGGTCATTCACAAGGCAGTGGGGGCTGAGGCTTTCTGCCCCATACTCACTTTTCACTAGGGAGGCACTGGTGTGGCATTTCCTTGAGACTGCCCTGCCACAGGCAACCCCATCACACCATCCAACCACAGCAGTGTGTAGTTTCAGGTCATGCCCCAGGACCCGGCACCTCCACCCTCCCCATAGTTCCTACCACTGACCTCCAGACTATTCTGGGAGTAGCAGATCTCCAGCTGGGTGATGCTCATCCTTTGGCTCCCTTCAGCAAATGCCAGCTCAGCTTCTAGGGCCTGCCCAGACTTCCTCCAATCCAGGGGCCCTCTTGCGGTCATGTGACCACCGGATTAGGCCTCACCACACCTGCCAGCTGCTCCACAACCTGCTCAAACCTCTTAAAGAGGTGGGCCAAACCTGTGCTCTACCACGTTAACCTTTTTAAACTCAAAAAACTGTCCTTTGTTACACTCAAGGCATCCCTCAGCAAATGCCAGCTCATAGCTTTCACTTGTTTCTTGACTACTAAAAAATGAAAGAGCAATTCTCCTGTCGCAAAAACTCAGAAAGACCACATCAGGTCAGGATGGTTTTTGACACTATGGATTCTATCTTAAAATCTCTAGGTTAATCATGTGAATCATGTGTAGGTGTTTGCGTACCTAGCAGTTGCACATCATCCACAGCACCCTGATTGAGAACTACTGGTCTGAGATTATTCTAAATTCTAGGGAAGTGTACCACGCTCAGTGACAAAATAATTCATTCATGGATAAAGTACAGTCAGAATAAAATGCAGGTATAATTAGAAGTTTGAAACCAATATGGAAAAACATCATATCACCGATATACTCCATGGAAATGTTCCATAGGGACCTAGAAGCATTAAATGAGATTCTACATGGATTAGGCACAGCTGTGGATAAAATACAAGGCACGCTTAAGAACAAGTGCCAAGTTTTGACCACAACTACCTTGTAACAGGTCTGGTTGCTCCTGCTAGGGCCTGGGACCCACTATGCCCATGTAATTAGTAAGTCCAGCTGGGAGGCAGGCAAGCATTCTCTTAAAGCATTGTGGGAGGACTTATGGGAGAGGGAGAG
>NW_005841939.1:1913982-1927154 GCF_000455745.1 Alligator sinensis | reverse complement strand
GCAGGAATGGAAGGAGCCTCTGGAAGCAACAACCCTGGAGAAGCAGGGGAATTGTTTTGTTTGATGTTTTGCCAAACGTTTATGTTAAAGAATAAAACTATGCCCTGAAAGAAACTCAAGGTGTGGCCGCAAGCCCTTCCTGAGGTGGGGAAATGGGCCATCTACCTTACATACACTCAATCATCTGCTTACATTCATACATACATAAATGCACTACATTACATGTAAATATGTATGCAAGTTTAAATAGTTTAAATGTAGATATACACACATACATAAGTAAATTAATTAAGGGGTCCCTCTATACACTAAAAATAAACCTGGCCAAAGAATAAGTAGTTTGGTCTCCTGGGTTCTATCACTACATGGATCCCTTAGCAATGCTTCTTAAGTAGTTGAGGGGCCACTGTGGTGTTTTCTACTTTACTGTGATAACTGTACATATCGCTATCAGCTTTATTACCGTGTAACAAAAAACCTAGAGGTCTCAACTGAGACTGGTATCCCATTCTACTTGACAAGCATTCAGCAAGAAAAAGTCTGCCCTGAGCAGGTTACAATTTAAATAACAAAGATAAGAGGAAGAAAGAATTATCCACCCAAATTGATATGTGGAGAACAGAGGCACAGGAAATAGAAGGTAAAACAGATACCCAGTTTGATTTGCACAAGAGTGTTCTGGGCCACACCAAAGCCAGACCTTTCAGACAACCAAACTCAATGTCTCACATAAAGTATGTGTGAATTAGTCACATTAACACTTGGCTTCGGAATAATTGCATCTAATTCAACTTAATTGCTATTTAAGCCTTGTATGTACGCAGCTGGACCACACCTTTTTTGGTGCCAGTCATAAACTAAGCCAATGTTTTGCACCAAACCAGTTGTCTGTTTTTAGCCTAAGACTCCAAAGGTTGCACAAAACCAGGAAGTGAATTCAGACCTGTGCTCTATCCTGACACAACACCACAGCAAACACAACACCATTTCCCTTCCTTTTTTACAAACTCCATCAGCTGTGCTTTTATAAGGAGGAATCTTTGTATCCCTTTTGAAGGATACAATAACAAAAGTACACAGTCAAAATACAAACTAGCATAATAGGTTGACACATTATTTTCCTAAAGAAATATCCTAAGAACCAAAATGCCTTACCACAGATGAGCTGATGAGCCAGAGGTTTGCAGCACTAAGTAAAACATTTTGTTTTTTCTGATAGACAATAGACATGAAATCATTTCTACAGATTTACTGTTCCTAGACCAATAAAGTTTACCTACATTTTTCCCTTTTTTAACCAAACTTCAGGATTATCCAACTTAGTATGTTACACATCAGATATAAAAAGCCCCTTGGTTTATCTGCAAAATTGTGAGTTCTCAAAAAATAGCTGTGTGGCCAAGTTCTTAAACAGACTATTGCAGAGGAAATAGTTTTAAAAGTAAACTAAACTTTAACTGTTACTTTTATGGATTATATTGTCAATGGTCAAGCAAGACGTTGTCTAAAAATATTCTATTCTACATTATTCTTCAACTTTCAAGATCTGTGCATGGGCAAAAGAGAATGTTTTTCCCCTGAGGCCTCTAAGATGAAAGAAACATTCTGCAGCTGCATTTCAAGTCGAGGGGCTGCAGGTCCCTAGAACATCCCTCTACCCAACCTCTGTTGAACATAGCAGCAGATTCTCCAGCACCATATTTTCTCCCAAAAAACTGCTTCAGGCCATGCAAAACTGCTTGGCACTCAGAGTGCATAACTCTGACATCTCATAGTTATGCTGTCCTCTCCAGCATAGTTTGACCCTGTTAATTTATAGAAACAAATAAAGACACAGAATGTTTGCCCAGAAGATTTTACAATCTAGAGACGTGATCTTGCTCTCCATTAAGCCAGTGGCCAAAATCTTCAAAGAGAACAGGATCTGGTAATAAAAAGTTATTTGAATTTAGACTATTCAGATTTGGCAAGCAGCTAGTAATCTCAGGGGTTTACTTTTCATTCATGTGTATTTTAAATATGTAATAAAAGCATAGTGACCCCCAGTATATCAGTGAAATTTAGTGAGGAGGGATATATAGAAGTGCAAGGATGCAATAAGTTTTTTCTTTTCACTGTATTAATCTGAACAATGGAAAATGTGGAATACTTGGCCTTTGGTTTGCATTCATTGCCTAGTTATTTGCATGCAGGTATTTCAAAGAACAGCAAACAAAATGTATGCTAAAATATAAGAGGCCCTCTCCAAAGACCATTGAAATCAATGGCAAGCTTGCCATTGATTTCATTATACATTGGACCATGTCCTGACTGAGGTTTTGTGCTAGCAAGCAATAATTCAAAATGTTTTCATTTAAACCCTATAACACAACAGGGTTCATCTACTGCTTGTCAAAATCATAGAAAGTACAGGCAATTCATATTGCTTAAACCCTGCAACATGTGATTAGGAAAAGTTATACCAGCCACAGTGACATTCCATATGCTAAAAGCTGGCTTACCATCCAAGTCAGTGGTATTGGTGGTAAAATCAAAGCCCAAGTAAGTATTTTTTTCTAGTGAAAACTTGAAGCCAAGTATGTAGAACTCTTAATTTCCATGAAGATACTGTCTGGGGTGCCAGTATCTGGTGTTTTCTATGAAAGGGCACTTAGTAGTTTTACAGTGTTAAGTGGATTAGGCAGTGATTAAATAAAATATACAGTGCAGCAAATCTGCTAGTCTAAACAGCAGTGTTTTTTTAGACTAAAGTTCTGTCCCCTTTGGCTAAGTACAGACATTCAAAAAGCCCAAGGCTGAATTGATTCATTCTCTGCAGGTTAGTCTAACCTGCATAGATTGAACTGATTTACAAGTGTACAGACATTCACTTTTGATTCTGGAAATGTAGGCACATGTCTGCAGTGGCTCAGGCCAGAAGCTGGGGGGTGCTAGAGTGAGCCCTCCCTTCCCTTCTGCAGTGGCTGAGGGAAGCTGAGCTGAGGAGGAGCATGGCCAGGCCCTCGCAGGCCTGAGTATGATAGGGGAGGGCTTTAAACCCCCACCCTGGCCTCAGGGACCCCAACCCCAGTGTGCCTGGAGGGGGAGGGGAAAAGCAGCCCTTGCCAGGCTTTTGGCTGCCACTGTAGCAGTGAGGGGGGAGTTGCCCTGCCATGGGATGCTCCATCCAGCCAGGTAGAACCCAACTGCAGTCCTCAGGCAGAGAGGGGAGGGGAAATAAACTCCCTCCCTGCCCCTTTGCCTTAGAGGGCCATGCCAGACCTGTGTCTGGCCATGCCCCTTCCCCCACTCCAGCTAGAGAGCAGAGAGGTGGGGCTAGCCCTGCTTTCTGGAGCAGACAGCACAGCCCAACCTACAGCATCAGAGCATGCTGGGATGCTGGGGGACTCTGATTTAACTGAAACCAGGAAAGAGTCTGGGACAGAAGTTCCATAAACTGGTTTGACCCAAATCAGTTAAGTCTGATACTACATTCAACCAGGTTTATCATAAAAGTGTTGGCTATTTTGAACCTGTTTTATGTGCACTGACCTTATGTTCTGTTACAGGTTTAAACCAGTTTCTGATCACTTAAACCAGTTTATGTCTAACTTCTGTCCCTAGCCTCTAAGGAGAAAATGCTGTGCTGCCTGCACACTGAAATGCAAGAGCTGATTTCACAGAAGAGGAAGATGCACTCTGACGGAAACAAGCATTATAATATTTAGCATTACCAAGTCACTGCCCACCCTGCATGAAACAAAAAAGTAGAAATTGAGAGTAGAAACTTCCAGTGATTTATTCTCTTATCTGTTAAGGGGGGAAGAGGGAAGGAGGAAGCATGTGTTATTAAAAGTGAAAAAGTACCCCATTCCTATGCATGGAATTATTCTAAAGTCTCCTATGAGGGAATAACTGGCATAAAAGAATGGTTTTCAGGGAGTTTATATTCTCGGTTTCTTCCTGACTCAGTTGATCTATGGGTTTCCCAAGAAGTTTTCTATGGAGTTGTGGATGCTAACTGGTTTATCTCATGTGAGTCTGTTTTTCAGAGTATATCTAGCAGAATTAGTCCTCCATCAGCTCAGTTTCTCAGCTCCTTATTGGTTAACCAGAACAGTTAGTACTTCACCATCATTATGAGCCCTGTTCATTTCTTGATAGGACAAAAATGGAGCTACCCATAACAAATATAGGTAGACAGATAAGCGAAGACCTGTAAAATGTAGTTCTGTTTAAAAAAATGATGTCTGACACACACTGATTGTGCAATATGGCTGATAATACTGCGCCTGACCTTGGTCCCCCTAGTAATCTATTGCTACTTGTCATTTAATATCCTTAGGTTAGTAACAATCCTAATGTTACTAATTTGATGACATTAGTTCTTTTCCTGATTGACTAATTTATCAGTTTCTCCATGAGTACATTCTTCACTCATCATGCTGAACTCAATGGAAGAAACTCCTGTGTGAGAAGCAAAGGATCAAGCCCTAAATGTGACTTGTATGTGAAATAGAAAACCACAAAACCCCTCATGCCAAAGCTGCCACCCTGGGGATTTTATTACTGATCAAATATGTCCTGACTTCTAACAAGCAAGTATTTACATCTTGAATTTTTACTTGCCAAGGGGGGAGGGGGGCAAGATCTCATTGCTTTCTCATTCATCAAGACAAAAAGACTGCCAATGCATGATTTCACTGTGCATCACAGGGCTTGTAGCCATAATGTAAGACAACAAAGGAAACTCATGTACTAGTAGGATGTGAATGGAGATGAAAGTGGATTTAAACATAGCAGTCACCCTTTGCAATGTATAGATGGGAAAAACACCATAATTCATCCATCATCAGTGTATGGATTTTATGAGTCAAGAGAAAGTTCAATCTAGAAGAGCAAAGCAATTCAGACAGAGCTTCAGCAGCCTAAACAGTAACCACATTTCAGACAAAGAGGTCAAAGCCATCAAAATGACCTGTAAAGTTCCCAAGCAACCAGATGCTGTGGTAAAAGTGTATCTTATGCAGTTTTTAGTCTAGACATATGTGCACCAAAAAATGTTGGGGGAGGTGGGATGGGCTGGAGTTTAAATAATTTCAAGATTCAATTACTTGAGCCAAGCCTATTTATTGGTTCTTTGTTGTTCCTTCATCTGCTTTGTGTGTCTTTATTTAAAGGCTTTAAAAAACTTCTGATTACATACCATATTGTTCTTCTCAGCTACACTAAGTCAGTCAGTCACCAATGAGGGAGGCTGTGGTTTATCTCAGAAATGTGGATTCTCGATAGTTGATCGCACAAGCAAAGAGTTCTTAACCATTTAATTATGCAAAATATTCACATATCCAGTTATCAAAATTTAACTACATCACACAATGATATTTCAGCACTGTGTTATGAAATAAAATCACATTTTCAGTAGAGTTTATTCCAGTTCTTAGCTGTTCCTACACAGAAATGGTGAAGTGTCTTGTGCTTCCTCTCTCCACCCCGTCACAGGTCAGAGAATAAATGCACATACATACTATTCATATGATTTCTTCAATTAAAACTATCAGTGTGCAATTAACTGCTAGGTTTTGTCTACACTATTGGAACTTTGTGAAATTACTCAGTGAACTTAGTCCTATTGGTAGGCACCCATATAGCACCCATTTGTTCATACTATTGACATTAATTGGCTCACTTCTGGCAAGCTGGGCACAGAAGTTCAGATCTGACTGAATATAAAATTACTGTCATCCCTCAGTGAGGTTCTTCTAGATCTGCTTTAGGCCTGTTGTTTGGTAGATGTGAACAAACCCATACTACTCTTGTGCATCTCAGGATAGAGCCACTACAAGTCAGCACTGCAGCAGTTAACTGTTTAGGTGTGCTATTGCAAAAGGATGTCAACAGGCAGCTTGCCATTCTGATTGACTATGTGTGGTGTATCAGGCTGGCCATGCTTTTATGTCTTCTGGCTAACTGGCACCAGTGAAGTCATGTGGTGCAATGAACTGCAGGCTGATCAATAGACTTCCTTCAAAGTGCTGGCTGCTTAGTTTTTTAATACTCAGCTCATGATTCCTGGTTCCCTGGCCTTGTCTTGTAATTTCTCAGTCTTAAACTTATTCTCAATGCCTTGCACTAGCTTCCTGGCTCTTGATTCTTGGCACCAAACCCTGGCTCTTACCATTGGCTTGAAGTAGTGTAACAAATGGAATCTTTAGTCTTGGGGTAGATGGCTGGGTTTCCTATACAATGTGTGAGCAGATTTAGGTGCCTAAGCCTATAAGCCAACACAATGAGGGGGAAATTGCCTAAGCAAGCCAAGAGGAATAAACTATTCCCTGAGGAAATGTGGTGCCTACCTGCACTTAGGATTTATAACTGAACTCTCTCCTGACCTTAGGTGTTAATAGCACCTATTTGTCATAATACAGCTGCTAGTGGCAGCAGAGCTTCCCTCTTTGCCCAGTTACTGGAGTACTTGCTCGGGATGCAGGAGATGCTGGTTCCATTCCTTCATCTGCCCAAAAGGATATACTGTATTTAACTGAACACAAGACAATGTCCCCCACCTCAAGTTGGCAAGAGGAAAAAAGCCCCTTGCCTTATAATTGTATACAAGGAAATCTCACTAAATACATTATCTATCATTAGCTGCTGCCACAAGCAGCATGTGCTTAGCACTGGAAACCAACTATGAAGTTGATTAAATGCAACCAACACTGAGCATGACTATAAAACACATGGCCCACACTGGGGAAACAGGCTGATAGAAACCCTTTTTTTACTTGGCCCTTCAAAAAAACAGGCTATTATTCCTTCCATTGAGAAAAAGCAGCAGGCCTGGAGGTACTACAATACTAGGCAGTGTCTGGAGGGCCAGAGCTGGTCCAGAGACCCTTCTCTTGGTATCAAAAACCCTGGATTTCAGCCAAAAGGCTGCCACAAGGATAGAATAGTGCAACCCTTATGAAAAAGACATATGGTTGTTCCCATTTAGCACAGGCCCCTCACCTCTGACTCTTTTTAAGTCATGGCAAACAACTACATTGCATACATTTTACTTCCTTTTCACTCCCACATCTGAGCATCATCTTTCCTTCCCATTTCCAATCATTTCTGTTTCTTCACCAGCCTTAAATTCCTGGCAAACATCACCAACAAGGGCCCCAAACAGTTTACCCAGGATCCCTCTGTCACCTCCTCTCTCAGCCTCATCATATGATTAATGTGGCCCCATCCTCCCTGGGGAGAAGCCAGACCAGTTTACCCTGTGCCTCATCTGCATATCATTTTTTGGAGGATCCCAGGACTCGTGACAAGAACACCCAGTTCCAGTCATGAGTGGAAGCTAATTAGCACATGGATCTTTTGTCGGGGATAGCTGAAGTACACACACATAGCAAGCACTGCTGAGCTGTGGGGTCATGATGGGGCCCAACCATGATGGGGCTTAAACTGCTGTTGGCTCTGGTGGGGCTCAACCAATGAACTTATGTGGTAAATCATAAGCCTTTGGCTTTAGACTAATATTGTTTTGCAGGTCACCTGCTATGACACTGAGTGGCATACATCTCACCCAACATGCACCCATGGGCCTTGGAAGTGCCGTGGTTCCACGAGGTCCTGAGCAGTTCCAGAGAAGATATAAGCTACAACAAGAAGGCCTGACAATCCTGAAAAACTGCCATAAGATGCTAAAGGTTGTAAGAGCAAGGGGTGGACTGTCACTTGTGGACATACTACCTGGCAACAGCTGCTGGACTGTGTGGGAATGTATTTTCCACAAGGACCTGCAGAAAGAACACAGGAACCTCCAATAATTAGATTTTATACCAGGAAAATTATAACAATTTTATGAATTTTCCATATATAGAATCTAATTATTGGAGAATCATCTTCTATTTGAATAAATATGGTATTTTCAGATGGGGCTTCTGCAATCCTTGTTTGTTTTTTTTTGCAAGGGTTCTAATGCAGTGCAATGTAGTACAAACATACCCTCAGGAACTTTACTGGTGCAAACATATGTAGCCAAGGAATTTAGGTTGAACAGAGTTAGCTGGAACTGGGTGCATCTATATATGTGCTTTAATACATAGTAGCCTATTCTACTGCCCATTAAAGAAGCATGTAAAAAATGCTAATATACCAATGCACGGTAGAATAGGCTACTGTACATTAAGTGTCACCTAAAAAATGTGGACTTATGCTACTGCGCATTAGCTCAGCCTAATGTGTATTTATTTTAGTACCTCATATTGGAGGTATTAAATTTAATGTGCATTAGAAAAATCAATGCACATGTAGATGCTCCCACTAAGTAGCAGTTCGAAGTTGCTTTCAGGCACCTAAGTCCTTTCATGTATTCATTTGTTTTTCCTTTCTTGTCAATCAGTTCCTTGTAAAAACACTAACTTCACTTAAGATTTTTTTTTTAAATTAAAAAGGATTAGAGCGGCAATCAGCATCAGTGTAAAAGATACATCTGTTCCAATTACAAATCTGCTAATATTAATTACTCTTGCTTTGGAAAGTCTGCTTTTCCAGATTCTCAGAATCTCAGTCTTGGCCAGAAGAATCAAGAGAGGAAAATGAGATACAGCTGTGATGTGCTCTAAGCTCTGAAAACTGAAAGTCCTAGCTGATCATCTTTAAAGAGTTTACATGACACTTCACTTGTGCAAAATTTTTGCAATTGAAGCCAAGTTGTGCTTGGGGATAATATAGGTGAATCAGGGAGAAAATGCAATCAGCATTCCTCTCCTTATGTCAAGAACAAGGCACAACAGCAGCCTACCCTCTCTTGGGAGCACAGGATCTGCTTCCTTCTACTGCTGTTGGTGACACAAATTGACCCCAGGAGGGACAGGAGGGGACCTGCTGTTAAATGTCTGGCCACGTATCACTATTCTGTTCTTAGTTTTTCTGAACTAGCTTTGTTCATGCTAATTGAAACCTGACAAGGCTGCTAAAGCCAAATTTCATGCGAATAGCCAGGTTATTTTAAACAACTGATTCAGCCCACAAATATACGATCAGTACACTGGCATTAATGGTACTTCCCAAGTTCAACGTCTAGGGTAACTATTGGTATTAACACATGAAAGAAATCATTACCACGGTTTGGGCTCCCATTGGAATCCTTTATTAAATAGTTTTCCTAACACTTTCTCACTGTACTAGGAGAACTGGCATGCCAGTAGCCACATGACTTACTTCCTAACCAACAGAGTGACTGTTCTGAGAAATACAGAGTTTGTTTAGACTACTCCAGTCACAGCCACCTTGACCGGATAACCTTTTTTGGGCGGTTTTGCAATAGTCAAAGCGTATCAGCGCTAATGGAGTAGGGCTACAGTCCAACAAAAAAATCTGGCTCTGCCTTTTACCAGAGTCAGAAAACAAAAATGTCTCCTCTATACACCCACTGTGTATGGCAACTCTGGGTTTTTTCCACCCTTTCCTTCCTTTCCCAGAATGTACAGAGTTGCATAGCTTTGTCTAATCAAGTGTCCGTATGAAGAGGATCATAGGAAAGTAGGACTGGAAGGGACATCATGAGGTCATCTAAACCACACACCTCCAGACCCATACAAGGCAGGATCATCCCTTACTAAACCATTCCAAGATGGACAAGTTAGATGATATCATATAGAGTAAATCTACAGTGCATACTGAGGGATTGCTTTGATGGGAAAAAAATGACCATTGATGAGTGGTAACAAACTAGCTGCTTAAACTCTTAAAAAATAATAATCTCCAAATTACATTTTTAAATGAAAAAATATTCATGGTATTCATATTGTTTTCTGTGGAATAAGGAAATGATGTTGGAATAAAAGAGATGATAAAGAAGGAAGCAATTCCCACTACCTCTGCTGCCCTCTTTTTTTTAAAATTTACTGCTGAATGGGCATGTCTACACATTCATTAATGCACTTTTGGTAATGTGCATTAAATTTAGTACCTGTGGGCATGTCTACACATGCACTTTAATGTGCAGTAGCCTATTTTACTGTGCATTAAAGTGTCACATAAAAAACTATGCGATTACAGTAATGTGCAGTAAAACAGGCTGCTACTCATTGAGCATCACTTAAAAACTGTGCATATTCATTACTGCGCATTAAGGCAGTCTAATGTTCATTTTTTGAGTACCTCACATTGGACGTACTAAATTTAGTGTGCATTGGAAAAAGCACCTTAATGCATGTGTAGATGTGCCCCGCTGCATTATAAGGTACTAGAAAAAGCATCATTAACCTATTTTAATGTGCATTAGCAAAAGCACATGGGCTTTTTATGATGCTTTAATGCTTATTAAAATAGGCTAATCTGCATTAAAGCACATGTGTAGACACACCCAATGAGAAACACTGCTTCACTGGTTAAGGTAAAAGAGTTTTGGTTAGTTTAATCCTAAATTCTCCCACATAAAACATGACGACAGAGATGTTACATGTACTATGGTGGCTGAATGTGGAGTGAAACCATCACATCTGGATGCAAGCAGTTCCAGGGAAGAAGTCCTGATGAGTCTTCTGTAGAATAGCCTGTCTGAATAAAGAAGCTGTATTGTAGCAAAAAAGCAAAAACAGACTATGCTTACAGGCCAAATCCTGCAATTTCCCAAATGTAACAGAGTCCCTTGATCCCTGCTAGTTAGTTGATATGAAGGCAGCATTAGAAGACTGCAATTCGATGTAAACAGCTAAGGTACAGAGAGCTGCATTAGAATAAGCAGCCAGAAGAAAGTGTAGATAATGGTTATAGGGCTGCCTATAGCAACCATTGAGCTAGACAGGCAATAGGCAAACAAGGCCAAGTTCGAGGCACAGAAGGAGGGCTGCATCTCAGTTGAGTCAAATGCAGTTGGGGAGAACAGGCTTCTCCTTAAGTAGATGGGCCACACCTGGGGCTGCTCAGGAGGATGGAGCCCAGAGAGATACCTGCTTATCCCCAGAGCCAAAGCAGGCAGTCTGGCCCAAGCTGTGCTAGGGGAAGGAGCTGCTAGTACAGAGCTGACTGATAGTTGTAACTGTGAGTAGGCTCAGGAGGGCTAGAGATGGAGTGAGATCAGCCAAACAGAATAGGAGCCTAAAGAGAGACATCCAGCAGTGATTGGTGATGGTGGGATTATTGTAGGGTAAGACTGGAGGGTTAGGTTGTGGCTATAGGAGTGGATAGGAAGCCACACAGCAGTGTGCCTGGGGCACTGTGTGGTTTGAGCTTTGCACTGAGCAGGGTGCAACTGGGCTCAGGCTTTGGTTAGGGCTTGGCAGGGCATAGAATAATTAGGTGGCAGTTAGGGTCCAGAGGGTGACCAGTAGGACTGAGAGTCTGGCTAGGCCAATTAAAGCCAACCAGGTTCAGTCCAAGACCCAGAAGCAACCTCTCAATTCATACACATCAGGGTGTGGCAGGTGAAATAATGAGGGAATACATTGGAGTGAGGCAGGTTTTAAATGGCAACTAGGGAGGTGCCACAGTCACCCTTGGGGCCAGACCTGCTATACCAAGTCATAAAAGGGTAACACTTATATAAGTGAATGTAGTGACTGTAATGGTATCCCTGGCAGTTGTCACACAAATCAAATGATGCTAGTAAAAACTTTTCTGCAACACTTTTTCAATGGACTTCACATTATGCCTCTTCTTTCTTGGCCTTGTAGATCTGGGATTGTCATAAGCAGAGAGAGACAGTCAGGCTCAAACTGCACTGTGCTTTTTCTGATGTGCACAAAGTCAGATGACCTAAACAAGACTTCTACTCAGATCTCTACTTGTGAAAGCACAGTTTGTTAATTTCCTCATCATCTTATTTGGCCCCTTGCAAATTCTCACTGTAAAATGTATATTGAATATGTAGGATTAACTGATCTATTTGCAGGAGTCACATTATCACTCCAGAGTAATTCTTGGTGCTGCAGAAAACTGTATAGACCATATGCAATTTATGGTTTTTATCTCATTTCTGGTCACAACAATTGTGGAGGGAAATGAACACTAATCAGAAGTGAAGATAGCTTTGGAAAGTTGTAGCAATTTTCCTGTGGATCTTTGTCTTGACTACTAACAACATTCATCTTTCTGTTCATAAGATATCAGTAAAAATAATAAGTAACATGGTTTCATATATAACACCACATTTAATCATTCCCAGCCTATCCTTGCTCTCTTTGATGGACATGTTCTCTTCTCAAGAGATATAGACATCAGTTTATTACAATTAGAACTGTTGCTCTCTGGTACTTGCTTGTCATGGTCACATGCTACCAGCCAGATCCCTTTCTGTCTGAAACAAATTCAAGACAACCCATTCCTAGTTTTAAATAAAATGTATCCAGAACCTGATAAAATGTATTGATGTCAAATCAAATCAAAACAGTGTGGGAGTGAGGGAAAACTTTCCTAAATCCAGTACAGAAAGACACTTTGAACATTAAGGGCAAAAACAGAAGCTACCTTTGTCAATTGACTGGCCCCCTGAGAGCGTTCTACAGCCATGCCATGACATATGTGCACTGCTGCAAAGTACTTTTAAAGCAGCCGATCATGTATCAATTACCCCTCATCAAATGAGGAATCAGATGAAGGTGCTCCACTTTGGAGTGCCTTGGAGAACATCTGTTCCCTAGGGTCAATCTTTTATGCAATGGGGGCTGTCTGAAGAAAGGAAGGGGAGCAAGCTGCGGGCTTGCTGGAGGTGGAGGGCAAGTGGATTAAAACACCCCCCAACTGGTGCCCCCCCTCGGCTACCCTCCCTCCAGCTTAGGCTGGACAATCCCCAGCTCTCAGCCTACTCCCCGTCTACTATCTTAAAAAAAACATTAGAAACCATTAGCTTAGAAAAACCATTATGATCATCCCCAAGTTCTTTCTATGGGAAGGTCTGACGCTTCTGTCCAAAATTTCCCACAAAACCAAATTTGAAAAAATATTCCAGTTGAGACCACTGAATTATTTTGTTTCAACATTTACTTTATATCAAAATATACAGTACAATATATGTTAAGTATGTAATATTTTAATGTAACCTAGAAGTCCAAATAAGATAAATCAAAACCACGGCATCAAAGCAAATGTTTGAACATTATCAAAACTGCTTCAACTTTTCCCCATTAAAAACTTTGTTGAAATTGAAACATTCCTTTGCATCAATATTGAGAAAAGTGTGTGTGTGTGGGGGGGGGGGG
>NW_005841939.1:1903369-1913972 GCF_000455745.1 Alligator sinensis | reverse complement strand
AGACAGGTGGGGAGGTAGTTAACTGAAATTTTTTCTTTCAAAATTTGCTCAACCAGCTCAGTTTGTTACCAATAGGAGAAGGTACACCACCACAACAGATAAGTACAGGCACATAGAAGAAGTAGATCTTCAGAATAACTGATCATAGGGACAAGAAAACAGGCGATGAAGAGTAGATTCCTTGTCCTTCCCTGTTCAGTTTATTCCCAGTGTGTCATAGGGAAGCTCTCCTTTAGATGGCAATTAGAAAGAAAAATCCTTGCTTTTCAAATGATCCTAAGAACTTTTGAAATCCAATGTTTACCTCCAGTTCTGGAAAACTTTATTTTAGTATTTATATAGCAGACTGGGGTTCTTGCTATGACCAGGATTCCAGCTCTCAGAAATGTAGGAAATGACATTATGGCACTAATCATGATTTTATTCCAGAAGGTAGATAAAACGTTTCCCAATCCTATGAAGTGGGCCTACCATGCCTGCAGTATTAACATTTAGAATGAGATTAACCAAAACTGCTCAGTAATGTTCACTTAACTCTGCTCCAGGCACAGTCAGGAGAAGTGAGCCCTTCTGAAAATCCAGTGGCCAAAATGTTGTATGTCTTATTTTTGGGATGATCAACTATTGAAAAGGAGGGCAGATTTTCAGAAGGGCTCCCCTTGCAACTCTTATTAATTCAAATTGTAGTTATATACAAGCAAAGGACAGGATAATTGAGCTGCAGGAATGTTTGTGCTTCTCTCCCTCATGTAGATGATTTATTTTGCATTGATTTGTATTTAACTGCCTTTCTCAACCACACAAACTTCTTTTTTCCCAAATGGGTGGGAATGGCACAAATAATGTATTTTTAATCAGTTCATTGCAGTAATTAGCCTTCCACTTAGGTTAATCAACTATTTGTGCATGCATGAGCCTGGCTGGGATGACTTTGTCTCAACTTGAACTGCTACAACTGCCACTGCTGGTGATGCTTGGGAAATACTTTCCCTTTTTTCCCTTCTAACTATAAATAAGACAGTTGGTTCATTTTAGGACCTGTGTTAAGATAATTAAAATATTTCTCTGCATTCAAACAATTTTCTATGGCAGCAGCGTGCCTTCATAGCTGGAAAGTGAGCATTTCAGTCAAGAGTTTCCAATAATGCTCACCTAACTCTTCCCCGATCAGCTATATTACATGTACTTTATGTTCAGCCTTATTCATCAGCAGCCGAAGTAAGCATTAGATCTCCTATGTCCCCCTTCTTTGGGTCTATAAATAATTGATGCTTTTGATACTATAGTCTTCCTTTATACAAATTCTTATCTCTACTTCATGGAAGTATAGTACCCTTCTTGTATTACTTGTGGAAGAATGTGTAGCCCGCTTCACTGTTTCTAATGGCCTAGCAAGCATGGTTTTAGTTTGAGGCATGCCAAAACCAAAACACAGTATCTAGTGTTTTACAAAAAAACACTTTTCCCATATATATTGTGAGTAAAATAAAGAATTTGATAATTGTATTTAACATATGCCTCTGTTAGGAGTTTTTTACATATTCATTGTCATTCACTCATTCTTGTTTTGTCCTTTCATTTGTACTGGATTAAGCTGTTGTTTTTTGTTGTTATTAAACCTCTAAACCATTAAAAAAGATATTGAAAAATAGCAACTTTGGGGAAAATTCCATAACCTATTTTGTGTGCTTTTCAGTGCCATAGCACAGAATCCTGCTGTTTTACAATCAGGCTAAATACAGTCTTTATCATCTTCTCATAAAAAAATCAGTACAAACCAATATAAATGGTTTAGGCAAACAAGGTTCTTTGAGTAAATCTGATATCTTTTATTAGGCCAGCTCAAATAGTTGGAAAAATTGTTCTCAGAATTTTTCCAACAGCATGGCTGAGGAAGCATCTGCAGTTGGTGTATGCTCTTCCTGGATGGAATGAATAGCAAAAAATCCAGAGGCTAGTATACATGCAAGAAAGCCAATCAGTGAAGACTGAGAAGTCACTGAGTGAGAGAGAGGCTGGGGGGCAGGGAGGGAAGTGGTCTCTCCTAACAACTGAGCACCAAAAGGAACGCACACCAGAAATCTATCAAAGACAAGAATACCCAGTTACCTGTGGCTACACTCTTCTCACAAGAAAACCACCCTCTCTTCAATCTCTCAGTTCTAATCCTCAAAGGAAATTTACAAAATACCTTTCACAAACAAGCCTATGAACTTCACTTCATCAAGTTCCTTGATACAAAAAATCATGGACTAAATATAGGCATTGGATTTATGACACATTATAGCCTGCCTAACATGTCACTCCCCAGGTACCTCTCTACTATTTACCATTCCCCTGCCCTCCCCCCTCCCCCTCTCTCTCACCCAGTGACTCCTCAATTTACATTTTCCCTGACTGGCTTTCTTGCATACCCGAAATCTTGCAAAAAAGAATTTTTCCAGATATTTGAGTATTGGTCTAATAAAAGATATCAGATTTACCCAAAGAACCTTGTCTGCCTGTGTCCTTAGACCAACACTACTACAACCTATACCCCTGTAAATGGTTTATACACAGCAGAAGGTATCTACTAACAGTCAAGAAGTGCTATCTTTAACACACTTGCTATATTAAAGGAGATTCTACTTATTGGACTCAGTACAGAAGTAACCTTATAAATTAAATTATTTAACATATGCTACACTGGAGGTAAGGCAGAAAGACCTAAAGGATCTTTCTGGACTAAATGACAATTTTTTGAAAGTAAAAAACATTATAAATTGAAGAGCAAGCATTCTTCACACTTAGATCTTCTAAATGTGAATAGTGCTACATCTGGGTCTCACTTTTCCATACTGCATGAAATGGTGTTTCTACCAAATATCTGTTCCTACTTGCTTTGTCACTTCTTTCTGTTTTACAAAATTATGCAACTTGTACTTTGCTCAGCAATGTTTTTAATCTCTATAAAGGAAACAAATGATTCATTTCAGCTCAATGCCTTACCTCCTGGATGAACATTACTTGAATTGAAATGGGTAATTATTATGAGGCCAAATAACACAACGCTTTTTAGAATAAACAGCCTTCCAAGAGACATGATAGATTGCTTTTCAGAATTTCCGTCATCAAATCCTGGAAACATATGTGATATTTTGCAAAGCTTCTGACAATGAGCTGCGGTGTTCAGGGTCTGAATGGACATGTGTGGATTTTCCACACTTGCTCACGGGAAACAAATGTAGATTCCTCTTACCAAATGTAATCTTTCACCCTCTGGTTAATGCTTATGATGGACAAATAAGATCAAGTGCTTACCATAAAATGTTTTAAAAAAAAGGAGAGCAAAGAGTCAAAAAATATTAACTCAGAAAAAGATTAACTCAAGGACTCTCTTCTCCCTGATTATCTACAGCCATAAGTGCTTTATAACTGCTTTTTCTTATAGGTACACATACCCAACTGTAAAAAAAGAATCTGAAAAGAGAGAGGGGATATTTTTCATGCCAAAGTTTGGGGGTTTTTTCTTCTGTATTAATTTATATTCTTAAACTGGCACTCTATCAGACATTGCAAGTCCTTTGTTCATTGTTCTGGATAGGACAATAGTGGAGAAAATGTGCAATTTATACATGTAATTTAAATTTCATTATTTAGAGGTGCAGTGCTAAGGAAATAGCAAGTAAACTAATTTCCCAAGTATTAAACTATACCAACCTGCCTTTTAGTTAAAATGTTACTTTAGGTTGGTATTTAGGGCATAACACACACATTTTTTCCAGAAAAAGTTATACAAGAAAGTAAAAGGAATTTACAAAATACAAAATTTAAATTCTCCTTCATGCCAAGGAGAAGACAGCCTAGTACATAAATTCTAATTTTAAGATTTTATGACCCAATATATCAAATATTTTTTAAAAATCCATACATGCAATACATTATCCAGCATTAAGTATAACTTCAGCCAAAGAAAGCCATATTTGTATTTGAAAATGTTGCTATGGTGTCTCATGGGAATTGCCATTTGGAGGTCTCAAGCTCTCCTTTTCTTTTATAGTCCAGGCCCTATGTTAGGCAACATCTGGCATGATGCATCACCATCTCCCCTTTTGGCAAGAGGGTAGTGGGAGTTCCTGGCAAGCATCCCACATGGTAGATGTGCTATAGCTAGAATTACAGGCCACAGAGGAGAGCAGGGACATGAGCAACTGAACCACAACTCCTAAGAGGTACTGAGATATCATTTTTGAAGCAAAATACTTTCATTTTGAGCCAACATGTTATGGTTTGAGAATGTTTGTTTTTATGTTGGAAGAAATCAATTTTTTCCATACAAAGCAGGTGCTTATTGCAAAATGTTGGAAGCCCATTTTTCCATCAAAAAACCTTAAGAAAAGAAGTGTCATTATGTAATATCAGTTTCCTGTCATTTCTCCTTTTTTCCCCTCATTATTTCTATCAATTGGGAGATGTTTCTAGCAAGGTCCAACAAATATCTGTTCTTGATCCAATGCTGTTCAATGGTCTGAAGACAATATAAAATCGCTACCAGTAAAATGGCCAGGTAACAAAGTGGGTGGATTGGAAAATAATGGCTGGAAAGCAAGAGGGGTTTTTTTGGTCATGTCTTTTATATGGCTAACTTTTGGGCACCAAGTGCCGTCCTTCTTTCGTAATGCTTACCTAACAGCTCTCACAACTATACAGTGATGCAATAAAAGACATCACGAAAAGACCTCACATCTCTTATATGTTCTGGACCGTTATGGCTACAACAACAACACTCCAATGCAACTACTAATTGGAATATGTCAGTTATACAGACCAGTCTTGATCACTTATTAAGGTAAGCTCATTTGAACATCATGCATTTAAAAACAGACATTTAAGGCCATGTATCTAGAAACAAAGAATGTAGATAATTATAGGAAGGGAACTATGTACCGTACTGCAGTGGCACTTAAATGGATTAAATTGAGGGGGGAAATCAACCAAATTTACACTCATGCAATATCTGATTCTTGGCTATGTAAAATAGTGAATGTGAAAACTCTCACCATATGAATACTAAATTCACCATTTCTCAAAATAAATTTAAACATTTAATATTTTAAATAAATTTTTAGGGAGCTACAGGGTATAAATTCTGAATGGCCAAACAAGTAGGTCACATTGAGGTAGGATTTGGGGATGTAATGTAGGACAATTAACTGATGCAATATTGTCAGGGCTGGTTCCTCAACTGACATAGAGCTAAGTGTCAAAAAGCTGCAGTTATGAAGCCCTTCAGAAAAATAGACTTAATATTCATTTCAAGGCTGATTCATCGCTTATCTAGAAGCCAGATAATTCTTACCTGGCAACCCTGACTTGAGCAGGTTAGCACATGGCTGGGTCTTAATAGTTTTCCAAGAAGTCAACTGGTAAAACATTCCCTAGAGAACTCTCTAAGTTTACAAGGCAGCTATGATTCACAGGATTCTATAGTCAGGGTCAAATGATTACAGACAATCTGTCTCTATATAAGGATATTATGACAGAGGATAATACGTTAACGAAGAAAATATGAATACAATAAGCTACTATTCTACCAAATACTAAAGCCCTCTGTAGACCTGATCCTGAGATCAGAACTGTAGAGGCAGATCCTTATAAATGAAGTCAGCAAGATTCTTCATGCATTCAGAAGTTAACTGACCCAGATTTGATTGCTAGATGGGATCTCTGCTGCCCTATCTGTGACATGATCAAAGTGGATCCTTTCGAAGCCAGTTTTATATTACACATTGGAACTAAAGTTTTGCAATTTTTTTCGCAAGAAAATTGTAAGTACTTGAAGTTAGAGTGATTGGCACACATGAAAATCTTATTCAGGTACTGTAATGGGATTCTGCCCAGTTACTAGAGGTCCGTTTGAGAGTAAGAAAATGGGGATTGGGCCTTTAAGGTAAGGGGCTGGGAGGCTGGAAGAGACAGGCTGTAGGGCTATAAACCTAACTACTAGGGCAGAGTAGGGTAGTCTGGCTCAGACAGAACTGGAGGCAGGATTTCCCTGTTGGGAGGTGGTAGAAGTGCTGGGACTTAATTGTTGTGAGTAGGCCAAGGAGGGCTGTGGTAGCAACATCCACCACTGTTTGGGGTGGAAGTCCAGGGAGAGCTAGGAACAAACACCCTGACCATGTCTATACTTGGCCATCATTATGCACTAGAATTGCATAACTATTTCTGTCATGTGATGCTACTGCGCAGTAGTCTCAGCCTACTGTGCAGTCATCGTATCATGAAGACGTGGCCCCTGGCCGAGACTCAGTGCAGGGTGGCTGAACCCCACAGAACTGGGGGTAGGGCATCTAAGCTTCATGGAACTGAGTACCTGGATGGGGAGGTGGCAGGAATTCTAGGAGTAGGCCAAGAGGGAGAGACAATACCAAGATAATAGGGCCAGGTGCTCATCCTGGCCTGATCCAAGCTATGTTATTCTGGCCTACTCAAGAAACCAAATTGATTTAGTCCAGCCAACTGAACTGTTGTTGACTGGGTTCAGAGATCCCATTAGACTGCTGATTGGGACCAGAGAACCTGCAGGACAATGGGGCGGGGGGAGGGGCAGGGCAAAAGTGGCCTGAGACATGTATATAAAGAGAGGCACCTGAAGTTCCTCCTCTCCTACAAAACTGACCGCCTGCTTCCTAACTTCAATATCATCGATCTGTGGCTGACAAGAGGTGGATAAGCACTATAGCATGAGAACAGGACCAACAGGCTAGGACTGACCTCCAAGGGGAACCAGGCTACCGTGAGGAACCCAGAATGTTTACACGTACCTAAACATAGATTTAAGAGCTGCAGGGCACATCTACATGTGCAATTAATGTGACTGAATATATTCCAGCTCAATTTGAGCAAGGGTAAACTAATCCCAACATCACCATCTACACAGGGGTTTAAGCACAGTAATTTACTGCACTGCAAGATATCACTTGTATCTGATGGGATTATCTGGCAGTGCAGTAAATTAGTCCACTGTGCCCTAATTGCCATGCATGTGCAGATGGAGACATTTTACTGCACAGCAAACAGTCTGCTGTTCAGTAAAGCATCTTGTGTAGACGTGCACGCAGTTACCATTTTTTTTTAAAGTAGGCAAATTTTTGATGCGTAAAAAAAACAGTCTGAAACACAATTGTTAACATTTTTTGGGGGAATAAAACATTAAAACATTTACAACTTCTAACACTTTTTAGTGAATCATCATAGGAAATCATATGTACCATGGAGTGCAACACATCTGCTGAGAATTCGTGTGCTATTCATGGAGGCATCTATCACGTACAGATGTTTTGAATGTTTGCTTTACCTGTGGAATGGGAGTTTCAAAAGCAAATAGTGTTGGCCTGATTCTGTTTCTGTTGCAGTCACCAGTAAAACTTCTAAACTCATGCTAAACCTCTTTACTTTGAAAAACCCTACCTCAGGATGATACCCATTTCACAGTGCAGATTTATCTTATATGCCAAAAAAATAGACTGTGTTAGGGGCTTCTTCTACCAGATGTTTAGCACCCAGCAAAATGGGGCCTCAATCCTGGTTGATGTCTTCTGGTACTACTTTAACATGAATGAATAACAGTAACAATAATGCTGTGCTCACTGAAATATTTAGACAAAAACTGCCTCCTATGGGAAATGCTTATAAAATGTAATACTTATATGGTACCACTCATAAATAATGTAATGCTTATAAACTATAAGCCTCACAGAACTCAGTTCCATGACTGTGCAGTCAGTGTCTCGTGTACACGTGGCCAGGGTGTCTGTTCCCAGATCTCCCTGGACATCCACCCCAAACAGCTGTGGCTGTCCCTACCACAGACCTCCTGGGCCTACTCACAAGAATCAAGTCCCAGCAATTCTACCAGCTCCCAGCAGGGAACTCCTGCCTCCAGCTCTGTCTGAGCCAGACTACTATAAAATAAGGATGTTTCAAACATGGTCTATAGCAGTTGTGACCAACCTACTGGCCCTATGGGCCAGATGAATGGCAGAATCAGTTCATGGACCAGATCCTTTTCGGGGTCAGTCCATGGGCCTGATACCATGGTGGCCTGCTCTAGCCATGTGCCACTCTGACCCTTACTTCCAAATTTCCAGACCACTGGGGAGCCTGCAAGCTGGATGACACTGTTTCATGGGCTGAGGGGTTGAGCACCCCTATTCTATAGCTATTACTTAAAGAGCTGTAGAGATTATACTGCCAGCCTATATAATACAATAAAGCATTATATTCCATTGACATTTATAAAATTAAATAGCAAATTATATCCCCAATAGATAATTTTATAGGTGGGCCTAAAAATTCTTTTTTCAAGTTTTTCATTTTCATTAAGTGCTATAGGATTTTGCCACAAGAGGCAAGTTTTTGTAAGTAGCTGGGAACTCTACTTGTAGAAGGTGTCTCCTAGAAGGAGAAGGAGAAGGAGAAGGAGGTAGAGGGTACCTAATGAAATATCATAGAAAGCTGTCTGTCTTCTCTAGACACCTAAATTGTTTCACTGAGTGACACAAGATGCAGCTGATCAGAAATCACAAGACAGTGTTTTGCAAGTAAAGACCTTGCCTGCATTACAGATATAACTTGATCCTTTTCATAGATTCTAAGACTCACAAATACTAAAGAGAGATTATTGTGACTACTGTGATTATTTAGTCTAATAATTAGGCTTCTCAGGCTTGTAATTCCCACACAAAGACAAATCACCTGGACCTGCACCAGAGCGTATCTTAGGAAAGAGATGCAATTGGATTTTATTACTTTATTTTATTTGCCTGCAGCTTGTATTCATTCCAGTTCAGTGCTAAGTGTTTTCATGTGAAATAAGAACCCTAACTTCACAACTGAGGGGCAAGCAGCACTCTCCTAGCCCCTCCCAGCCTGGCAGGAGGCAGCATAACCCAGGCCCAGCCCTGCCCTTTTCACAGCATTTCTCTGTACCGGGCCACGCTTGCCATGGGTAGAGATGGGGATGGACTCTGATAAAAGTATTTTCAACTTGGCAGGTGAGCGCTTAGTCCAGAAGTAGTCGGGCACTTCAATGCTATCGATCAGCATCAGAGTCTAGCTGGTCAAGGGCCCCAAGGCCCACTGCACCAAGGCCCCCGCCCCGCTGGAGCTCAGCAACAAGTACAAACCTCTTGCAGCCCCAGCAGAGCCTGCTGAGTTGCCAGTTCCCGCAGGCAACATGGGCACTACTGTAGCTACCACCCCTGCTCTCCCCAAGACAAAACACAAAGTGTTTGTCATGAGAGACTCCATCCTGAGGGGGACTGAGGGGGCAATTTGCCGCTCCAACCCCTTAGCCCAGGAAGTCTGCTGCTTCCCAGGAACCCGCATCCGAGACATTGCAGAGGAGACCCCTAAACTCCTCCAGCCCACTGACCACTATCCCATACTCCTTATCCATGTGGGCACCAATGACACAGCTCGGAGTGCTCGGGGCTAAAGGGTCTGGGGGTGCAGGTGGTATTTTCTTTGATCCTCCCAGTTCCATGCTACAGGCTGAGGAGGGAGAGGAAGATCCAAGTAGTGAACCAAAGACTGAGGTGCTAGTGTCATCAGGAAGGCTTTGGCTTCCATGACCACAGTCCACTCTTTGGTGAGAGAGGCAGCGAGCTGCTGGGAAGGGATGGCCTCCACCTCTCTCCACTAGGGAGGAGGCTCTTCACAGACAGGCTGGCTGACCTGCTCCACCGGGCTTTAAACTAAGCCCACTGGGGGACAGGGGGACTACCACCACTGCTGGCCCACTGAGCAACCCTTGCAAAGCCAGCAGGCCAAGGCACTTAAGGGAGCCCACCCCTGCCCCAGCCCTGGAACAATCTGTGGGCAGGGCAAGGGCCCCCATGGGGACACTTGCCTGCCTGTACACAAATGCCAGGAACTTGGGAAATAAACAGGAGGAACTTGTCCTCCTGCTTAATGCAAATAATTACAATGTCATAGGGATAACGGAGACCTGGTGGGACTCCACCCATGACTGGACCATGGGTATAAATGGCTATACCCAGTACAGGAGAGATCGAGTAGACAAAAGGGGTGGGGGCATAGCTCTCTATGTCAAGAAGAAATATGCATCCCTGCAAGCTGATATTGGCTACCAGGGTAGATGGCTGGAGACCCTCTGGGTTAAAATCCATGGGGAACATGGCACAGGGGACATGATGGTGGGAGTCTATTACAGACCTCCCACCCAAAGTCAAGAGCTTGACCAGGAGTTCTCCAGGGAATTGGCTGAGGTCGCATGCTCCAGGTCCATGTCTCCTGAGGCATGGATGACCTCTACCTGACACAAGAAGTCTACGGGCCAACGAGAGGGAAAGCGCTGCTCAACCTGTTACTGGCAACCAGGGACGACCTAATCAGTAACCTAATGATTAATGGGAAGCTGGGTGGCAGCGACCACGAGCTGATCACCTTCACCATCTGCCATAAAGCTGGCAAGTCAGTCAGCAATACAGAAGGCCTCGACTTCAGGAAAGCTGACTTGACAAGCTTAGGAGGCTTGTCAGTGAGGCCCTAAGGGACCATGACCCAAAGGGGAGGGGAGTTCAGGATGAGTGGTTGG
>NW_005841939.1:1889133-1898355 GCF_000455745.1 Alligator sinensis | reverse complement strand
TGAAGGCAGAAGCAGACTGGCCAAGTTCGCCAATGATACCAAACTCTGGGGTAAAGCATCCACATCTGAGGACCGGAGGGTGATCCAGGCTGACCTTGACAGGCTCAAGAAATGGGCGGATGAGAACCTGATGGTGTTTAACACTGAAAAATGCAAGGTTCTCCACCTTGGGAGGAAAAACCTGCATCCTCCTTATAGGCTCGGCAGTGCTATGCTGGTTAGCACTATGGATGAAAGGGACTTGGGGTTCATGATTGACCACAAGATGAATATGAGCCTTCAGTGTGATGCTGTGGCTAGTAAAGCAAGCAAAACACTGGCTTGCCACCATAGATGGTTTTTATACTCGGCCTTGCTGAGGCCACAGCTGGAGTAATGCATCCAATTCTGGGCTCCACAATTCAAGAAGGATGTGGAGAAGCTAGAGAAAGTCCAGAGGAGAGCCATGTGCATGATCAGAGGTCAGGAAAACAGACCTTATGATGACAGGCTGAGAGCTATGGGACTCTTTAGCCTGGAAAACGCAGGCTCAGGGGTGATCTGGTGGACACCTATAAGTTTATCAGGGGTGTTCACCAGGATCTGGAGGAATGTTTGTTCACCAGAGCGCCCCAAGGGATGACAAGGTTGAATGGTTATAAACTCCTGAAAGACCATTTCAGGCTGGACATAAGGAAGAATTTCTTTACTGTCCAAGCCCCCAAGGTCTGGAATAGCCTGCCATCGGAGGTGGTTCAAGCACCTACATTGAACACCTTCAAGAGAAATTTGGAAGCTTATCTTGCTGGGATCCTATGACCCCAGCTGACTTCCTGCCCCTTGGGCAGGGGGCTGGACTCGATCTTCCAAGGTCCCTTCCAGCCCTAATGTCTGTGAAATCTATGAAATCTATGGTGCAGCTTATGGGAGGTGGAGGTGGGGGTCCTGCCCTGGACTTCCAGTGATGGCAGCAAGACCCCAGAGCAGATGTAGCTCTGCTGGTGAAGCTCCCACTCTTGTTTAACTGACAGTTTAAGCAGATTCAAACAGGGATTGGACAGATTCTTGGAGGAAAGGTGCACTGGTAGCTATTAAACATGGGAGTTAGGTGTACAGCTTCTGAATCAGAACTTTCTAAACCTTAAATGCTGGAGGCTGGAAATGGGAGAGGAACAGGGGAGAAACCCTGATCATACTCTGTTCACTTTCCTTTTCATATCCACTCTCTACCACCATGACACAGGACACTGGGCAAGATTGTTTGACCCACTAAATGGCAGTTCTTATGTTGTTAAATGATGTTGATGGTATTGCATACTGCAGTCTTCAGCAGTGGGACTTGGTCAAACCTGTTCAGGTCACAAGTCATGTGGAGATTCTCAGCTTCTCAAGACAAAAAGCATGGAATATCCTGGTAAAAACCAGAGCTAACCTTGAAAGCTAAGTAGAAGACACAGTTTTGGTGAAATGCAGCCTTCTGGCTCCTGAGCAACATGATCCATATGAACAAACTGTAGGTTCTTCCAAGATGCAATTCATGGTGGTCATGACAGTCTTTAAAGCCCTAAATGAGTAGGATTGAGATATTTGAGAGACTGCAACTTTTCCTAAGCATATGTGGGACAGTCTAAATTAAACAGGAGTCTCGTCCTGCAGTTTCTTATGTGAGAAGCGAGGATTTTGTTTTTGTTTTTTTGGTGATACCTTTTACTGGACAAACTATACAGTTAGGAGAGATATGAGTCAAGCTTTTGGGCACAAAGTGCTCTTTCTCCAGTCTCAGAAAGAAGTACAGCCCAAATTAAACACAAGCCCCTGTTTTATTCGGTATTTAACTCCATATGGAAAAGAAATAAAAGAGTAGAGGAGGGCTATAAAGTAGGAGCAAAGAGAAGTTATCAAAAGTAGCAATGAAGCAAAAGAAATGCAATACAATAGATAACCCAGTTTATTATTTTACATACTCCCTGGACCATGATGGTTTCAACTACATTCTCACCCTACTGTAGGTTCCTGGGCTGAGCACTCTGAGGCTGGTGACAGAACTTCTTGCTGGAATTTTTTCCCATTGGAAATCTGCCATGGCTTGAGTATGGTAAGCTCCAGGGCACTATGCAGGACATGTTTAGTTGATTTAGCTTTTCATTTGATCTTTCGGTCTCTTTTTGCTGTTGTTTATTTTTATTCCTGACAAAATGACAACAGGGCTAGTAACGTTTCTGGGAGGAGAAGTCTTAGCTCTTTGATGCTAGTCATTGTGCGTAATTTTATGTAAGTTATGCTTTTCAAAATTCCCCAAAAGCACACTGCTACAGCTATAAATCAGTAGAATCACCACTGCACTCCCCTTACTCGAGTCAGATGAGCTTGCATTGCTACTTCCTGACATGAAACAAAGTAACAGGGATTTTCCTTGTCCTTTTATAGTCCTCAAGAAAAGCTTGTAGGACATGTGAACTTATGATCAAAAAGTAGCAATTTTAACCCACATTTACTGCCAGATGCCTGTTCCTTGGTGTCATCCTGGCAAAGCAACATAGCCCTAACCTTGGTTTGCTAATACATCTCTGATGGCCAGTGTGGATTTTCTGTATTTAGAATATTCTTCATGTCCTTTGGGGCCTTTTGCAACAGCTGGATGAATTGAGTTGTTTGGCTTACAGGCATCTATGGTTGCAGTTATAAAGGTTCTGATATTAATGAGTATGGTTCAATAAAGACCACAGAGCACTATAAAAAACCAGTCCTCATTGCAGTACTGAGGCATGTGATATATTAATAATGGTGTAGGTCAGATTCACTAATATGTTCTGGATGTTCTGTGCTGCTTGATGGACAGTGCAGCTAGGTTATGTCTGCTTTGTTTCACCAGAGTGATGCAAAACAGCCAGAGCATACCAGTGACTCTGACCATTGAACATATCACATTTATTGATACCTAGGGGGAGCATTATTCTCCAGACTGGAATGTTCTTTGTGATCCTGAATCTTTTTGATTGCAAACATAGAAGCCAGTACAGGAAAAGCATTTTTAAGCATATCCCACATCCAGGTGTTGAAAAATCCCCAGAGGAAATGAGGGAAAACCCAGACACCAGGAAAACTCAATGTTTAGATACAGACGTTGGGTGAGCCAGGTCAAACTGAGGCAATACCTCTTCTGGGCATGTGCTGTGCTCAGTGCGGAGGCACACTGAGCTGAAAATAAAGCGCTAGGTTTTTTTTCACGTCTATAAGCAGCCAGAAAGATCCACACAGGCTTTAGACCTCTTTTCTCTTTTCCAGTGTCTATAAGATGGGCTGCGTTTAGACCCTTTCAAGGTTTACACATGAGATGCAGGTTTGACTGTTAGCGAACATTCTAATTTAAAAAAAATCCCATTTAGGAAAAGGATTCAGAATTGCCCAAATACAAGATAGCAGAACAAAGGGGCAGACCAAAAAGAGATCGTGTAAAGCTTTGGAATGCTAATGTAAAACTTCTAAGGAGCAAAAACTATTGACTGAAACAGAAGGCTGAGAGAGTTGAATCCTTTTAGAAAGATTTCCCTTGTTTGATGCTATACTTTATTTCACTTGTTTGCTCACCTAGTAATAGATTAATTTACCCTGCCAGGTCCATTAAATAGTTCTGGCCCAGGTGCTAGTGCCCATGACTTTTTTTTGTGCCATATCCCTTTACAGAAGAATATCACATGAACATTGTGCATGATGGGTTGACTGTAGCATGTGTTTAACTGTAACTATTTTTTTCAGGGTTTTTTTTTTGAGTAGTTCACTGAGAATGGGGTTTTCCCATCATAAACTCATAGTGATTATTTCACTTCTCTTTCCCCTCAAATTTTGAACTCTTATTTAACTTATATTTTACAAGAAAAAATAAAGGCTCCTTCAATGCCTCCAACACTGTTATGGTCCTCCTAGCATCTATGCCACTCTGGTTCAAAGAAAGTAGAGAAAAAGCAAGACATTTTTAGGTGGTCAGAATTAAACAAGTTGTCTTTTATAAGAGCAATTTGTTGGCCATTCCCCATCTCCTTGCATTTCTATGAAAGAAAATGGCAGTCCCATAGGGCAGTAGTTAACCTATTCATTTTCTCTGAAGGCCTTGACACACAGCATATTTGCCATGATTTTGCACACCAATGTAATTTATAGTGGAATCTGGAGCAGACAAAGGAGCACCTATTCTGGGGTAGCTGCACACAGTGGACATCTATTAGAATGCCTCGGTATAATAAGAGAAAATATAATAGCCAATTTGACCTGAGTGAACAGGTACCCCAAGATAAGCTGAGGGCAGATGGTATGTATACAGTGTAACTAATGGTGGTTTATATCTGGCTTTCCCCAGCGTAATTCCATACTAGATTTAAGTTACACTGGTGTTGTCCAGTATGTGGCATACTCTCCCTTTGTTTACACGAGGTTAAGGCAGACTACATATAAACGTGCAGTGTGTCCAAGCCCTCTAGCTGTTAACAAAAGGCTACATTAGTGTGACTTCCAAATCCAGAATGGTTCACTGGGAGCAGCGTTATTCCAATGGGTAGAATACTATCTCCATAGAGAAGATGCCATAGAATATATTCTGATCTGTTATAGTGGTGTAACCTCTGGCTTAAGAGAAGTTTCACAAGTGTAACTAAGAACAGAGCTGTCTTCTTTCTGAGTTCAGGAAAAAAGCAGCAGCAGCAAATAAATGTAGCTATTATCTTTACAATAAAGGAAGGATTTCCAGTTGGCTGACTTTCCCTTTATAAAAGTATTTATGGTCTTCATTTATTTAAATGTATTTATTTATGGTCAAATGCTTGTATGTGGATAAGAATATTTACATTAAAGCCAGCCTCTGAAGAATTATATGAAAAGATATCCTAACTGGGTTTTCAAATATAAAAGAAGATAAGGATCGAATGAAAAGGGGTGAGAAGGGAATATACATATTGTAGAATAACTTCATATACCAATGGTGCTCAAGCTTTTGGCCCTGTGGGCCAGATGAGTGGTGTGGGATTGGTCCAGGGGCCGGATCAGGCCCTGTGCAACCAGGTAAGGCCCCAAGAGGCCAACCAGTGTGGGCATGACCACTGCCTAAATGACGACTCAGCCTGATTGCTGGATTACCTCGTTAGGGCCTGAGACTGGATCAGCCCTAGCTAGACCTTGGTTCATTACAGAATTAGCCATTAGGTTTTGATTGAACAATGAAAAACAAGAATGGTTTTTGTATATGAGTTCTAAGATGTATAGACATCAAAATTTAAACTGCTCTTAAAAAAGCAAGATTTTTTTGGTAATATCTTTTATTAGGCCAACTATATAGGCTTCCTTTCCAGCTCTGACATCCAGAGCATGCCAAGAATGAGGCCAAAGACAAAAGGTGTTTGTTTGGGGCAAGGCTATATCAGTCAATTCTGTGAAGTAGCACTGATGCCCATGGAAAAGCCTAGGGAGGCTCATATAATTTGGACAAGGCCTAAATGTTTCTAAAATATGCCAGATAATTCCCAAGCTCGCAGATTTAAAACTCACCTCTTTCCATGGCTATAAGTTTTATTCTTCTCTTCTTGGAGGTACTTCACAGACTCTTATCCTTAATGCCATGCATCTCTCCAACTCATTTGCAGTGCATCTCGTGTATGACTTATTTATTTTCAATAGGCCAGGTGAGAGAAAACAAGTTTAAAACATAGCAACAAAAAATTGTGAACAGGATTCTGAATATTTTTCCACCTCTTTCTTGCCATTTGTAACAACATCCAGAGGTGCTGTGATTAACATTTTTATTATCAAAATTACTGTAAACTTGTTCTGCTCAGATACTTATAGATAAATGGTGTACAATAAAATTTTGCAGTCAGCCTACTCAGTGTCTAGCAGTAACAGCAATTCCTGAAATACTTGATTAGATGCTTCCATACAATCTAAGGCACAAAGTAATATACTTATGTCTTGTCATATAAATCTAACATCTTTAACAATCTGTGAAATGCATAATGGGTGAAGTTTGGCCTACTGAAGACTGTGTACCACTAAAATGTCCAAGTTATTCTCATATGTCTGGTTATAATGTTATCTTACTTTATAGGCTTGGCAGCTGTACTGTAGTAGAACCAAATTTTGAAGTAATACCCCCTGCAGATTTGGGGGCTTGGTACATGCGTGTTACATTCAAGACAGTAAAGTGTTTCTTTTCAATGATACATTCATTTTTCCCTTTGCATCTGCAGAAACCACTGTGCTAACAAAATTTAGGATGGTACAGAACTAACTGTTCAGTTTAAGCCCAGTACTCATATACAGTTTGATATTCTGCAAACTTATCAGGCCTTTCCAAAACATGAGACAAGCTGCTTTCTGTTTTTAAAGGTTGGACAAATATTTATAAACAACTGCCTTAATAGTATTTAAAAAGTAAAAATTGCCAAGACAAAGCATCAAAAAGTCACAAAACCACAAATTTTGGTCATCTTTATTCCTTGCTTTCAAAGACATCCATGGAACATATACCAGGTGTTCATTAAGGCCTAGTCCAATGCTTTTGAAAGATTCTCATTGATTTTATAGGACTTTTGATGAGACTAAAGGAACATCTAAGTTTAACTTTCACTTTATCACAGTGGTAACCATGTGTTCTATACCAGTGGTTCTCAACCTTTTTCATACCGGGATCCATTTGCAAAGATCAATGGCTTCTCCCGACCCACAACCCCCTGGCCCTGCCAGTGCCTGACGCAGTCCCCCACCCCACCTCACCTGCCCTGCCACAGCCTTAGCATCTGTCTGCCCGGCTCTCTTCCCCTAGTGCTGACAGACACCTGCCCCCCCTATCCCCCACATACACCCATCCCCTCCACACAGGCACACACCAACCTCTCTACCCAAACAATCCCCTAGACCTGGTACTCCAACCCCCGCTCCCCATACACTTACCTTCATCCAGCTGCTAGGGCTGATCTCATGATCCTGCCTGGCTGCATGTTGGCCATGCCCCAAGCAGCCCCTTGCAGGCCTGCAAGGGGAAACCCACACTTCCGTGAGTTTGTCTGGCCCGTGTTTTCGACCCTTTAAAATATTCTTGTGACCCACTTTTGGGTGATGACTCACAGGTTGAGAAATGCTGTTCTATAATGTAGAGAACTCATACCACATACTTATGGCTATGCATTCCTCATTGTGGAGCACTTAATGAGAAATAATTAAAATGCCACAACCTCAGCTTTTTCTGACACTTTTTTGTACTTGTTTGTAAATTTCAGTTCTCCAAGATGGTGTGGGTAGGCCAAACCTCTACCATAGGGTTGTCAAAGATGCCCATGGCCCTGACTTGTCTGGGGAGTCATGCCATCTGACCTGCAGGGCTGCCTGCAGAGCTGGAAATTTGGTATAGTAGCTTCCACAGCTCCAGGAGCTGCAGTAGTTAATGCTGGCACCACCAAATGTTCAGCCCTGTGGGCCAGATGGCACAGTTCTATGCTTCAGAACCAGCCAATGGACCAGCTCCAAGATACTCATCCATCCTGTGGGGCCAGTTTAATTTGGCACCTTTCTTCTATACCTATATAGAGCCTTCTAGTGTAATAGGTCTCCTGCGCATAGTGAAAAGATTTTTGTACAAGAAATAAAAAGGTACTGTGAATGGAATTTCTAATAGCTGAAAATACATTTTTCATCTGATAATGCACAGAATGTGTGTGTATAATTTTCACTCACTGTTAAGAAACTTTCACAATATCTAAGACTTCCTCAGCCCAACAGAACTTACATTGAAGTTTTTGGGATCCTCTCCATTGACTTTAATGTGTGTTGAATTTGGCCCTAAAAAGTAGATTACCTTATCATAACATAAATTAAAAGCCTTTCCTTACTGATAATTATGGTTGTATCAAGATAAATCCCATCCAACCAGAATCTTGAAAGATTAGTTTATGTAACCTACAATGTTGCTGTTAATTTTCAGGACACATTCATTTCTACCTGCAGCATATAATCAAACTCAGCCAGGATTCATCCCCAGTCACAGCCAAGCATATAGCCAATTTCCAAAAGTTTTGTCATGAAAAACCTCAATAGGAGGCTAATACGTGTTTGTATCCACAGTTCAACACGTCTGATTGTTATATAGTCCATTTGTTTGGAAAGTTATTTGGCTTTAACATTGTTGATGTTGCATTTAAGGTTTTGTAACATGAAAATTCAGAATTATTGCTGCAATGCGATGGTCTTTTGTCTTGAGAAATGTAATAAAGACATTTCTAAAATGGATACAAAAGAACAAACTGCACTGTTTATAATGATTTCATTAGATCTCCACTGGTATTGTCTGATTATTTAAATTATTGCAGTTATATTTTTCTTGTAAAATTGCCATCAAAAGCAAAAGCTATCATCATTTGGAGGAAGAAAAAAATACCAGTAATAGTTTTATAGATAAATTAATATGTGATGAGCTAAGATCAACACCCCTATACTCTATAGTTTAGGAAGTTGATTCTTATTATTATAGTCAGTTAGGTTATACTGGTGAATAGAGAACCAAAAGGAGATTGGATGTCTCTCCTGTTGGATACTACACAAACACAAGGCAAGAAACTATACCACAAAAAGCCAACAGTGTGAGCCCAAATATTAAATAAAAATAGCTTTAGTTTTGTAATATCACATTGCTCAAAGTTTGGCTTTGAAAAAACAAAATGTGGGAATATTTCAGGCCCAGGATTCCAGCCTTAGGAGGGGCTAGATAAATATTTTTCATCAGTTTCTACTATCTGCACTATTCAAACAAAATTGGAATACTGTATGTTACTCTCCTATGCAATAAAATGGAAATAGGCCCCTTACACTGCAGCTCTTCATTATTTACTATGTGTTTCTTAATTGGTTTGGTTTTTTTGGCTTTGTTCTTATATTCTGATTCATCGGTTTCCTGTAGTTTGACTTCACCTTGTCTGGTTTTCCCGTCTACAACATGTTGTTATACTTGGTCGGTGAGGAGAATTAGTTTAAAATAATCTGTACCATAATTACCAACTCCAGACTTGTTTGTGTCTATAGGGAGATGGCTACGACAAAGCAAAACAACAACAAAGAGGAAAAACTACCAGGTTCTTCCATATTTGGACAGCCCAGCTGTTATTTACAGCATTGTTTATGAAGCTTTTTCTTTGCCTGGCTGGCTTTGATCCATATACTTTGTCAGTTTTGAGCGCACACGTCCTGTCACATGGTGACTATGTGCCC
>NW_005841939.1:1877697-1889102 GCF_000455745.1 Alligator sinensis | reverse complement strand
CAATTTATAAAGACAAGCTCATGAAGCAATTAACAAAACATTACAAACAAGACAAAGGAAATTTTGCAGGAAGATGAGCTAAATCTGGTCAAATTACAGGATATCAAGGCAACCCTGCTGCATGTCATTTGTACTTTAGTCACTAGTAACTGGTATGTGCAATCTAGCAGAAACTTTTATCATGACTCTATCAAAGTATTGCTCAGGTGGACTTGTTGCTGCAGAATGCCATGAGCATTCAATCTTTAAAGGGTGATGGAGTTCATTATCACATTTGGCATTTATTCAAAATGTTCTGACAAAAGATTGTAAAACTAGTTCTTTTCCTGTAAAGTTGATGAGGAAAAAGTTTCCAGAAAGGTTACATTCCATGTTTAGGAATATGGGACTATCTGATATTCATTATGCTTTGTTACAGCAAAATAATGCCACAAAAGATAATTCAACAAGCCTTTGGCATTGATGGAGTTTCATAAAATCTTAATGTCAGCACCTCTTGTCTGTAATCTTCATTGTACCTAATCATGCCTGGAGACTGGAGACCATTTAAAGTTAAACTTTTAAATATAGTCTACCCATTTTAAGCAGCATTATTCTGTTATGGAGCCAGATAAATAATAATAAACCATAATACTCTTAAGTGTCTCTCTATTTTTTATAAGCAGATTTAGAATTAAATACCTTACTGGCCCAACCCAAAATCTTTAAGTGTCCATTAATTTTGAGTACCTTTTGGGGAAAAAGCAACTGAGAAAAGTTGCTGTCTGTTGTGCAGATGTTTTATGCAATAAATTGCTAGTCACACAGCTCCTTGGGGGATAGTAATGAAATGTGTACCAGGATTTCTGGATGCTGGGAGGGGAGCATGACCTATTAGTTAGGTCAATTAAAAACAGTGAACCCAGACACAGAAATCTGGCACATTTATTCTGAATGGCAGTGCAGATAAATTGATGAGACTTGGGTCTGTCATATCAAAGAACTGTTTTCAACTGTTTGGAGTGAACTTATACAATCTCTGCCTGACTGTGTTAATATTAGCCAATAGAATAGGTAAGATCACAACTTGCAATCTCCTGAATTCAGTGCACGTCCCACTAGCCACAAGGATATTTGGTTTGGACCACACCCTCCTTTACAAATTGGTAGCTCTCAGGATACCCTACCCTAGAAGGCTCCCTACCTGTCCTTCCTTCTCCTACTCTGCTCAGCCTTTTGTCTGCGATCCTCCTTCTAGCCATCTGCCATCTTCCCATCCTCCTCCTAACCCCAGTTTGAAGGTGTAATGCTTTTGTAGATCAGAGCACCATTTTAAAACCTCTTTGGAAGGCCTTTGTACAATAGATGTCACAGGTCTTAATATATCCAATTTAGGAAGAGAAAGGGCCTAATTGACACAACTGCAATCTGAGCCTGTGGTTAAAAAATAGTTTAGTTATTTGCTGCCTGAGGCTTAGAACACTCATTCATCCCTTCCAGATACTGTATATACAAGCACACACAGCTCCTATAATGGCAATGAGACTCCTCCACATGCATCATCCTGAGAGTGAACCAGCACATCATTTATGTAATCACTTTGAAATATCTGCCTTAAAGGTTGCACATCTTATAACATTGCTCTCCCCCATAGGCAGTACATTCCAATGACATTTCTCTGCTGGTATTTCAGGACTCAGTGTCCTGTATTTACAATTATTTATTTAAAGCTACCAAATGTTCAACTGAGATGTTGAGATTAGCTTGGAATAGGGATACAGTAAATCAAATACATGCTTAGGACTAGGAGGGTATCCAGAAGAATAGTAACAAAAACTCTGATTGTTTAGCTTTGCTAACTCAAAAAATTCTTTTTCAGAACACCCTGGGAATGTAATTCAACCAAAGAGTGCCTATACATGAGCAGAGAGGCTGTTCCACTGCACTATAATTACCATTCAGGGTGGCGAAAGCAAGCAGTAAGGCAAAAGTCCTTGACTTCAGGAGGGCCTACTTCAATGAGCTAAGGAGATTAGTAAGAAAGACATTAGGGAATTGGAGCCTCAATGAGATGGGAGTCCAGGACGGGTGGTCGTTCCTTAAGACGACGATCCTCTGAGCTCAGAGGGAGTCAGTGTTAATGCGAACCAAAGGGTGCAAGAGTGCTAAAATGCCCCCTAGGCTCAGTAAAGGCATCCAGGATGGCCTGAGGGCAAAAAAGGTGGCATACAATCAGTGGAAGCAAGGGGCTATCACCAAGGAGGATTACACCACCGTTGCTCATGATTGCAGGGATGCAGTTAGGAAGGCCAAGGCAGACACGGAACTAGGGCTGGCGACCAGAATTAAGGATAACAAAAAGTCCTTTTTGAAATACATAGGGAGTAAGAAGAAGGCACCAGGTAATGTGGAGCCCCTACAGGACAGGCTTGGCAATCTGGTGATTGCAGCAAAGGAAAAAGATGACCTCTTCAATGAGTTCTTTGCCTCCATATTTCTGTGCAGGGACTGGGACAACTCCCCCACTAGGATTACGGATAGGCTCAGGGGACATGACGCCATGACTAGGGTCAGGGATGATCTAGTTAGGGAACTTTTGAAGGGGTTGGATGTGTTTAAATCAGGCAGTCTGGATGCTCTTCATCTGAGGGTACTGATGAAATTGGTGGAGGTCATAGCAGGGCCCCTAGCATGGCTGTATGAGCACTCGTGGTGCTCTGGCTAGGTCCCAGAGGACTGGAAAAGGGCCAATGTGGTCCCCATTTACAAGAAGGGGAGAAAGGAGGACCCGGGTAACTATGGGCCAGTTAGTCTCACCTCGGTCCTTCGAAAGGCCTTTGAGAAAATTATCAATGAGCACATCTGCAGAGGCCCAGCATGGGAGGTAATGCTCAGGGGCAACCAACATGGGTTCAGTGTGGGCAGATCCTGCCTGCCTAACCTTGGTTCCTTTTGTGACCAGGTCACAAAGTCCTTGGATGTGGGCGCTGAGGTGGATGTTGTCTACCTGGACTTCAAGAAGGTCTTTGACACTGTTTCTCACCCTATTCTCATAAAAAAAAATAAGTGTCTGTGGCATTGATACCTACACAGTCAGATGGGTGGCAAATTGGCTAGATGGCCGCACCCAGAGAGTGGTGGTAGATGGATCATTTTCAGCCTGGAGGGATGTGGGCAGTGGAGTTCCCCAGGGCTCGCTCCTTGGGCCTGTGCTATTCAACATCTTTATCAGCAACTTGGAGGTGTGCGTGGAAAGCACGCTGTACAAATTTGCTGATGACACAAAGATGTGGGGAGAAGTGGACACACAGGAGGGGAGGGACAGAATCCAACTAGATCTAGACAGGTTACAGAGTTGGGCAGATGAGATAGAATGGAATTAAATGCAGACAAGTGCAAGGTGCTGCATCTAGGGAGAAGAAACCTGCAACATACCTATAGACTGGGGAATACCCTTCTCAACAACACAGTGACTGAAAGGGATCTTGGAGTCATTGTTGACTCCTGGATGGACATGAGTCGCCAATGCAAGGAAGCGGTCAGTAAGGCTAACTGCACTTTGTCGTGCATCTGTAGATGCATCACAAGCAGGTCCAGGGAGGTGATCCTTCCCCTCTATGCAGCAGTGGTCAGGCCACAGTTGGAGTACTGCATCCAGTTCTGGGTGCTGCACTTCAAGAGGGATGTGGCTAACCTTGAGAGGGTCCAGAGGAAGGCCACTTGCATGGTCAAGGGGGCAGCAGGCCAGGCCCTACAAAGGTAGACTAAAGGGCCTGAATCTATTCAGCCTCCACAAGAGAAGACTGAGAGGGGATCTGGTGGCCATCTATAAACTCACCAGGGGGGACCAGCAGAAAATAGGCGAGGCTCTGTTCCCCTGGGCACCACCTGGGATAACAAGGAACAACAGCCAGAAATTGATTGAGAGCAGGTTCAGACTTGATATCAGGAGACATTACTTTACGGTTAGGGCTGCCAGACTCTGGAATGGACTCTCAAGGAACGTGGCGCTCTCCCCTACCTTGGGGGTCTTCAAGAGGAGGTTGGATAGATATCTGGCTGGGGTATTATGATCCCAGCACTCGTTCCTGCCCAGGGCAGGGGGTCGGACTTGATGATCTGTTCAGGTCCCTTCCAACCCTAGAAACTGAAATTATGCTCCAGCCAGCCTCTGCATCTTGTGTATCAGTGTCCCCACACTTCAAAATGGCAGTGGGGGCACTTTAACTAAAGCTCATTCAACAAGCTTTAGATAAAGCACCCCTGTTGCCAGTTTAAAGTACAGGGATGCTGGTAAATGAGACTCCCCTGGGCACTTTAATTACAGCGGGAGTTTCAGAGCCAATCTAATTAAAGTGCCCCCCTTCCCCACTCCCAGAGCACATGTGAAAACACCTAAAGTGACAAAGAAAAGAGAACTGCATACATATTGAGCTAGCCAAGAATGAAAAGATGAAGGAAATACATACAATTTCTGTAGCAATCATTCAAAGCTGTGGAGACTGGCCACAACTTAAAGGGAGTAGAGAAAACTGACATAAAATTATAATGCAGAGTCAGAATAGAGCAACAGGTCAAGTTCCATCTAGCACAAAAAAATTGGCCAGGCTGTAACTGACATAAACTAACGAGGACATATAAACACATCCCAGAGGAATTGCAATTTTTTTCTCTCTATCCCAGGGTTGAAAGACTGTCAAATATTTTAATATGCAGCAGAAGCCATTGCAAGTAATGCTGTTGGGAACTGCCAGAATTACTATTTGAAGAAGCCTGAAAATCTGCAAGCAAAGTGAAGATTACGGAGTAGCATTCTGGAATGTTTGAACTAGCAGATTTAGGGATGAACTCATGCCCTAGGGGGAAAGCTGAAGATGGTGAAGAGAATATGATTTTTGCTCTTAGCACTATGGAGCTATTTACTAATAAAGACGATATAAAGGGTTGACCATTTTTCTCCTGCAAATGACACTGAAAGCTATTGGATTGCACAGATGTAACTGAGAGCAGAAATGACCCAAACAGTTCATTTATCCAGCAGTGACAGTATTGAGATGCTAGTGGTTAAATTGACATATACTTCCTTACTTCCATTAGAATTGAGTCAGGATAGAACACGTCAGAGTGAGAGGCCCTACCTGCATGCCCCAAGAGGATATTACAAAACAACTGCTTAGGGATCTAGGCTTCTTTTAGAGTCAATGGGAAGACTTCTGATTTGCCAGAGCCATTCAGTTTTAGATGTGTACATGTTCTTTGTAGAGAATGGGGTGCTGCAGGTGACTCTGAAGGCCAATCCAAAAAGCTACAGGTGCTGAGAGTTAATAGACAGGGAACACTAAAGCACAGAGTCGTCCCTGAATACTGGTGCTTTCAGGAACTTGGACAGCGGGCTTGGGCTATCTATTAGACATCTCCAGTCACCTGTAATACAAAATACCTAGTCTGACTTCTGAGACATCTGAATAAAGAGTTGCTGAACACATGCAATTCAGAACACCTAAGACCTGATTTTATTCCCCCCATTAGATTCATAGGTAGATCTATACATCTAAGGGAGAATCTATTCCACCCAGCTTGAGTCCCAGAAAAACTGTTTATACAAAAGGTACTCTTGCTTTTAGCAGTGTAGAGGAGGGCTGGGAAGGGGTGGGAGCAAGTCCCAGAGCCCAATCCCATGTGCAGGGCTTGGAGGGGGTGGCACCAAGCCCTAGGGCCTCAGCCTGGTAGATGGGGCTGGGCAGGGGAGGTGCCAGGGCCCAAACCCAGTGCACAGGCAAACCAGACATCAGAGAACTGTCTGGGCAGCAGATCACCCTGCTGTGCCTTTGGCCTGCTTGGAAGTCCTAAACCTGACTGCATGCTCTGAACTTTAGGCTTGAACCTTCTTGCTTATTACCAGGGATCCTGGTTTTCTCTGATAAAAAAAAACCTCAACATTTTCTCATTTAACTCCCTGCCCTCCAATCCACAGATTTCCATGATTAAAACAAAATGCCACTATATATAGTTGACAGTAGCCATGGAAACAATATTACTTATAATCGGTTTTAAACAAAATGCCACTATACATACCTATAGGCATTTCGTTTTAATCATGGAAAAATGTGGATTTTTGGTGGCGGGGTTAGCAGAAAAATTTTATTTTTTTATTTTTTTATTTTTTTTATCAGAGAAAACCAGGATCCCTGCTTATTACTGATTGTTTCTGTTCCCAATTGCTTGGACCTCCCAGCCTGGATCACCTGCTTGCCCTACCCATGATGTAATCCCAACCTTGAATTCAATATCCTAGTCTCTGACTGACAACTGGCTTGACCTTGCCTTATGCTCTGGTAACCCACTGAGTTAGCGTACTCCACTCGGACTGACTGCCTATGACCTGGTCACCTCTGTACACGCTTCATCTTGTGATGAAAAAGAATCACAACAGATGACCGGCAGTGTACTCAAATTTTTGGTGATGATTATTTATCAGTTTAGGCCTATTTTGAGGCCTCTCACTTGTGCAAGGCTTTAGAAATAGTATAACGCCAGTGGTTTTCAACCTTTTTAGACTCATGACACCCCTTGTTAGACTCAAGGTGCCCTCAGAAAATGCCAGCTTTTAGCTTTCACTCATTTCTTATCTAGAGAAAAATAATAGAACTTTTTTTTTTGATGCAAAGATCTCAGAAAGACCACAATAGGTCAGAATGGTTTTGACATTATGGACTTTCTAGACCTTATGACTTTTAGCCATTTGAAATCTCTGGGTTTACCTTGTAAAACACGTGTTTCCACAGCTACCATGCTAAAATTGCAGGCAGGCAGGCACACCTTTCTCCTGCAGCCACTTCTTAGTTCAGCTCCAACATAGATTCATAGATTCATAGATGTTAGGGTCGGAAGGGACCTGAATAGATCATCGAGTCCGACCCCCTGCATAAGCAGGAAAGAGTTCTGGGTTCAGATGACCCCAGCCAGATGCCTATCTAACCTCCTCTTGACCTTGGTGAATAAAACCTCACCAATTCCCTTCTGTGCCCCCGTAATGAACTTATAGGCAGCCACAAGGTCGCCTCTCAACCTTCTCTTGCGGAGGCTGAAAAGGTCCAGTTTCTCTAGTCTCTCCTTGTAGGGCTTGGTCTGTAGGCCCTTAACCATATGAGTGGCCCTTCTCTGGACCCTCTCCAGGTTATCCGTATCCTTCTTGAAGTGTGGCACCCAGAATTGCACGCAGTACTCCAACTGCGGTCTGACCAGTGCCCGATAGAGGGGAAGTATCACCTCCTTGGACCTATTTGTCATGCATCTGCTGATGCACGATAAAGTGCCATTGGCTTTTTTGATGGCTTCGTCACACTGCCGACTCATGTTCATCTTGGAGTCCACTAGGACTCCCAGATCCCTTTCCATTTCCGTGCCACCCAGCAGGTCATTTCCTAGGCTGTAGGTGTGCTGGACATTTTTCCTCCCTAGGTGCAGCACTTTGCATTTCTCCTTGTTGAACTGCATTCTGTTGTTTTCTGCCCACAACATGTCTGCTGAAAGGAAAGGTGCACTGGCCAGTTCCACCTGCCCTGCACAGGAGACACCATGGAGGGTTGGACTGGGAAGGACAGCAGCAACAGCATATACTCCTGCCACAGCCACTTCCTGATCTGGCTCTGCTGGAGGCCCATGGCAGAGATCCACCTGGTGGCAAGGACCATGCCATGTCACCCAATTTGCCAGCCCCCTCCCCACTTCTGCACCTCATGTGTCCTTTTGCCCACCCCTTTGCTTTCACCCTGTCAGTGCTTCCATGTGTTGCATGAGCAGTCCAGCAATGTGTTCCTATTGGCCAGGCATCGTAGAGTCTGTCCCTTACAGCCCAAGGTATCAGCATTATTAACTTATTAATTACTACTAGAATTGTAGTGTTTCTATTATAACATTCATGATATATTTATATTACTTTTTAATGGGGCACTGTTAAATAATGGAAAGTTTTAGAGGGGTGTTTTGAGTCTAAAACAGTTTAGAACCACTGATTTTGTGTTTGGTGGATGCTAGACTATTCCTCCATGCGTAGCTAGAGGTCATGGACAAAAGCTCTTTCTTCCTCCTGCAACCAATAAAAGAATGTGGCCTGCTCTGTATGATATGGACCTTAGTATAGTAACCCAGGCTGCTATCACCTCACCCCTATCACCTAACCCCTAGCATGGATTATTGCAATAACTTTTACATAGAGCTGTATGCTAAAACTGCATTCACTCAAACTGGAGCTAGTGCAGAAGTAAGTAGAGTTTCACACAATGAACACATTACACCAATGCTCTGGGATCTGCATTGACTGCCAGTAAGTATCCAGGTGGAATTCAAGGTGTTAGCTATTGCCTAAACAGTTTGGGAGGTGGTAACCTAAGAGACTAGTAAGAATTCAGGAAGGCAAAATGCAAATACCTGAGCTGGAATTTGCCCAGCACACAAAGGTTAACACCTCTGCTCTGACAAAGGTGCCATGAGATCACAAAGGGTCAGAGTGTTAGTTTTATATTTCATCTGAAAGTATTTACAGCAACACAGCATCCCAAATAACACTGGAAAAGAATCATGGAAACAGTTTCTTCCCCCCCACAATACTGAATGCATGAAAATTGTACTCTCTATCACCCTGTAGAGGTTCTGCCTTGGAATTTTCCTCATCCTCATCCTGACTGGTTTCCTGTTAGATTTCAGGAAGCAAACATGCATCCTCATAAAAATAATACTGGGTCATGGGTTCAGAAGACAGAAAGTTACCCTTTGAATTATCAGTACTATTCCCTACTGTATGCATACAGCTTTGAAGAGATCTCTTCTCTGAGTACTGGTCTGGACTGAGATTGCTCATTTGTGATTCTGTGTCATCAAAGCAAAAGTAGTTCTGAATGGAGGATGCTAACAATAAATCAGTGATAACCAGATAAATGTATATTTTTAAAACAATTATTGCATTGGGGGGAGGGGAAGAGAGAAGGCGAGAGTTCCTAACATCTGCACTTTTTCTTATTCATGAATTCATGAAAACAGGAAAATAGTATGAAAGACCTAAAGTAGAATTTTCCTTATGTCCTAATTCTGCCAGTGAACTTCCACTGGGAAGAAATTGACAGTTTTGATTGTGTTTTTAAAGCATGTAATATACAATTCATTATTGTGTCATGCATCCTATGATTGTGACTTATTCTTTATTACTCATTGTTATATTAGGGAAAATTTTTATCCTGCATACATCTGGTTTTATGCAGTTCCAAGCAATGGAAAACAGCAAAGAATATATTGTGTGTTCCTTTGCTTGCTTTTTAGATACTTAATACGGAACACTTAAAATTTAGTTTGGACATACTTATTTTTGAACAAAGTCTTTATTTTAATGTGATGACACCAGTGAAAGATAATGCACAAACCAAATGAATTTATAAGTATCATTGAACAACGAATCAAGAAACTAATTATAATTAAGAAGCACATCACTTTGGCCTCTTGAAGGAGAACATATACTTTTCTTGGCAGTTAACATTTTTTAACCACCAATTTGACTCCATATGGTTGGCAAACTTCTGATCTTGACAATACTTTTTATTCTTGGGGCTTGGCCAATATAATTAACTGATGTTGTTATCTTTGAATGCGCTATGTCAGCTCAGATCAAGGAACCAAATGCTGCTATAAAACTCTGGCTCACGGTATGGCAAAAAGAGAGATCCTCAAAGAATGACACAGTATAATACCACACTGAGCTATAATAGGCTTGTTATTGACTTTACTTGGAAACTATCTTTCTTTTGGTGGAGAGAGGTAGAAGACACTAGTTGTCAAAAACATAAGAGAGCACATCACATGTTCATGTGTTTTTTTCTTTAAAAAAGAACGTCTTCTGGCTTCTGAGCTTCTAGAGTGCACCTCCTTTATTTTATGTCCAGCTTTTCTCTTCAGCCTTGAAGGGAAAAATACTTTTTATTGAAAGCTGAGATTCTTAGATTCTATTGATTGCAACAGTTGTGACTAAAGAAAAAAACCTCGTCATTGTGGAACTCAACCTAACACATCTGACTTGGCAATATTATGTGAAGAGAGTGCTAAGGTTATTTCCATGACTGATTAAAAATCCTGTTAAGTACACTTCTGCAAAACTCCCAGATTCCTGATTTTTCTCAGTTTTGTCTCATTTTTTTTATTGCTGTTTGTAAATACAAAGGGGCAGGAAAAACCCCCAAAGAGCATGCCAAGAAGTGTAAGTCGAAATTTTCTGAACTTTCCATACTTACAACAAGGTGAACTTATCAGAAAAGAACTGGTCTTTGGATGATATTCAGGAATTGTTTCAAATGTGCCTGAAAATGGTGGGTTTCAAATGTGACCGCTCACAAGATGAAAAACTGTAGTTTTTGTTTCTCTTAGCTATACCATGAAAGGGATTTTCCTGTCTCTTTGAAGAACTTGGACATTTCTTCTAAGTCAAGCATGTTTTTTGTACTACACTGAGGAACAAAAATTGGCTTGAGCTTGTCAAGCATGGATCTAATTCCAGAAGTAAGGGGGTTTCTTGATGCTGGGTTTTTGTTTTATCTGATCTCTACCTGTAAATTTCAAACACATATTCAGACTTTTTTCCGTAAAAATCTCCAGCTCCACTCAATTATACTATCACATTAAACCACAATATGTACTCTGGTCTTGTTTATTTAATTGAAAAATTCCACCTTCAGTTATCAGCAGGATCCTACATGGAAAACAGATAACAACTATGATAGTGCTCATTTCTGGAAAAGTATTCATACAAGGGACAAAGAACACTGAAATCAGTCCACATCATTCTGTATGGATATAAGAGTAATATTTTCCTGCAGGATACAGAAAATGTTTATTGAACTTTCTCTCCTAAAATGCCCTAAATCACAGGTCTTAGAATAATTCACTTTGACTGGATCTATGATTCAGGAAAAATGAAGTGATACACACACACACACACATATGCAAACACACACACACATCTATATATATAGAGAGATATCACTTCAAATTTCCCGAATCATTAAATAATATAATGTAATATAATATCTGTAACACACATACACACACATATGCATATATACATATATAGATATATACGTGTGTGTGTGTGTGTATTACTGTATATATAAATCCTAATTTTTTTGCTTGGAACTTGATTATTACAAGTCAGCATAATTTATCTTGAGAGAAACAGCATTTAAAAAGTGTTGGGACTGCTATATAATTCAGCAGCTCACCTCTGTGCATCCACTGTCCAGAAGTGGAGGGGGGGAGCGGGGAAATGGAAAGAAAGGTATACAACAACCCAGGGCAGACTTTCATAGATTCATAGATTCACAGATGCTAGGGTCGGAAGGGACCTCAATAGATCATCAAGTCTGACCCCCTGCATAGGCAGGAAA
>NW_005841939.1:1864715-1876780 GCF_000455745.1 Alligator sinensis | reverse complement strand
GTGGGATACCGTATTGAAGGCCTTCCTGAAGTCTAAGTATACGACATCAACCCCTACTCCTGCATCCAGGCGTTTTATAACCTGGTCATAAAAAGAGACTAGATTAGTCAGGCATGATCTACCTGCTACGAACCCGTGCTGGCTTCTCCTCAACATAATTTGTCCTGCCGGGCTCTCGCAAATGTGAGCCTTGATAATTTTTTCAAAGACTTTGCCTAGGATGGAGGTGAGACTGACTGGCCTATAGTTGCCTGGGTCCTCCTTCCTCCCCTTCTTGAAAATGGGGACCACATTGGCCCTTTTCCAGTCCTCCGGGACCTGGCCCATGCGCCACGAGTGTTCAAATATTACCGCCAGTGGCTGTGCAATGACGTCAGCCAGTGCCTTCAGTACCCTCAGATGGAGCTCATCCGGGCCTGCTGACTTAAAGGCATCCAGTTCCTCCAAGTGACTCTGCACCATCTCAGGGTCTACGCGTGGCAGTCTGGTGCCTTGCTGCTGCCTCTCTACAGTGAGAGCCTTGTACAAGTTCTTTCTGTTTCAGTGTGTTCCTGCTAATCTCAGTCTGCATTGTCTGCCACTAAAACTCTAGTGTCCATTTATCTCCTTCAATTTGATTTCAATTAACCAAGAAACATGAAGACCTTATGTAGGTCACTAGCAGGAAGGAGCTATTTGAAAGCCAGTGCAGCAGTAATTCTGGTAACACAGGGCATGTCTACACATGCCCCCAACGCACAGTTATTACTGCACAGCCATTGAGTATTTGAGGCAAGTACTAAACAACCGTGCAGTAACCACTGTGTAGACACATGCAAGATGACCCATCAGGTCTATATCCTCTTAGACCGGTAGGCTATTGCAGTCATAGATTTCAAAGGGGTTTTTGTTTGTTTGTTTGTTTGTTTGTTTGTTTGTTTGTTTTAATCTGGTAGCGTCCAAGAGCTTCCTGTTGCCTGGGGTAAAGGACCAGAGTTTAGGGGGTCTAACCCAGCAGTGTTGTATTGAGGGGAGGAGGGTTGCCAGAATGGAGCTGGGGGTGGGCCTCACCTCCAATGTCTTGTTCTTCACTGTCATCCTGCTCCTTCTCTTCGGTAGCTCCAGCTCTGGCAGCAGGGAGGGCAGAGTGGCAGCAGTTACATGTGATGTAGGAGCAGTCACTAAAAGTTCACTGCTCTGGGAGGAAAGTGCCACCTCCTTTTCTTGCCATTGAAAAACTGACATTTCGATGGCCATTTGACACGGACCAGCAGCACACAAAAAAACAAGTGACATCCCCTCTCCACAGCAATGAACCTCTAGATGCTGCCCCAGGTACAAAACTAGCCAACCCAGTGGTTAGGGACACAGATTAGAGCAAAATACTGGCCAAAGGCAGGAACAAAGAAGTAAGCCAAGGAAAGGGGCTTGAAGCAACAACCAGACATTTCCATGTTGACTGCACTGAATAGGGCTGCCAGGTGCTGCTGTAAATATCTGGGTTGCTCTTCTTAGCAGCCAGCCCCTTGGAGTAACCAACTTCACAGTTACCCAGTAGTCTAGCTAAGGGAGTGACTGGGGCACCAGCTTCAGGCACTGACCTGGGGAGGAGGCACCAAAAATAGCTGATGCTGCCTTATACATTGACACCATCCAGGGGGCAGAAGTGTCCAAGTATGCCTCTGCAATTACCCTAGGCAAAGCTGCAAAGGCCACCACATTCAGCTAGTGATTCATCGTCCTCATCTGGGGGACAGACTCCAGCCTATGCTGACTGTCCACCAACTCCAAGAGGCCAATACCTGGAAAATAAGGAAACTTGTGAATATTGCTTAAACAAGGGAAGAGGTCCATTGTCATGTTAGTTTGCAATGTCTCTGTCTTCATGTATATTCAAAAGATTGGCTTGTAAAATGGTCTGGAGACTAGGATTGAGAGCTTTAGGATAGACAGAGAAAAAAGGTTGAGCATCCCCTTGTTTCCAGCTCTGATCCATAGCTTTCTCTATGGAAGTGAAGGGGACCATTTAGGATGACGATACTGGAGCTTAATAAATGGAATGTGGGCTTTGCTTACAGATTGCGTCAGTTCAAGTCAATGGAAGTAGGCAGGCAGTTCAGAACATTTGAAAATCTTTGGCTACTTAACTATGGGCACGGGCTTGTAACTTTAGGCTAGTCTTTTAAAAACATCTTGGCCTACATGGTGTGCTATTTAGATAACTGAGTGCTTAGATAAGCACAATATCATGCTAAATGTGCAACAAGATACTACATCTTTGAAAATGAAACTTATTTGGAGCTGCAAGGAAGGAAAATGAATGTCTAAACTGAATATCAATTACCATCAAGTACTGAGTTACTCCAAATGATGCATGACTAACTTTTGGCGAAGCTTCCGTACTATTCAGGTTTGTGGTTTCATCTGTATTAGTTATCAGCAATGCAAAAAAAGCAGAAGTGTTTGTTTAAAATAAGACTCTCCTGCTATTGTTTTGTCAGTGAGAAAGAAACTCTGGTTGACACAAGCAATGAATCATAATTTATTTCAGAGTAATATAGATACACCAGCTCCCCCCTCCACCCTTTCTCCGGGAAAAATAATGCTTCCTTTACAGTGCTCATCACATTAAATAGCAGCAAATGGTCAGATACAGAACACTGGCTGTTGTCATGCAAGCTGTAACTGGAAATCTAAAACAGTATCACTTAAAAACTAATACTGAAACTGCAGGCTCAGACAACTGATGAAGCAGAAATGTGGCATGCTAATATTAAGTGAATTTCTGTTCACTTTACTTCAAGTAATCCTTTAAAATCAATAAAATAACATGCCTGAGCAAAGCAATTGGGATTTGATCCTTTCTCGTCTCTCTGCAGGTTCTCTGAAGTGAAAGGAGATGGTATTTATTCAATTAATACATTAGGAGTCTGAAGTATTTTTCATCCTTACTCAGAAGACTCTGATCTGATTATTATAAGCCAGTCCTGACTAGCATACTTTTTTTTCCTTTCCCCATCAGAACAACAGATTCTGATTCATGTATCCTGGTGTTGGATGGTGTGACTTGGGTGTTCATCTACATTTTAGTCCCTCAATACAACTAGTAAAATATAAGAAATATTTTAAAATACAATTCAGGGAGTTTGAAGTAGACATATGTAACAAAATACAACTTGCTAACCATTATACTACGCAGCAATACTATGCACTTTCATTAGCAAACACTAGATGTAGTCTCAAATTTGTTTCTTCAGCACTTGCTGTAAGCACACACATACCCATAATTTTGTTCCTGTATTTCAGGGTGGGAGTTTTGAAATGTGATGCAGGAATGGAATCATTACAGTCCTGCTTGTTCCAATCTTCTCCGTCCCCCTTTCCCACAGTCCTACTTGCACAACTTTACTCTTACTGCCTCCAGTAAACCCATCTGTCCTTCCCATCCTCTTTTTCTCTTCCATTCTTCTCCCTATCTGTCTCTGACTGTATATTTGTACAGAGCTGAGTACAACAGTGATGCCATCTCAACTGGAGTTTCTTGATGCTATTGCAATAAGAAGAAGAGATAACTCTATGCAATGACAGATGGTCTAAACAAGAAGTTAAACACAATTGTCAATCACTGTTTGTCCAGACCCCCGTAGCTGTCTCTCCTAGCTCCCACCAGTTTGAAGTAATGCCCCAGGAACTGTTTTGGACATGCGCATTAGTGCCTGATTGCAGACTGGCTTTCTCTTCTCCTTAAAAAAACAATGGCCCAGATCCAAGCTACAGTGTTTTTCTTTCTGTGGGATGATCAAAAGGCTATAAACAAATGCACCCAGCAGATTTTCAAAACAAGTTTTTGCAGCTATTGCACTGAGGTTATAGACAATGGATAAAGTACAGTGAAGTCAGTGAAAGTGAAAAATGAGCACTAAAGAAAATAAAACTTTCAGAGGCTTACAGAGCTCTGTAAGTTGATGAAAAATTGTTTTAGTTCTATGACTGGTGCCCATAGCTAGCTTGGTGACAGATCTCATCAGCAGTGTTTAGCTGACCTGGTTTCATTTTGATTTTCTCTGTAACATTACTGGTTTTAGTACAGAGTACTGGATATACCATACACTTTCCCCTTAGAATTATTGTAAAAATAATGGTGGCTCCAAGTGTTTTGAAAAGCCTGGGGCATTGTGTTGCTGTCTTGCAAACCTCGTTACACTATCATTATTATCATAAATTGACATCTTTCATTGCCTTTCTGTTTTTCCAAGACAAAGGAGCCCAGCTGAGACTGGAACAAAGGAGAATACAGGGAAAAGGAGAGAATATGTCAGGCAAGAATAGTTTGAAAAGGGCCAAAAGTGGAAAAGGAAGTCTAATTCTGTCCTAGTCCGGGGGAAAAAAGTTTTTTGAGAAATGTAAACAAATCAGGAAATCCTGGCACTTACTCCAGTTCCGATTTGGCGAAAGGCACCAGCCCTTTCCCTGTGTGTGTGCTGCTGTTTGTGAATGAAATCCAGATTAAGTTATTCATTGAGCCCTGCCAGTCCCACAGTTTCCAGGTTTCCTTTTGCCTATGGCATGGCTTAAATTTAAAAAAAAAAATAATAAAAAAACATATGCATGTTATTAACTCTCCATATTCAAATGGAAATACAATGCTATCATAAATCTCTTTTTTTCCCTAATGTAAATTCCTTTCTCCAGCATGAAGCTGCAGGAAAGCCATTGTATCTGAGTAATCTAAACTTGAAAGAGAATTTTTGTTAAACTAGTTATGATAGGGGAAACATGTTTTTCACTGAGTTGAAAGATTAAAGTTGGTCATAAAAAGGGGTGGAGGGTCTGGGGGAGGATTATTGGTTGCTCAACTAATGATTAGATACAGGACTTCAAGGACAAATTAAAGAGCACCAAAAGAAAGATTTCTGCAGATAAGTGAAAACAGTTCCAATAATATCAAATAAAAGATGCCTTGTTTATCATGCATTTTAATCTCCCCCACCTCCATTCTACCCTTATTAGTTTAATTAGACAATGAGAGTGTAAACTCTATTAGAGACAGCCAATCTTTTGTAGACCTTGAAGTCTACCCCTTATGCCTCTCCTAGTTTACCATTCTTCTCCCTCTCTCACAGCTAGTGGAATTTCCTTCTCCCTCATCTAATGAGATTTCAGTTTTAGAAAGGCTGCTTTGTAACTCTTTTTTTTTTATTATTATTCTTTTAGGTTCTTACAGAAACATTATACAGATTGTTTTGAGTCAGGAATTTTGACATAGTTCCAGTCCATTAACAGTGTCCACTTAGCAGTCTAAAATACCTGGGCTATTAGTTCAAATGTGATTTAGCTATACTGTATAGGTAAAATTAGGAGCCAAACTGCAGGCCAGGTCAGGAAATTTACATTGCCATCAAAGGAAGCGCTCTGAGTAGCTGGAATGTAGCACAGAACTCAAAGTGACTGAAAAAACACCCCTTGGCTCTGGAGAATGAAAGTCTGATAACTACCATTTGGTAGCCAAACACCAGAACGGGTTTAATCCATTATAGGACTATTCCAGTCCCCATTAAAGGTAGTCATGCACAGTGAATTGTACAACCAGGACAAAGTCAAAAGAAAGACCCCCACTGACTTGGCTTAGATCATACCTGGATTGTGAGCTTGTTTAGTAGCTGAGGGACCCAGGACAAATTTAATCCATGTTCTATATGGGCACAAATCTAAAGATTCAGTGGAGTCATGACTGCTTACAAAAGATCTTTGTGCTTGTGTAACTGTATCCATGTTTTGAAGAAAGATTAACCCAATTAAAGCCTTGTGATGCAGAAGCATCAGTTCTGGAAAGTGAAATCTCCCCAACCAAATGATAGGAGCTTTCATTGTTTTGGAATCCCCATTCTCTGTGTAAATGCATATATGTGTATACATGAGAACAAGAGAAGGGAAACATTTTCAGAAGTGCCTAGAAGTTTATTTTTACTATTTTATTTGAATCTTGTACCTTAACATTATTAATGTTCATGAACTAACCTAAGGTAAAAACACAGTGAAGTCAAAGCACTTAAGCTTTACTGCCTTGTAAACTCACTGTCATGAACCCAGTACACCTGTCTAGGGTAGACCTTGGTGATATTGCTTTGTGGTAAAACAGAACTTACCCAGAGGTTTATAAAGCAGAGTTTTTTGCCATGAAGACAAGTTCCATATAACTTCAAAATCTGAGTCACATTTTGAAAAAAGGTGTAAGTACTTTGGGAAATTCTAGCCAAAAATGCTGTTTCCTAGAGCTGTTCATTTTTTTCCCATATTTTGAGTTTTTATCATAAACTTAAATTTTTACACCCCCCCAAATTATAACTTTTTCTTGTCTCAGCAATGTTTATCAGCTTTTCAAAATCTTGAAAATTTTTTAAATATTAAAAATGTTTTTAAGAGTCTTTCCCCATTGAAAGATGGGCTATTCCTGTAATTTTTAATTTGCAGGATATATATTATATAAAAGTCTCATTTCCTTGATAGTCACTATTGTGAGAAAGTTCTGTAGGTGAATCATATCAATAAGTTGCTTGCTATTTTCCAGTCATTTGGCTTGAGAATTCTAGAATGTGCAGACCAAAACCTAACACACTTCTCTCCTTATCTACCATTTACCACAAAGGTTACTAAGAAAGGTCAGGAAGATTTGAATCAGGACTCATATTTTTGTCACTTTTCAGTGTAGAATTCCTGTTGCGTTTTGTTCTTATTAACTACTATGGACTGGATCCTAGTCACGTTTCACTCAGTGGGCGTTTTTTTTCACTGGGTTGAGTGGCAATAGGATACTGTTAATGAACCCATTTTAAGTGTATTTTTGTTTTTAAGAAAGATACTTTCAGAACCTGTAGAAATGTACATAAATCAAAGAGATTTGCGTTTAAATTTCACTGTCATCAAAGCTATAAAAACCATTATCTTGTATTACTTCATTAGCCTTGCCCCACTGTATACTCAGATAATACAGAGGAATGAAGTTACAGCTATATCTCTGATTCCTTTGTGCTAACTAAAAGCAGCTTATCTAGTTGTATGTGTTGGAGGGGGGGGTGTACACATTTGAAGAAATGTTTGCAACAAGCTGTACATGGTGCACCTCTCTTACCCTGTCAAGGGAAAACTGCAGTTGTGTTATTAATTTCAGGTTACAGTCTGCAGCCTGCATAGAGCTGTATTCTCCAGCACAGAAAAGAAGGGAAACAGGTGCTTCATCTCCTCAGCATCTGGTTTGGATGACCACAATACTCCGAACACCTGCACTTTGCAACCCAGCCAAGTCTTGCCTCCCATTGTATTAGATTGGATTTGTTGTCTGTAGCAATAAAAGGCATTGTTCTTCAGATTTAGCAAAAGAATATGGGTTGCGAGGAGGGGGCAGAATAAACAAATCTGAAACAAAACTGATATGAAAGAAAATGGGTACTTGTTACCATGAAAGGGAATCTTCTGGCAGAGACAAAATGATATGGAGGTCAACCTTAAAGGCAAATTTTCCATCTGAATTCAGAATGGGAATCCTGTAAGAAATCAACATTTTTAGGCCCAGGTGTCAGATTTTAGGACTCAAAGAAGAAGAGTTTAACATTTCAATAAAGATATTTTTATGCCTTTGGTGAGGTGGCTATCTTCAGAGCTCTGACTGTAGATGAGTCATATTTTGCTTAGAATGGCCTGAAAGATTCAGAATTAGGATTGAAATTTTGCTCAAAACCTCAACACACCTGCATGCAAATGACATGGGAACAAAACCAAAGCCACCCAGGGTGACATTTTTAAAGGTTGCCATATTTAGGCCCTGATTCAACAAAATAGTTAAGCATTCACCTAACTTTAATATCCCTGTTGATTCCAATGGCACTGCTTAGGTGCCTGAAATAAAATAGATGTTTGAATACCATTTCTAGACTGGGCCCTTACTTCTTTAAACACAGGTCAGATAATTGTTATAGCTGTTTCTTGTTCCCATTCTATCACAGGTTTACTCCAAGTTATTTAAATTATCTGTGCCTCAATTTCTCCATCTGTAAAATTAAGACAGTAATACTTCCCTCATTCCTTGTGTCACTGATTTGTTTGCATAGTGCTTTGAGATTTATAAAGCAATATTATATGAAATACCTGCACTACACTGCTATAACATAAGAAGGTTCATTCTAATGATTACTGAACCAAGTTAATCACTGAAGAAAGCAGCATTGCACTCCAGCTGATAAGGATTCATTTCTTCTCTTTGTATTGAGCTCCAACTAGTGCTAAAGCTATAGAACTACAACAAGAATGGCTTGAACTGAATCTTGAATCCAATAAAGTGTTGCCATTATTATAAAAAGAAATTTAAGTAAGGGTCATTTTACAAAATAAAAGTAATTGTTTACTCCTATTGAATGGATGCATTCATTGGCACTCAAGCTATTCAGCAGGGTTTACATACAGTAAAATAAGGTTAAGAAAGATAAACATTTTGTCTAAAGAATATATATATATTACATGTTTTAGAACTATTTTAAAAGAAATAAAGTATCATGAATAGGAGTGCCAAACATGCCTGAAGAAAAGTCTGATCCAACTAGCCTGCTAACAGTGCTAAGCAAATAGTTAGCAGCATTGTAACAATCCCAGTTTTGTGGAGTGGCAGACATGACGATATAAATAAGTAAAAAAAAAAATCTGTCAGTACTTACGCAAAAAAGAGCTATTAACTACTCAGCTCAGGAACATAAAGGGACACCTGCAAGACAGCAGATGGAGTACTGGATTTTGTTAAAGAACAGGTTTTTTTTGTCCACAACTCCATCTAACCTCCCAATTTACTACATTTCACACATAAATGCCATCATTTAAGATACACAGTTACCCTTTCACATGAATGATGGTGTAAGACATTAACCTAAAACAGACCAACGCATACACAATGGAAAAATGAGACTAGGTGGAAAGTATCATTACACTTGCCAAAATTGTTGATATATAGCATGTGCATATACATACCCATAGATAGCCATGAATTCATACTTAGATGTATTTGTTCTCACACAGAACTCCCACTGTTGTGGCACCAGTAAAGTTGAAACAGTAGGAAAATGTTTCTGAATACATGTATCTGTACATCTTATAAGATCTATCCTGTTTTTCCATACCTACTTATACAAAAACATAATCATCTTTGCTGAAAGAGTTAGGAGTCCTACTTCCAAAGTAACAAGCAAGTAGCAAGCCCTGGCTGAATCTGGCCCCAATCCTACAATAAGCTTTTTACTGATTGACCCTAGGGTCTCATCTTTTCTTTTCTTTTCTTTTCTTTTCCTTTGGATGTAACCACCAAGAATTCACATACTAGGGTCACTAACTTTCGCCAGGCTGCAGAAGACTTCCAATGATAAGGCTGTGTATTCAAGCTGATAAATCTAAAAGTAGTTGCAGTGTATTTTTCCAATAGGTAAATTAAAGAATAGCTGCTCAAAAATGGTAAATACACTTTGGAAAATTATTCAATGCATTGACTATTACATCATCAGGAAAAATCAGCTCTTAAATTTCCTGGTAATAATTAAATAGATTGAGGTGTCTATGGGATCATTTGAAAACTGGCTTGTTTAAATATCATTTATTTGAACATCACTAAGAGTTCAAGGGTAGCAAGGGAGATAATACTGTGGCAATGCTATCAAAACTCTGTTTTATGACATGAGCTTTCCCATAGATCACACTTTATAAATGACTTTGTTGTGGAGAAAAGCTATTATATTAATCTGTCCTATCCTTCACCCCATATCAAGGCAGTTCATTTAGAAAGGGGAGAGGGATTATGTTGTGTGTGACACGACAGCCATAAGTAATCACTTTATCAAAAGTCAGTGTCCCAAGATGGCAAGATTTCCTTCAGTGAAGCCACAGTTTTTTGCCATAGCAGCAGAGGCTCTTTAGAAATTATTTAGTTGATATTAATGAATTTAAAAATATTTGAAGTGTCTGGTATTATTGCTCTTATTTCCAAGGTTCATACCTATTTGTGTAGGTGTCACAATTTTGTAGGTGTCACCCTATAAAAAAGCAAAGAGAGTGAAATGTTATCTCTACTGGCATCAGTGGCAAAATTCCAACTGACTGGCCAGGATTTTTCCCATCAAATGCAACCTAAAAATAATGTGAAAGTAGAATACAGCAGCATACTCCATGATTATAGATCCAACCCATATCCTGCCATTCACATTCAGGCAAAAGTGCCTTTGAAATCACTGAGTCAAAGGGAGTTTTGCTTGACTAAGAATGACAGGATTACATCCTTAAATTGTTGAAGCTTCATGTATGGAACTTAACATTTCCTTTGAAATTTAGACCAAAAAAAAACTTCGAAGGTTAAAAAGTGAATCTGAATTTTGTGGGGTTTTTTTCCAAGGTCTGTATTAGACTCTGAAAAAAATTGCCTTGGGTCTCATTTTCGGAAACATAGACTTGGACGTGGACCAAATGTTCTTCAGCACCTCATCATTATTAACTCAGTATTTCTGTGTGAATGTAAATTTTCCAGCCCTTATTGACTAGACAGGCAGACAAAACTAAATCAGTCAGGGCATGTTTAACACATCTAATGCTAAAAAGGAAGAACAGTGGAAGAGATTTAAACTAATATATCAAAGTACAAATTGGTTAAAACAAATACCTCCATTTTAAGCCAAGTGTCAGAGGATCAATTAAAACAATGCCTGGCTCCTCAGGAAGCAACACTGAAAACAGCAAATTAAAAAAGACTCAAGACTCAAAAGGTTTACCCAAGGTTTATTTAACTTGTCAAGGTTTTACTCTTTATTCTTGCTAAGTGACAATTGTATTATTTCTCACCACAGCATCAAATAGAATACACTTTAATCCACAAAAAGACGTTCCCTACTAGCCACCTCTGAGATGTACTGACTCAGAAAGCCTGAGTTTAGCTTTTGTTTCTTTTTCACTTCAACATCTTCCCTAGACTTTGAACTTGGTGGGATGAGGCAAAAGGGGTCAAGTGACTTGACCAGTCACACAGTGAGTCAGTAGTTAGGTGGAAGTGGAGTCTAGAACTTCTCTGATTCCCAGCAATTTGCTCTAACCCTTAACCTTTGTAGTCTGCCTTTAGGGACAACCACATAGCATTTAATAGGGATGCTAGTAGAAATGGTAATATAAATTATCTTAAACCATCCAGAAGATAATTGCATCTCTGCAGCAGCCTATATTAATGTTATGATTATCAGTTTGTTCTTGATACAGATCTCATTCAAGTTAATTGAAGGATGCACACATTCAGCCCTTAATTCATGTGGGAATTTACTCTATCCTTATTAAGAATAATGTTTAGTCTTGACTGTATGAGCAATCTCCATTATGGAGTTTCTAATGTTATCTGTGGAAGTTGCTTCTGACCTCAAGCATGGCCAATGAAACAACTTTACATTAGTTTATTATTACTGGAGAACCTTCAAGCCCATCAGAAGCGGTTCATTGTGCTAGGCACTGCATAAACATGTAACAAATGACAGCTCAGGTCCTTAATGTTTACAGCCTAAAAGACAAGAGGTAAGAGACATGAAATAAACTGGGCCTGATTTTATTTACGCTATGGCCCTTTTACACAGAGTATTTACCTTTACACTGCCTTGAAAGCTTCTCTATTTTACAAAAGCAGCACAAAGCGCTCTTTGCATAAATAAGAATCAGGCTACCTAGAGTCCAGAGTTCAGACGTGTCTGTTGTCCTATTGAGATCAGGACCCATTGAGCCCAGTCCTTATCACTGAGGGGTGGCACAGACTTATGCATCTGTATATACTGATACATACTGACTGCATGAGAATCATAAGAACAAACAAGAATGAGCTTTGCAAGTACTAGTCCCTATAGTTTTTTTAAATTTTATTTCTCATTTTACTCCCTGTGCTCTGGTAAGATCAATTGATTCATTGCACTCTCCCCTCTGTGCAGCGGAATTGTGAAAAGGAACCAGGTGATCTTTAAGTATCTTCTTTGTTCTTGCATAACTGTTATATTCCTGTAGATATGCTGGGATGGTGAATTTGATCAGTCTTA
>NW_005841939.1:1854913-1864684 GCF_000455745.1 Alligator sinensis | reverse complement strand
TCTTGTATCATTTCCTGTCTTTGTTTTCACCTACTTATGACCCATCTGTGTCAGTGTCTGTCAGCCCATTCAAGATTTGAACCCAATTCATCACAGAATTTAAAGAGCAAAAAAGAAAAAAATCAGCCCTACCATTCAGTTTCATGAAAATTAAGGATTGTCCATAAATGGCAATGTTTTGTCAGATCTAAATCTAAATGTCTGATTTAATAGGCTTTTTGCCATGTCTCTCGGAAGTCAAATTGATTTTAGAGTAAGAGAAGTTTTCCAGTTTAATTTTTGCCTTATAATTTCCTCATTTTACTGCTAGTTGCAGATGTACAACTGGAATAATTCTTCTTTCACCTTAGTAATTATACTTTCAAATGCTTGTAGTGACTTACCAAAGCTGCCTTCTTTTAATAGCTAAACTATTTAACTCTTCATAATCACTTCTCATGGATCTGTCCCATAAATCTATTTGGCTAGTCTATAATAAAGGTGCAAATCTACCCAGCCTCTACTTGGCATCAGACTAACACATCTAACTCTATCTCTCTGCTCTTGATTTCTACCAATTTTTCCAGATGGACTCTTAATTCACTCCATTGTGTCAGTCTCTTTCTGGCAATGAAGTGTCATAGAAAGGTACAATTTCTATGGGACGTTCTTCTGTAGATTGTCTAAAATTGTTTTGTCTGTTATTGCATATTACATTCCAGACTCATCTCTAACTTGTTAATTACAAGTCCTGGTAAAATAGTAAATTTATTTATGTAAAATGGAAATAACTGTTTTTTGTGAAAAAGTCACACATTGTTTAAGTTTTGATTGCATGCTCAGATGCACATGCTCCAAAACAGAGCACATTTTGTAACTTGTGTCTGAGGAGCTCCCAGCTTGTTGCTATTTTCAGAATGGGAGGGAGGGAAAGGAGCAGAGGGAGTTCAGTCAGTGTTTTTTTCAGACACTGCTGAAGGGTGGGATGGATGTATTGGAGCCCCCTAATGTGGGTGGGATCCAATTCACCCACCCCAGCCTCCAGCGCCATCTGGGGCACTCCAAGAACAAGGTCCCTCTGCTTCCATTCTACAAACAGCGACAGGACTGGGAGTTGGGAGTGGTGCTGCTACGGAGACTGGACTGCGGGCTCCAACAAAGAACTTCTGTTAGGTTCTAGGGATCGTTGCAACTCATAGTGCTGTCAATTGCAATAGGGAGCTGCTCTTCTGTCCGTGCCCCATGATTCTACAGGCCGCTGTGCTGCTGGAACTGGCAAAGTTATGACCATTTGGGGTGATTAAATGAGCATTTTGTGCAAAATGGAGATGTTAACCTGACCTGCATCCTGACCAAATTCTACCTTTAAGCTACACACATGCTTCTTTCCCTTCATTCTGTTTCTTCCCCAACCTTCTCATGTCAGTTTTTAAACACACAATACCTTCAATACGTATAAAAAAGACTATCCAGGTTCTTTACCACATCATTTGTTTTACACTTTGTCTGCCTGTCTCCAACCTTTCCTCTCTTTGTCTTTAGACAGTCAACCCTTCAGAGCAAAAATTGTCCTTTGTCTTTGTTTGTATAGTACCTAGCACAATGAAGCCCAATCTCAGCTCTGACCTTTGGAGGCTAGCAATGTATTTACTACTGCTACAACAATTTATAATAATTAAGTAACTACATTCAGCCTATTCCTGTTGCATACTGTATTATTCACTTCCTGCTTTAAACTGCACTGCTGCATGTAATAAAATAATTGCTTTGTTACACCCCAGAAGTGGATGCATTTCAATAGTAAGCTGAGTAATTTATCTGTGGTTTATTCAGTGCTTTGGGAGCCTTTGCAATGACACAAATGTCATTAGTATGAGGTGTTAATTTTTTTCAGTGAAACAGGTTCTAGGCATGCAGTGATGTGGTAGGTGTGAATTATTGCTGAGTGCTTCATGGCTGCTAGTTTTGCCAGCAGAAGAGCACTACCAGTATCTAATTCTTTAAAGCACTCCTCCTCTGAGATTCTGAGGCCCTGATTCTCTTGTGTAGTCATTTACACCAATGCAAAAAGAGTGTAAAATATATCTCTTCTAATTTGGTAACTTTGTGCTTGGGAAGGGCACCAGATGATTGGATTCTGAGAGTAGGAAAGGCAATATATGAAAACAAAATTTATTCTAAGATATCCCTAAAAGACATCTAGTAAGATACCATGTAAAATACTAAAGGTGAAGGCCCAGAATTTTAAAGCTATTTAGTCACCTGAACTCACAATGAAATCAGTGGTTCCATACTTTGAAATTTCTGGGCCAGAATGCCTTGTTTATTTCCCCCTCCATGTCAAAAACATACTTCAGGACCACAAAGCACTAGTTCTAAACAAATGTTTTTGCATGGACAACACAGAGATTAAAGTAGTTCAGCAGTGGGTGCGGGATAAGTGATGATCCATTCCCCGCACCTTTAAAGAAACAAAACCTTTAACACTGAATGAACAAGTGTGTTTTTTCAAATGATATTTTCAGAAGTCCAGAGTACAAATTAACACTTTAACAGATTTAAAAAATATGTATTTGAAATAATTATAACGCTATGTCAAAAAAGTTCCAGTGCTAGAAAAATGTCTGTAGTTAAAACAAATTACTTCATTCATCCTTTAAAGGTAGAAAAAGAAACTTATCAATTTCTGAATACAACTGGTAAACATAATGCTTCACATAATTTTAAGTTTGGCCTGGCTGTTAAGAGAATTGGAATTTGGATCCTAGCACTAGAAATAGATGTATGTCTCTTCCAATCTTGTACCATAGACCCACTTCTGGAAGTAATGGGATATAATTCTGGAATTGATCTGAGGTTTAATGTTTAACTAGGGCTTTGCCTGTATCAGGTAAGAGGGTAATGGCTGACAAGACTTACTGTATCTGACTCATCCTAAGGAACACCACCATCAGACAGGTATTTTTTTCTGTTCTTCAATGACAAATCACTCATTGAAGGAGCTCAGAGAAATGATCACTGACATCACAGCATTGCAGCGTTCATGAGCCGTGCCTGGTACCTCAAGGTATATAGAAAAAACATTTAAAGCTGTGTCTGTGGCCGAATTACTGATTCTCTGAATCCACATTGAATTTTCAGATTCAGATTTGGCTGAACTGAATTGGGACAGTGATCCAAATCAATTAATCGAATCGGGCCAAATCTAAATCCAAATTGAATATGGCCCATTTTGCACACCCTTGCTATTCAGTTTCAAGACCTACTACATCCACTAGGTATTACAGATATTTTGTTGCACTGAAGCTTGCTGCTTGTTGGTATGCTCCAGAGGGTGGTACGGCTAATTGATCGCTGTAAGCTGGGAAGAACAAATGTCTACAGATTGGAAATGTCTTGTATGGGTTACCAAATATGACATAAGATGTTAAGAATGATGCCAGTCTGAAAAAGAGCACTTTGGATGGTTACTGTAACCTGCATGAAATGAAGTAGGACTTGATTTGCATGTCCCTGTCTTAGTGAGTCTTATGACAACTGTTAGATTGGGTGGTATAAGCCAGTTTAAAAAAATTAAAACTTTTGTGGAAGAGCTGGCAAAATCTTAGACTAAAGAAAAGTAGCTTTAGAAGAGAAAATCAGTGAATAGAAAAAGAGGAACTAAAACAAAAGAATTCCTTTCTGACAAACAGCCTTAGGTGAAGGAATCGGTATTGTTCTGAGTGCTTGGAGTGCCTTTTCCTCACCTTGCATTCCCATCCTAAAAGCCAATGTTGTTGTTTAGCAGCATTATCATTCTTCAGGGGTAAAACAAACTGTAGCTTCCATTGACATGCTGATCTCCAGGGAATTTTGAAATGCCCCTCTTTAGAATAATCGAGGTGAGTGAAATGAACCACAGCCAGATTCAGGCTTTTGATTTCCGTGTTAGTTTAAATGTCTAGTTCAGAGGAAAAGGAGAATGAGCAAGTAAAAAATAATATACTTCCTGCAATTTTGATAGCCTTCCTTAATTTTTGCATTACAATTGAGGGATGTTAAACATTTTAGAAAGTCTATAGAAAGAACATCTCTGAAATTTGGTTGGCCGTCTTAGAGTTATCTAGTATGAGATAACATCAATGATTGTGAACTGTTTAAAAACAAAGACCTCAGAGCAGTGCTGTCTTGCTTGTGAAGGGATAAAAGGCGTCCATTTATAGTCTGAGGGTTCATTCATCTGAAAATCAAATATGTAACACAGGGTTGTAAGATTGTTCCTGGTAACTTCTTAAAGTGTGTAATTATCTGTTTCAGTAGAGCTAAAACCTGTTAAGTACATTGCCTCAATGTGAATAAATCCCTCATTTCAACAAGGTTATTCCTTAAAGCTACCTTGAGTTAACACACCTGAACCATTGACTAAACTGTTGCAAAACAGATTAAAGTGGGGTTCACAACAACTTGCTAATTAATGGATTTGATGTGTGTAACTATGCTGTTAGAACTGGGTTTCTTTTTTATTTCCTTCAAATATAGTAATTAAAATGGCTGATTTACAACAATCAATGTATTAATTTGGTAAGTTTGTGTATCACATTTGATTGTTTGCTAAAAGCCAGCAACAATATTTTTACATCTAAGTTTAAGCCAGCCATTTTGCTTTCAAGCAAATTAAACAAGAAATAAGGAATGGTAACATCACCATCTTTAACTTCACATATTGGAGATCTGAACCGGAGAGAAGAAGGTCTATATATAAAGCAAGGTAAGCAAAGCTCTCTAAGTGCATTGGCAAACTACCCTTCTCACCCCTTCAGGTCTCTTTGAGTCTCATGTCTCAGAGGTGTAGCTGTCAACCGGGCTCAGAATAAAATCATATGACTCTCCCACTCTTAACTGGGTGGAAGCTGAAGTCCCCTTTGTGTGCATCTACACGTCACCCTATGGCAACATAGTGATGCATTACATCATGTGGGTCTACACATGATTGCCAGCTACATCACCATAGTGCATGCTCCCCTGGTATAGTGCACTTCTATGGGGACATAGTGGCAAAATCTAACAATGTGCCACATGCACAGTGGAGTAACCGCCCATACTGTGCCTGCTTTAGTACTTCCAAAGGGAAGTACTAAAGCACGGTGCCATAGCAACATCGCCATATGGTGATGTGTAGATGCGCCCATTGTGTTCAGTCATTCTCAATGATATCCAGTGTCTACAGCAGTGTTTCCTAACCTTTTCCAGACCAAGGCACACTTAAATTAATACAAATTTTCCTCAGCACACCTGTTAAGGCATTCCCCATCCTCATACCTATTGTAGCTCATTGTCAGGGCTAAATTCCACTGCACACCTGTTCATTACTGACAGCACACTTACGTGCCATGGCACACTGGTTGGGAAACACTGGTCTACATTTCTGATCCCTCCTGGAGCAATAACTAAACTATCCAATATTATTTATTTAAAACAGACTATCTACATGTCAACAAAGCAACATGTCCTGCTTGCCAGGTATGTATCCATCATGACAGGGGAATCTTGGTAGGTCTATCCTTTTTTTAGAACCTCTAAGGGAATATTCCTTTAATTCACAAATCATTTCACTCTCCTGTTTCAGGGAGAGTATCCTTTAAAAGCTGCTTAGTCCTCTGGATCACTATAATTGTTTCTTAAGTTAGTGCAGGGATGTTCTTATCTGGTGAGCCATTGTGTTGCTTTCCTGTTTGTTCTTCTAATGGGGTCCATTGAATTAAACCAAAATAGATATATAGTAAAAATTCCACTACCCAATGTAAGTGATGCAGTCTAGCTCAATAATGAGGTTTATATCAGAGTTCATCAGATTATTAGATCACAGTCTGATTAGGTTAAATAACATATTTGGCTGGTCACAGTGTCAACAGGTAGAGTTGTACTTGTTTAACCAAATACGTGCAATATCACACCTTTAGTTACATTGGAGCAACTTCTATGTGTAATCCTGCTCCATCTGCAGCCATTTAGCAGATTAAGTGTGCCCTTGTTTAGTCTTTGAAATGTATCAGGTTTGCACTGATTCTATACCTGCAAAATCGTTGTGATCAAGTGTCTATGTAACTTTTTCTTGAAGAGCTTATTAAGCACATTCTACTGTATCACCTAAGTAAGGAACAGCTCCATGCTGCTTTAGCCCTGCAAATGTTATCCAAACTAAGGCCAGGTCTATATTTAAAAGTTTTATAAGCACTGCTAAGTCAATGGAGAGTGTGAAAGAAAAAAAAATCTCAGCAACAGTTATGCCAGCAGTGTCTAATATAGGTGTAATTATACCAGCAAAAATTTCAGGAGCATTTCTTTCATTCAAAGAACTAATATAAGCTCTGCCAGCAAATAAAATCACTTTTGCCAATATAAACTTCATAAAAAATAGCTATATTGTTGCAGACATACCAGCTAATTTTTCTCCAGTGTAGATAAAGGTTAAATTAGAAGGGAGGTTCCTAGATTTGTCTTTATTGTATTTGAAATTTCTGGGACTGTGGAAAGATGTATACTTCATCTACTATTTGTTAACAGGCTTTAAGTACATACTTCCCAAGACAGCGCTTTGTTTTGTTGCATTTATTTTGTTCCACAAAATGAAATTCCTCCTACACTAAAAAACCCCTAAACTACCTATTGTTTTGTAAGAAACTGTCACTAAGAGCAAAGCGTATTTCTGCCTACAATTCCAAAGCATATCTCAGCATACAATTCCTTTACAAGTTTGAATTTAACACCTCTATCCAATTTTCCCAAGGGTTGTTAGGGCCTGGTCCAAAGCCCATTGGGCTTTTTTCATTGATTTCAGTATATCTTGGATTAGGCCTTTAGGACTTTTAGGAGGAAAAAAGGTGTCAGAGGGCATGTCTACACGTGCATTTACGCCATCTTAAATGTACTGCACAGTAAATTACTGTACAGTAAATTACTGTGCAGTAAGCAGGAATAGGCCAGCATCCACATGTGCAGACAACTTGGGACTAAATTTAGGCCCAGGTGAGAGCAGCCTGCCATGTGCCCTGTGGTCACTGTGGGGAGCTCCAGCCTCCAGTCACATGGCTGCCAGCCCTTGGCAGCCCTGCTGAGGCCAGAGGCAGCTGCCAGCACTTTGCAACCATCTTAAAAGCTCACCCTCTGCACCATGACCTCTGAGCAGCCACTTCCTGTGTCAGAGAAGCAGCATGGCAGAGGCAGAGCCTGCACTTGCCAGCTATCCTCCTGCCTCAGCTTCATCTCCCAGCTATGGCCTACCCTGCTCCCAATCCTGACACCCAGGGACAGGCTCCCCCACTCCTCAAGGCTACTGCAGCTGTCCTCCTCATTCACTGCCAGTACCACCATCTGGCACACAGCCACCTGACACCACCCAGCTCCCCCACCTGCTCTGACCACCCACTGGATGAGAGGTATATGGCTGTTCACTGCTTCTGCTGCTGCAGAGCTTACACCGGGCAGCTGGACCCCCACCAGGTGCACTTTAACAGGTGCCTCAACAGCACCCATGCCCTGGTCTAGCACACCTTTGGCCAGCTGAAAGGGCACTGGCACTCCCTCACAGCCCACCTCCAGGTGGCCAAGAGGAACCTCCCCTGGGTCATCATTGCAGCATGCATTCTGCACAATGTGTGCAAGACCTGGGGGGAGGCATTCTAGGACACCTGGGAACACAAGTCAACACCAGCAGTGGCTCCTGACCTCTGAAGCCCCCGGCAACATGTGCACCCACCACTGGGTGCAGGAGGCTCTGGTGAACCACCTGCTGGAGCACTACCCCTGTAGCCTGCCTGCCCCACTGCTCACATACTCCCTACCCCCTGGCCACCTCCCTGCACCACTCCAGGACATGCACATGGGTGAAACAGTAAAAAGCTTTATTTATGGAGCAACACCCCGCTATCCCTCCCCCTCCCCCCTCAACAGACACAGCCCCCTTCCTCCTCCCCCTTCCACCAGCAGTGCCAACCCATCACCCTCCCCCCCACACCCACAGTAAAACCCTAACTTCCAAGCAGCAAATGACAATTATGTCTTGGAATCTGTCCCTGAGTCCAGCTGTGAGGGACTGAGGAGTGAGGCCAACCAGGGCAGAGAGTCCAGCGGCAGGGGGCCAGCACCCCAGCCACAAGCAGGTCCGCCATGGGTCCAGGGCTGTGGCAGAGCCTGGGGGCGCCAGCAGATGCTACAGCATGTGCTCCAGGATGCTGCCAGGGGTCTTCTGTGGGGCAGTGGCTGGGACCCAGGGGCCCTACAGGGCCATTTTGGGGGAATCAGGCATAGGGGGCCATGGGCATAGCCTCTGCTGGGTGGCCCTAGGTGATTAGCTGCAGCTCCAGCAGCTCCATGCACTGCCACTCAAGGGCCACCAGCTTGGCTCCATGCTTGGTGTACACCTGCAGCTGAGCCTTCTCCCAGATTAGGTCCTCCTCCCACCATAACCGCTGGTCCACCACCCACAGGAGTGGGTGAATGAGAATAGGATGCGATTCAGTGCTGACAAATGCAGGGTACTGCACTTGGGCAGTAAGAACCAGCAGCATACCTATAGGCTGGGGAACTCCCTTCTCAAAAGCACAATGGCAGAAAGAGATCTTGGAGTCATTATCGATTCCAAAATGAACATGGGCCACCAATGTGAGGACGCAGTCAGTAAGGCTAACCGCACCTTGTCATGCATCCACAGATGCATCACAAGCAGTGCCAAGGAGGTGATCCTCCCCCTATATGTGACATTGGTCAGTCCACAGTTGGGAGTACTGCATCCAGTTCTGGGCACCGCACTTTAGGAAGGATGTGGCCAGCATCGAGAGGGGCCAGAGGAGGGCCACTCGCATGATCTGGGGACAGCAGGGCAGACCCTACGAGGAGAGGCTACGGGACCTGAATCTGTTCACCCTTCACAAGAGAAGGCTGAGAGGGGACCTGGTGGCCATTTATAAACTTACCAGGGGGACCAGCGGGGAATGGGAGAGACCCTGTTCCCCCAAGCACCTCCCAGAGTAACAAGGAATAATGGCCATAAGTTGTTTGAGAGTAGGTTCAGGCTGGACATTAGAAGTCACTACTTCACAGTCAGGGCGGCTAGGTTCTGGAACTAACTTCTAAGGGAAATAGTGCTGGCTCCTGCCTTGGGGGTCTGTAAGAGGAAGCTTGATAATTACCTAGCTGGGGTCATATGAGCCCAGTATTCTCTCCTGCCCAGGGCAGGGGGTCGGACTTGAAGATCTACTTAGGTCCCTTCTGACCCTACATCTATGAATCTATGGAGGACAGCAGCACGCAAGTGCCCAGGAATCATGGTAAACTGGCCGGGCAGGCCTGGGGCTAAGTGGGTGCTGCCCGAGCCCCTGAGCCCTGCTAGCTCCCTCAGGACCAGCTGCAGGCCATTCACCTTCCCTTCCGCTTCCCAGCAAAGGCCAGGCCTGGTAGCTGACAGCACCTGCTGCTGTGGCTCCAGCCATTGCTGACCCCCTCTCTGCCTCTGCAGGCATGGGCGACTGGTGCCTCCTGAGTCAGGGGGAGCACTTGCCCCCCTAGTGAACAGTCAATAACCAGGGGGTGGTTCCCCCATGGTCGATCCCACAGACTGGGGTGGTGAGTCCCCCCATGGCTGATCCCACAGGCCAGGGGGAGGGTCCTTGCGGCTGATCCTGCTGACCTGAAAGTGTCAGCGGCATGCCGCTGACACTTTCAGGTGCACTGCTGGCACTTTCGGGTCAGTGGGATTGGCTGCAAGGGGACCACTTCTCCTGATTCACTCCCTGGCCTGTGCTCTCAGGGAGTGCA
>NW_005841939.1:1852590-1854903 GCF_000455745.1 Alligator sinensis | reverse complement strand
CCCCCCCCCCCCCGCCCGGGAACGCTGATGTCAGAGGGTGCACCAGTGCTCTCAGGGGGTGCACATGCACCCCTGTGCACCCCCTATGCATTGCCACTGCCTGCAGGCCCACCACTCTGCTGGGCTTGGGACAACTGGGGCAGGGGGCTGGACCCACCCTCTCCACTGGGGGAGGCCCCCTGGTCCCATCCCCTTGCCATGCCACTGCTGACCCCCCGGCATGCTGCTGCTGGCATGCCATGGGCGGTGCACGATGAGATAAGACTGCAGATGGGTGGGCACACATGGGTGGTGCTGGGGCTGGAGGTGGGTGAGGTGGATGACATGTGGTCATGCACCAGCTGACTCAGCCCCCACACAGCTGGCCCTGTGATGCTGGCCCTGGAGTGGAGGCAGAGGGGTGCCCCAGCCACTACACCCCACTACTGCTGATCCTGCTGTTGCTTCCTAATTCTGGACCCTGAGGTACGACAGCACGGGGGGCAAGTCTGGCCTGTCCTGCAACTTTCACCACTTTCTGGAGAGCTGCCTGTTGCAGCACTATGCATCCCTGCCCCCGGCCACCAAGGAGGAGATCACCACTGGGATCAAAACGTCCCTCAGCATGTGAGAGGCCCATGCCCACCCAGCCACAGGGACACAGGGACACGGGCTTCTCAGTAAAGTTCTGACCTGTGTCCCACCTGTCTGCATGCTGTGGGGAAGAGCCCAGGGCCAGGGATATGCAGGTGTGCAGGGAAAAGATGAGGGGCAGGAGTCAGGGCAATGGCTAGGGCCGGGGGCAGAGATGGGGCAAGGGTTGCAACTGGGGCTGGGGGAGCCTGTTCCCTAGTGCAGGACTTACCACAGATCTGGGGCTGGCAAGGCTGGTGGCTTGGTGTGGGGCTCCCCATCTCGGGTGGCATCTGGCTCCACCCAGTCTCCATAACCCATGGTGTGTGGTGGGCTGCCATCTGGCCAGGACACCCCCCAGGGAGGAGCTTGTGTGCTGACAGCTGGCGGTGGCATGGCCAGCACTCCTTATGGGAATCTGTGGGGCTGGGACAAGGCTGAGGCAGCCACTGGCCAGGGCTCCCCGGGCTGCCAGTGGGCACAGCAGCTGGGGAGGAGTGCAGGGCGGGGCACTGAAGGCCCAAGATCCACTCTTTCAGTTACAGGAGGTGGCAGAGACACATGCATGGGCTCCTGGGGGTGCCAAAATGCAGGTCGGTTCCCATATGAAGGGCATGGTGCAGGGGACCCCACTGGACCAGTGATTGTGGCTGGTCATGGCCACCCACTGGAATCCACGGGGCCTTGGCCTTCACACAGCACTGCTGCACTGACCAGGAGTGGCCCCACCAAACATCCCAGCTACTAGGGCTTCATAAATGTAGCCGTTCGAGCATCTGCACTAGGCAAACTGTGTAAGGACTTCCTCCTCACCCCAGAGTGCCACAAGAGCACACACCTCCTCCCAGGTCCAATTTGCACACCTGGGACTGCAGACAGATGGGCACACATGGGTGGTGCTGGGGCTGAAGGCAGGGGAAGTGAATGACATGTGGTCCTGCACTAGCTGACTGGGTCCCCATGCAGCTGGCCCTGTGATGCTGGCCCTGGAGGGCTAGCAGCAGCACCCCTGACAAGGGCACAGCCAGAGAGTTGCAGCTGCATGGCAGAGGCACTTCACCATGGTCCTGCAAAGTGAGAGAGGTGTGGGGTGAGCAGCAGTAAGCAGCAGATGCTGGCCCTGGGGGCACAGCCAGCAGGGCCAGCAGCCCTGGGCGGGGTCTCAGGCTGGGCAAGGGACACAGCCAGTTCCAGCCCTTTGCTGCATTCACCTGTGGCAAGAGGGAAGTTTGGAAGGGGACAGCCCAGGCACACCCAGCATGTGGGTGTCCAGGGGGCACACAGGGCCTGCTGGACTTGTGGAGAAGGTTCCCTCTAAGGTGTGCACGTGCGTGGTCATGCACAACTAAAAGTGTGGCCGTGCACAATCTTTTCAAGGCCATACACCAGGAGAGGCTGGGGCAGGAGCCTAGCATGGGCTCTGCCAGCTCCAGGGAAGTGCTCCACTCCCCCACATCAGGGCCAGGGAGTGGAGCACTTCCCCGGAGCCAGCAGAGCCCACGCCAGCCTCCATCCCTGCCTTGCCTCACCTTGGAGAGGAGCTGCTGTCTGCCGCGAGTGAGGCTCTGCCCGTTCCGGGACACTGCTCTACTCCCCCGCATGGCCTCGGGGAGCAAGGAGGCACATGGCATCAGGGCCGGGGAGCGGAGCAGTGTCCCGGAGCCAGCGGAGCCTCACTAGGGCAGGCAGCAACTCCTCCCT
>NW_005841939.1:1830525-1852526 GCF_000455745.1 Alligator sinensis | reverse complement strand
GCCCTGATGCGGGGGAGCAGAGCACTTCCCTTGAGCTGGGGAGCCCATGCCAGGCTCTGGCTCCAGCCCCTGGCCCCCGGCTCCAGCCTCCAGCCACTGGCCCCCAACTCCAGCCCCTGGCCCCCAGCTCCCAGCTCCCTGGCCCCAGCCCCTGGCCTCCAGCCCCCTTCGGTAAGTGTCCCACACCAGACCAAGGCGGTGAGCTCACGGACCGAGGCGGCGCGCTCACGGACTGCTGCTCAGAGGGAACATTGCTTGTGGACAAAGAGCAGATCCTGCCAGCTTCCTGTGGTGTGTGCCCCATGGCACAAAATGGCTCCTGGGTTTTATATTCTGCAACCAGCGGCTGCCAAAGAGCAGCCTGAGCCAGCAGCAAGAGATGGGACCAGCCAGGAGCCCTGGGGCTAGGCTCCGGTTGCCCCCCAGTGGCTGGCCAGACCCAGCAGGGAGGCCCCCTGGATTATTGCACAGTAACCCATCTAAATGTGCATTAATGCTCAGTAACTAATCAGGCATAAATTTGATACTTTCATGATGCAGATATCAAATTTACACTCAAGTCAGTGAAAGTCACCATATTGACTGCACAGTACAGGCATGCATGTGTAGACGCATGCCCGTACTGCACAGTAATTTTGGTTACTGCGCAGTAAATGTGCACATGTAGATGCACCCAGATTGTATCAGTTCACAGTTCAGCTAAGTAAATGCAGTGTCTGTCACTTTTTGGTGTCTGCATCGAGAATTTGATCTTCATTCAGAGAGGTCAACATGACTGTAAATCCCAGCTGTTTCTTTTCCTGTATTTTAAAACTTCTAGGTTCACTGTTAGCTTTCTTGGAAGACATACCATGAGTTAAAAGCTTTCCAAAAAGAGTATAGCCCGGTAATGCAACAGCAAAACAAATGTGATATTTGTGGGTTCCCAGAAAAGACATTCTATTTCACTTTTGCTATTGGAATAATTATACACTTCCTTCTTTGTAAAGATAGGTAAACCAAATAAATAATAAATACACAATATTCTGTTTCATGCGATATCAAATAGCTAAGACCTTATGTTTGTCTCTGAAGTCCTCAGCCCTTCCCTCCTGTCACAGTTTATTTTTTTCTTATAAAGGCATAGCGTTGTATTGATGGGATAGTGACACCACCCGGCAGTAGGAGAGATTGCTACTATGTGATCCATTGTCAATGCTTTTAGTGCACCTTGAAGTAAGAATACAAACTGGTTCTCATTTAGACTTAGTATCACCAATTTACCAACACAGGAGAAAAAATACATAATTTGTGTAATTAAATAATGTTATTCAAATGTAGTTAAGGGTCCCAATTCTGCTCTCAGTTATACTAATTTGAATGCTACTGAAACGGAGAAATAAAATAGATATTTGGTCCTTAAAAATAAATAAAATGACTAAATTTCCTTACTATTGTGTGAGCTGTAAGGAGTAGTTGTATAAGAACTATACAAGTGTGCCATTTGAAAATAAGTGCAAATTCACCACTTGGAAAAGGAATGAACAGAACTCATTTAAACACTTTGGGTCAGGGTCTCCTCTCATTCGAAGCAGAATAAGTGAATTCTGATCACTAACCATAAAAAAAAAACAATGTAAGCAATTAACAAGACACATCTTTACATTTTCTTATGTTTACTGAAAGAAGGAGAGGAGTTGAAACTTCTTGTATTCCTTTTAGCAGGCCGTGTTTCGACAAGTGTTTTGATATGCAGCCACATTCCAGTTTCCTTTATGAAAGGGAAACATGCAGAAGCACATCCTTCTGAACATTAAACTTAAAGATGCAACAAGCTGTTTGTCAGGGACTCAAGTGATGGAATGGCGAAATTGTTTTCCTCAATTTCAAACCCACTTGAATGCAATGGGTTTTAAAGTTCATCTCCAGTCTGAATGGTTGTTTGGTTTGCATTCTTCTTAGGTGAGACTGCAAGGGTGGAGAGCACAGGAGAGAGAGAGCTGCTAGGTGAAAAATAGGTCAAGGAGTGGGAAGAGAGAAAAAACAAATACAGTGAGACAATGAAAAAGGAGCAGTGAAAAGGAAAGAAAATATATGCAGTAAAAAAACAAATGTAGTATTGTGCATACATACCATACAGGGCACTTTATTGCATTGAACTGATTGCATTTCAAAGCCCAACCCTGTTATAGTTAGGATGTGTATTACTGTATTGCCCAAGGGCCAATTGAGGATGGAGCCCCATTGTGCTAAACATGATCGAACTACGTAGAAACAGAATACCAAACAGTCCCTGTCCCAGAGAGTTCTCAGTCCATTTAGATAAGATAGATTTTTATTTTTTTTTATCATTTGTATCCAAGGCCAAATTAGCCAAAACTAATTCCAAATCCAAGAGTCCAGAACCATAAGTGGCCCTACTACTGGCAAACATCCTCCATCTGCACCTGGGGCTTCAGATGTTTCCAAAACCTTTGGCGGGCATCCTACTTGCAGGCCCAAGCCCAGAGGCTTGGGATTTGGATGCCCCCAAATTTTGCTCTCCCTTAGCCATAAGGCCCTCGGAGCAAGCAAGGGAGGAGACTCCCATTTCCATAAACTGGGTTTAAAGCCGCTGCACCTTGGTGGGTACTGAACCACACCAGAAGAGCGTTTCTCCTGCAAAGTGGTTCAGGAAAACTGCCTTCTTTGGCACAGATACGTGGTATGTTCCTTGCCAGTTTAAGAAGCCACTTTTTTTTTTTGTAAAAATGTATTTATATATATGGTTACATATATCTACTCTTGAACATGTTCTATCCCAAAAAGGGTTAAAACCAATCCCGTTACAGAAAAACCACACCCATGCACCTGTACAAATGTCCGCTGGCCACCCGTACCCATTACAATGTCCACAACCGAGCGCAACACACACAAACTACACACACAGTCCTTTCTGGTCTCTTCGACCAGCCCTACCTTCATGTCCACCCATACCCCACTTCTGGGGTCAGGTACTCAGTTCACAGGATCTCTTTGCCATTGTCGCTTCAGCTTCCACTGGAGGACCCGCTGCTGCTGCTGTTGTCGCTGTACTCTGTTCCACTTGTCTGTTCCTCTTCTCCGCTGCCATCACTCTCTTCTTCCCTTGGCGGGGGTTGTATGGTTAAGAAGCCACTACACTTGATCTGAGCTGCAAAGGAAAGCAATGTGGTATGCAAGCAGAGTGAATAAAGCAGTGAGTTCTGGGGTGCCACAAGATCTTTCTGAGGGTGAGGGTGAGTCGGCTCACATATATGCATCCTCAGACTGACGAAGGGTATTTATACCCAAAAGCTTGCAAAGAAGAATTTTTCCAACTATTTGAGTTGGTCTAATAAAAGATATCAGATTTACCCCAAAAACCTTATCTGACTATGTCTTTAGACCAACTCGGCTACAGCCTATACCCCTGTACATATAGTAAAAACTTATACATGATTCACAAGATAAACACAGAGATTTCAAATAGGAATCCATTCCAGTAGGAAAACATTCTGCCCCATTATGTTTTTTCTGGAGAATTGCTCTATTATTTTTCTGTAGCATAAAAATGAGTTACCACTAAGAGCTGGCATTTTCCAAGGTGTGCCTCAGATTCATTGAGGAATGCCTTGAGGCTACAGAGATTGAGAACTGCTAGAACAGAGTGATGGTTTCTGAATATTATGTCACATTATGCAGATTACATTACATTTGTTGTTTTTTAATTCTGTGGATAAGACTTACTTTTGGAGGGGATTAACTAAAGAGAAAGACCAAGGGAAATACAACAGCATTAAGAGGAAATCAGGTAAGGAGAATATAACAGTGGAGAAAAGGGAAGAGGGATGGAGTATTGAAGGCAGGCAGGAATAAAGGTGAAGGAGAGGGCTTGATAGAGTTAGAGTAAAATCCAGTCAGCACAGATGGACAACTGTGCAGAGTCAAAACTAAAGAGTAATGGCATCATCAGTGTCCTCTACTTGAGTCTCTGTTGCAAAATCTGACAGCCCATGTTTGCTCATACTGGCTTGAGCAGTTCTCTGCTCCTAGGGCAGAAGTTGGTTCCTCCCTGGAAAAAAATATATTTGAACAGTGTTAAAATGCAGGGAAAAAATGGAATTTTAAATAACTCATTTTCTTGAGTCCTCCATTTAGTATATAGGCTAAATACAGACAGCCAAAAAGCCTGAAGCTGAACCAATTCAGTCTTCTCAGTTTAGTCTAAGCTGCATAGATTGAACTGATAACCAAGTGAACAATGGAAATGTGGCCACATGCCTGTATTGGCCCAGGCCAGAAGTCAGAGTGCGGAGCGGTTGGGCATGCCTCCCTGCTTGGTTGGAGCAGACAGCTTGGGCCAAGGTTAGCTCGCTTACCCTATGGGTGGGGGGTGGTTTGCGGGAGAGGCGCAAAGCATCCTGGGATGCTGGTGGGGTGCTGTGAGTTAACTTGAATCTGGAGGAGATCTGGGGCAGAAGTTCAATAGAACAATTTAATTTAAATCAGTTAAGTCTGATACCACATCCATCCAGGTTTATATTAAACCACTTTTGGCCAGTTTGAAAGCAGTTTATGTGCGCTGAAATTCTGTTGTGTTACTGATTTGAACTGGTTTCCAGTCACTTATACCTGTTTATGTGTAATTTCTGTCTGTAGCCTTAGAGGTTTGGAATGGGTCTTTTCCCAACTGTCAGAGGATGCTTTCTCTCTACTCTCATGGGGACACTGTGATCCAAATGAAGCAGGGAAGAAGGGAGAGGAGACAGATCCATGGTCCTTCACATGTTCATTTTGATTCAAAGAGCAGGATCAGAGAAGTAGGGAGAATTAATATGTTGTACCTAAAAAAGTTGGCAGCTTTAGACACTGCCTATATTCCTATCTCTCCATAACTCAGTGAGCTTCAAGGGGAATCCCTCCTCAAGTTGCCACCTGGGCAGTGTGGTTCTGCATACCTACCTACTACTTCTGGCTCATGCTGAAATGGTGCATTGAGTTCCAAGTTATTAAAGGAGGGCCTAATAGTGCAACATAGAGGCATAATGTCAAAGAATGTACCCAGAGCAGGAGCAGCAGCAAGTGACGGGCATAAGCAATCTGTCATGGAGGACAAGGTGTTCTAATCTAGAAACTGTAGTTCTCTAGAGCAGCAGTGGAGTTTGCAGCTGCTGGAGGGCACTCAGCCTATTTTTTTACTGCCATATCGGGAAGACAAAAAATGCTGATTTCAGTCACAAAAATGGGGTCAGTTCTCCCCTCTCCTCCTCTCCCCTCCCAGCAGCAACCTCTACTGCCACTTTACAAAATTACAATTCCCAGAATGCCATGCACTCCATGACACACACTCCCACTGCCAGCTGCTTCCTGCAGCACTCCATGCAGAAGCACCATGGGACAGGTGGGTGAGGCATCCTCTCCCTGTCCTTCTGGTACCTCTTCCCTTAGGTAACATCTATGGCATGTACCCCACTCACCCCACATTCTACTACTGGTGCAACATGTGCTGTGCAGTGTACTGTACTATAGTACTTTCTTTTGCTAGAAGGTATAATGGTAATGGATGGCCTTGTAGTGTAAGGTATTAGAACATGGAAGGAGTGTACAGATTTTTGAAGGAGAGTTCTATCTCATGTTCATTCAAAAAGGAAGAGTAGAGCACATTATGCTTTTTTACTATGTGTTGCCAAATTGCAAGATCTTGCATTATGTTTTCTGGTCCTTAGGACATGGCAACGCTGTTATCATTCTGACCGATCATTCTGACTGACATCCAGCTTTCGCTATTTTTCTTTAATAGCCTAGATGCAGCAAAACACAGGAAGCAGAATACATCTACACCTGTTCCACTTTTTTACTCTCATTCCGTTGATTACCAGGGGTTCTAATGATCAGCGGCAACACAGAGGGTTCAGTACCAGAACAGCCATTAAGAGAATAATATCCTACTTTTATTATTTCCATCTGTCTCCTCATTTTTAACTTTCAAAGATAATTCCTAATGTTTACCTCAATTAGTTTCTTCCTAAACTCACAGACAGTGCAATTTTATTTTTTTTAAGTAGAAAGCATACTTGTCAGGCAGGTTTTTTCAGTCTCTCTCAACTCCAATTAAAATGTTCAGAGCAAAAAAGAATATATGTGTGATAACTTGTCAATGACATGTTTGTGGTCTACATTGTTTTACAGATTTACATAAATACCTTCAAATGATAAAACCCGACAAACAAAAGATTCATATGTGATGCCTTCACAGAGACTCCTCCAGAGAAAAGGTTTGAAAATGCCTCATTATTTTTGCCTTGCTATTTGAAATAAAAGTTGTTGATATGTATTTACCTCCCAGAAACTTTGAGAAAGACAGAGAAATGTCACTGCTGTAGTGTCACTGGGTTCAACAAATACAGGCATACAATGAATGAGAAGATGGACAATTAAATGTATATGTGGAGTAGGAGGCAATTTCTGCAGACTCTTTGTCTGGCTTTAACTAACCAGCTATTTAATTGAAGGATCATCTCCCAATTACCAACTTTCTCAGTCTCCTTAGTTAGGGAGTGGTAGCTCCATGGTAGTGGAGAGATCAGACTAGCACAGGAGAGAGGGGACCACACATGGCTTACATTGCTCATAAATTTATTGTTCTAAAAGACACCAAAACTGAAAAGAAACATGGTACCTAGAGAGGCACACAATGTATCAACATTTAAAGAAACAGTACCATATATAATGGATAATTATATATGGTACTGTTTCTTTACATATTGCTGCTTGTCCAGATTTTCTTTAGCTTTGCTAGATGGCTGGTGGCAAAGGCTTTTCTGGTCTTGACCTGACTTTATTGTTCTAACAGGGTATGTCTACATGTGCATTTGATCTGGGACCAATTTACTTGCAAGTAAACTACTCATGAGTAAATGATCCCAGGCAGCCATCTACACATGCAGAGATGCAATGGGCCCACTTCCTGCAGCCCTGCAATGGGCCCCTGCTGACACCAGGAAGAGCAAAAGGCTCTGGCGGCACCTGCCAGTGCGCAGCCTTCTTTTCAAGCCACCCCCGCCCCCTCCCCAGCCACTTTTCTGGCCAGGAGCAGCATGCAGAGGCTAGGACCAGCATGCTGCAGCTCTCTCGCCACAGCCTCTGCCTCCCCATGCCATGGCTGCTCCATCCCCTGCCCCTGGCAGTGATGCCCACTGCCCCAGGTTCCTGCTGGCCATGGTGCTGGCCTGCTGGCCCCAGCAGGCCTTCACCACTGAGGCCCTGGGCAAACCACACACCTGCCATCAGGGGCCAGGGCACCAGGTGTGAGCGGTACTGGCCAACCACCTCCTCCTACACTCCAAGCTGTAGCCTGCCTGGACAGCTGTCCATGACCCCCACACCATCGCCCAGTCCCAGCACCACACTCATTGGGGACAGTTCTCAGAAAAGCACTTTATTGCCCTCACAACAAACTGAGCCCCCCTCCCCACTTCTCCCCAACAACAGAGACCCTCCACCACCCACCCCACCCATCATCCACAAAACACCCTCTTCCCTGTGTGAACTATTTACAGGTGAAGTGCTGTGCTTGTGTGCATGCCCTCCCAGGGTGGGTGGCTGTGGGGTGAGGAACCTAGGGGACAGAGCCCGTGGACAGGCAGCCAGCACCCAGCCCCTAGCTCTTCTTCTACATGTGTGCATGCTGTGGTCAGGCCAGTGGTCAGGAGACTCACGCATGGGGGATGGCAGCCACTCCTCCCCTGGCATGGGCGGCTCCCCTTCCAGCAGCTGGTGGCCAGGGCCAGCAGAGCTGGCACACAGTCCTGGCCCCACTGCAGGCAGCTCCAGCTCCATTCCTACGTGGAGCTGGGGTGAGCAGTGAGTCTGGGCCCAGGCGGGGGGCCAGGTGGTGGGGAACCTGGAGCAGGGGCTAGGGCATGGGGTCCTGACCTGTGGAGGTGGTGCTGGACCTCCACTCAGGCCTATACAGGGCCTACTACTGGGTGGGTGGTGGGTGGCTGTCGGGGGCAGGCAGGGCTAGGGTTGGGGGCTGGGCAGTGGGTGGCACAAAGGCAACTGCCAGTACTAGGACAGCGTCCAGCACCTGGTAGTTGTCCTTCATGGCTTGCACTGCCCTGGCCATGACTGTATTCACACACCATTTCCTTTAAGGTTTCATCATCTCATTTCTCTTTTTTTATTAATATTATTGTTGTTGCTTATCCTATAGCAAAATCTAGAGGCCCCAGATTAAATTAGGATCTTATCCATAGTACATACACATGGCATCAGAAAGTCCTTGCATTAAACAGCTTGCATTAGAAATATGTAAGTCAGAAGGTAGGAAATTATTTTAGTCTCCAGTTTACAGGTAGGATCTGAGGCACAGCAATGAGGTAACTTGCTGAAGAACACATTGGAAATGTGTGGCTGAGCTGAGAAGATAAAGCAGGTCTCTTGAATTGCAGTTCAAAGCATTCTTTTCCATTTTTCCTCCAGTTCACTTTAGCTTTATGACTACTGCATTTTTGGCTGTGGCATCAGAAGTAGCCAAGTCTGTTTTATCACCAAATAGTCTGGAATTTTGGAAACAGATGTGAAAAATCAAGCTAATATTAGGCAATAGAGATTCTCACACTAAAGATACAATTCATAGCTATTTTTCTGGCCCAATGATTTCCCATATATAAACATAAGACACAAATACAACCAGCATTTAGCTGTTCACTGATTTTTTTTCTGTCTTCTAATCATGAAACAAGTCCTACAGTTCCCTCCCAACATACCATTATTTGTTTGTGGCATCATTCCAACAATGTAAACAACACCAGACATTTTGGGAATACCAGACTGGGAAAAATCCAGCAGAACCATCTTGTTCCGTGTCTTTCATTGTCAGCTATTGAACCACCCAATGCTTGTTTCCTCCAAATAACAGTCCAGTAATTGTTTCCTCTTGTCTAGCTCATTTTTAGCATTATATTAATTTCTCCTTTAGCTGACCTCTGGCAATTTCATCTATAATGTATTATACACATAAGAGAAAAAAATAACAGCACCTAACTTCCCCTCTCAGGTTCAAGAGTAACTGCTAGGGTAGCAAATGTAAGTAGTTAAAACAAATGTATTTTTACCTGCATTATTACTATTTAGATTATTCAAAAGCAAGGATTAAAAAAAACACTGTGCTGTTCACTGCTTACTGTTTTTTGTTTGTTCATATATTTCACTTGAGCAATTAGTCAGGCCTAGATTGGCGACCGTATAGGTGTTCCATTGCCTAAATAGTAGGTATCTGGTTCCAGGAAGTCAGTCAAAATAAAAGAGTTAGTTAACATTAGTTCCAAAAATGTGCCCAAATAGGAGATAGATATTACTGAGCACAGGGGTGTGTCTAAACCCCTTGATTTACAGAGGCATATTAGGAATTTCTGTCTAGTCAGACTCCAGAGCACCTAGTCCTTCTACCAAGGGTAGGTATGTAACTGCAGTAGGAGGGTGATGTCCTTTTGCACAGTACCCTAATAGTTAGAGCACTCACCCAGAAAGTGGGAGACCTGGACTGCAGGATGTAAACCTACATGTCAAGTGCCTAGGTGATAAGGTAGCATGAATTAAGTTTGCAGAAACCAGGTAACTACACAGTCAAGAATGCAAGAGTCACAGGTCAGAAGAACAAACAAGAAGTATCCTGATTTGTAGTCCAATGATAAGGGCCTCCTTTGGGAGGGAGGAGAGTTCTGGTCCCAGGATTGTTTATACATTTTAAATTAAGCACACATTAGATAAAAAATAGACTTACCCCCCAAAACAGGGACCAAAGCTCAAGTATTCTTCCTCTCAGCTGAATTCTCTAACTACTAGGCTTCCTTCTTGCTTTCTCTCTCTCTCTCTCCTTTAACAAGTCTCTAACCATTAAGTTATTGTGTAAAAAGTGTCTCGCCATGTGTGAGACCAGGTAGGAGTGCTACACTGTCCTGAACTCTATGATGTCTGTACATTAGGCATACTCCAAGGATATCTAATAGTTTAGGCCCATTTAGGGACTGAAGAGTAGAGTTTACTCACTACCTCAGCAGCATTGTGCATCACAACAGGGAGCTAAGAGTCTTGGTGCTCAAACTATATCAGTCTGGGCATCCACAGAAACCCAAGTGGAGGTTTTCAACCCAAGTTGAAAATGTCAACACCCAATCAGTCTTGTGACTTCTGGAGTAGTACCACTCTCTTATTGTTCCTGGGAACTTTAATTCCTAAGTCCCATTTAAGCGCCCCAAGAACTAATACAGATTTTGCCCTAAGGCTCCAATGACCAATTCTAACTGTGATTCTGCATAAGAGACAAAATATTGCACTACTTTGATTGTAAGCACCAAAGTCAAAGAAAGAATTACAAGGCATATGTGTACTGAGGTGGGATGAGATAAATTCTGGTCATTGATCATACTAGAGTGCTTCAGAGTGTGTATCATAGGGTGCTGATTGATTTTTTGCACATTCTTCTCAATAGATAATCAATAAGATAGAAAGTTAAAAATATATATATCTAATGAAGAAATATTTCAAGTCATTTTGGAGATTCTGCTTCCTGAATTACACCTGAAGTGTGATGTAACCAAGTCTGGCTGTTGTTTATTTTTTACGTGATTGAAAAACATTCAGTCAATTTGTTGACAAGAAAGTAATTTTATTGTCAAGAGTGACTGTCATACAATTTACTGACTCTTCCTCAAATAGACAAGAGGGTGGGGGGAGTGGGAACAAATACAGGAAACCATGATGCTTGGGGGTTGTGTGTATTTCTCTTTTTAGTTTATGTTCCTTTATCTCTTTACAAAACCTTAGAAAATGAAATCTTCAGGTATTTTCTACAATGTTTTCCCTATTCAAATTTTATCACAATAAAAATATCTCTTAAATTATAAAAGGACATGAATGTACAACAAAGAATTGGGGTCAAATGGAGATTCTTCCTGTGAGCAAGCACAAGTGTGGGAAACAGGAAGTCTCTCTTCCTACACACTAGCACCCACTTTAGGTTGTACTGCTTGGTCACAATAGGAAGGAGACATAAACTCCCCAGCTCTATGCCTCAGACAGGGCATGGCCACGTTTGGTATGGCTGACCTGGCCCTGCTGTGTTCTTCTCAATAACTAACAAGAATGTAGATAAGGGCATACTATTTCTTGAATAAGAAACAGGCATAGCACGACATTTCCTTTGCCGCTCTCCCTCCCCACTAAAGGCAGTTCACAGGGCTGCTGCCTCAGTCATCTCTCCTCAGTTACACTATTGATAGGAAATGTGAGGCCTGTGATTTTCCACCATCCCAGTGTCTCTGTACCACGAAGGCAGAATAGCTCCTATTCTTCAATCACAAGCCATGTTGTATTTTCAAAATTAGAAAATGAGGTTCCAAAAATATTTGCACAGAAGACAAAAGGATTTTTTTTTAAATGTGTGCTGGTGCCATTGCCACTGCCAGCCTCTAACTCAACAGTAACACTTGTGCAGTTCTCAGAAGGGAGGATTTTTTTTTCCAGTAACTTAGAGTCCTGAATTGGTTTATCATGAAACATGAACCACATGTCATTTAACATCTACCTGAAGCAAAAAGATGATCTCTGACAGTGTCTATGCTTATTCATCTTTCCTCTCTGCTTCATATACTGTCTGGCTCATTTAAACATTTGTTCCACTGGACTGTTAAATACAGAGCAAACATAGCTCGCTTGATAATATGCCTTGAGCAAACTTTGAAAAAAATTATATATGATAGCCCAAAGCCTGGCTGTGTGGTCTCTTACTTTCACTGCACCGATAGTGCTTAAAAGTGCTACTTAGCTCCAAAGAGTAACCAAAATCTCCTGTTGAATTTTGCTTACAAAGAACCTAAAATTACCAGGAAGGCCATACACTGTCATTGGCAGTCCCTAGATTTGAGCATGATCTCCACCATGGTTTGTTGATGGGTCTTGAGGTGACTTAAAAGTCCAATCCTTGAGAGACAGATCCATCTGTAGAAGTTGCAGGTCTTTCCACAGGGAAGAATAAGCCACAAGCCAGGATTTCTCTCCTTTCCCTTCCTCCACACTCTCTTCTTTACTTTGAGAGCAAAACATTTTACCTTGAAACAAGCTGCCGTCTGATTGAAGTTGTAAGCACTTCAGCACTTCACTGATTGGAGTCAGTTAGTAGCCAGCTTCTCCCAAATCCTGACATACATTATAGTTTATAATATAATTTGCTTGCTTTGAAAATCACTGTAGAGTGCTTTTTTAAATCATAAGCATTGGTTAAAATACAATCAGATAAAGTTTCCTAAAAATCCAGTTAGATTTGGCTCCTAAAGAGCAGAAGTGATACATTAGCTTGACGGAAGTGACAGAGTTTGCTAACATTTCCATTTGTGGAAAACTAATCCTAGGAAATCTAATCCTAGGAAGATCCTGCCAATGCTTGTTGCCAGACATTTTAATCCTGAAGGAAGAGACAGCTACTGGGTGTTAAATTGCATGTGCCTGTGTGCTGCTGTTTAGATTTGTCTGCACTTTTCAAGCATGAGGGAGAACAACCCATTTATCAAGATGTTTCTTACTATTTTTATTTGCTCTAAAAGCAGAAAATACAGCAGTTCTTCATTTACTTGGAAGCATGTGTTTGCACTGAAATATCATGGATGAACTGTATGTGGCTTAACATTGTATATTGTACTGTGTTATGATACTAGAGTTAGTGCTATGTCACTCGAATGCTTTTTGAGTGCATCAGATGACATAAGGAAATGAAGCAGAAAGAATGCTGTGACATTTCTCAATAGGAAGCATTTATCATCATTTCATCAGTGTTTAATTGACTTGCAAACCACTCTACCAATCTACAAATGTTAAGTGAACAGATCTTTGGCAAACAGTAACACTTTACATTAAGTGTCTTTAAGTACACTTGTTCACAGAGCAAATGTTCTGTAAATAATGCTTTAAATGCACACGTTCTTCATGTTAGTGATTACATGTACCATCTGAGCTCTGTTCTTTCTAGAACCTGCTGGGAGTTCATGTTTATAAATCTAATTTGAATTGTTTGTGGGGTTAGCAATGAAATTCTGCTAATTATGCTCTAATCTATGTATTGTAGTCTATTCTATTTAGGTACTTATACCTAGCTCATCAACATGGTATTTTAATAACTGCCAGTGCAACATGTTTAACATTTGTTGCTTGTTTGTTTTCTACCAAGTGGAAGGAGCAAATATAGTGAAGTGTGGTTTCAGCACAGTGTTTTGAGCTTTTTTGTTTTCTTGTTTGTTTTGAATATGCATGTTGCTATGTATTTATAGTGGGGAAGGCAAGGTCAAAGATGTGGACCTTGCCTTTCAACAGAAGTTGACAAACATGTGAGACAAATTTTAACTTCTAAGGGAGAGAAGGGACAGGGCGGCTCCACATCTTGGGCAGTGGTGGAACACAGGGCAGTGCCAGCTTCCCTGGTGCTGGCAGTGGAGGCATGGCCACCTGCCACTTACAGCAGCAGCTACTCTTGTGCCCTCTTCTCCCAAAGACAGAGCTCTGGGCTGCTGCCCTGGTCACCCCGCTCAGTTACACTACTGCTAAGGGAATACCATTCACGATTTTCCACCAACTGCTGAGAAAGTTCTGTCTTCTGTTTGTAGATGGTTCTATTGTGCTGAAAGAGGGAAGTTGTCAGTGACTGTCTTCATCCCAGAATTTAAGGCAGTCTATTTGATATACCAGGGCAAGGATATGCAATGCCTTGTAGATAATTTGGATGTAGATGTTGAAAAAGACCAGAGAAGCAACTGATATTGTAAGTATCACAAGTGAGAAGCCTAGTAGCTCTACCCACTTCTTGGTTGCATCCTTCTTGAGTGTGTGTGTGGGGTGGGGGAGAGGCAGGCAGGCATCTCAGACCACTTAAATTTATAATCCTGAACTCCTTCTGCCTATTTTGTAGTGAAATGCTGAATGTTTCTGAGAGGCTCAGGAGTATAAAAATGATTATCTATCCCCTTTTCATTGACAAGAAGAGATTGTCCATTAGTGCCATTTTTTTATTCCATGGCCAGAATTTTGCTTAAGCCAAGTCTTCAGTTAGCCAGATCTTCAGTCAAGCCAGGTATTCAGTCATCTTCAATTAGATGAGCGTATAGATGGCCTTGGGTAATTTCCCTATGAGTTTGCTCAGGAATGGAATTCTTGACCCTAGATGGTAACTGGCTCCCAAGTTTATTGTTTTTTTAGACTGATGGTCAGATTATTGTATGTTTGTAAGAGGAAAATAAGTCTCTTTCTGCATGAGGCATTGGCTACTTAATTTACTGATTCACAGATCTTTCTCAAGCTAGGAAGTTCATGAGTCAGATTCACAAATCTTGAGCTGAGACCTTTTGGGTTGTGCAGAACTTCTTGAGTGAACACAGTGAACACTGTGAATCTAGCTTATTTTTAGCAGGTGCAGTAGTAAGTGTAGGCAGACCATTTTTTGGTAGGTGTATGCAGAACGGTTTGTGGTATTTGAGAAGGCATTATGGGTGTACATGTTCATTCCCATGACATAGGATGATGTTTTCCTCAGTGATTAGTGTTAATTCTGATGCCAGTTGTAGGCACCTAAGATTTTTGAAGCTCCTTGGACTGAGATTGGGCATCTTTATTGAAGGATGATAAGAAAGTAGTACAACTTCAGCTTCAGTTCTTTATGGCCTATGTCACACATTATACTTAAGACATGTTAACTGCATTTTAAATGCAAGCATCCATGCATTCCAGTGGTAAATTATGTGCTAAGTGTCATTGTATCATATCAAAATTACAATTTTTTGTGAGAACAGTATCTCCCTATCGTATTAAGTACCATGCATTCAGCTATTGTCGGACCACTCCACGGAGATAATACAAGATTCCAGTGATGCAGGCTGGGACTGATAATAATTTTATGATCACTTTTTATCACACCAAAAAACATTAAAAGGCTCATGAGATTCAGAGACTGGAACCAACACTTAGCTGACTATTGATCCCAACCCCAGAGCCACACTGAAACCAATGAGAGACTGCCAGGTGCAGAGACCCAGCTCCTGCAGACTCAGTGATAGGCATGGCTCTAGTAGCAGGAGCTGTAGCTTCTCCTAGGGTTAGTTGCCTCCACCCACCACCAGTGCCAGAGACCTGAATCACCCTGGCTTGCCAGGGGTAGGTGCTCCTGAGCTGGGCAGTGCTGGGCGTGTGGGTAGGAGAGTGATGGTTCTAGGAACAGGAGCTGCACGTCCTCATGGGTGCATATATGAGCTGCATTGCCTAGTGCCAGGCTCATTGTTGGGGGCAGGGGAGTCAGAGGGGAGCACTAGCAGCTCTAGCTCTGTCCAGAGCAGGCTGAGATCTTAGAAATCATTACTGTAAGGCTGCTCAGAACATGTTCTAACTTTTATTACATCACAGTAGTGCCTTGCCATCATGGCAAGGCCAAACCCCAGAGACTGAGGTCTTGAACAGTAGGCCTAGGTGAAGGGTGTGTCCAGAGCAAAAAAAAGGGGCCAAGGCTGTGACAGCCAGGACCTCAACAAGTGCTTCAGAAACCTACCAGTGTATCCTCTTAAAGGGGAAGTACTGTGAGAAGATGAAAATACCTCAGGTATGGCTGGTTGTGTTGGACAAAGAAGCCTACCCTGCAAGGCGACTATTGCCCCTCAGGGTCCCTGCCACATCAACAAGGAATGTCAAATGTATGGCAGGAGAGGGACTACAGGTAAAGGGGTGGGGGCATTGGGAAGGAACCAGCAAGTGGGACAGACCCCTGTGGGTTTATATTAGGCAACAGGACTGATCTGTAAGACCAGTCCCTGCATCAGCCAATTTGCTAGGCAGAACCACTCTCCTGACTGGTATGACTCAGGAAGATGTCTGAGACATAATCTTCCACTGCCCCAAAGTCATATATGATATTCACAAGAGAAAATCATAGAATGGGACTAACTGGATGACTATAGGTTCTAGTTAGAATCCAAGAAGCAGACAGCTCTGTGCTTGAAAGTAACATTGTCCAGGATTTTAGCTCTAAAAATATATAGTAACTTGCTTTTATACATTCCCATTCTCTAAATAAGTTAGATTTACAGGTTTGTCAGGTTTCTTGATACAATCTACATATCCCAATCCTCAAATTACTATAAGAGATAAGCACATGTGAAAATTGTACTTTTTATATAGGGACGTCTATAATAATCTACATTGTAAATATGTTACTGCTCCACTTTTATTATTGTGTACTTAACTTCATTTCTATCATAACAAAATGGCTTCAAATACTAAGATAAAAAAGTGAATGCAGGGTCATGAAGCCTCAAAACAACAAGGTTACAGGTCTATTTTAGTAACTATCTTGGCACACAAAAATGGAAGCTTTTGTTAAATGAACTACTTCCAAGTTTCAAGGGAATAGGTCATAAATAGATTGTTCAGGAAATTCACAAAGCTAGGGTATGACACTGAGAAATGAAATTAACTGATTCAAGACAAATGCTTGGATTTACATCAGTGAATCACTGCAGCAATGAAAGTGTTAGTAGGACTTGGAAGAGGTAGGGGGAAGGTTGGGTTTTTTTGGTGTCTATCTTAGATTTTTTTCTAAATTAAACTCTCCTCCCATTTGAAAAGGAGACTGTAGATTATCACTGAAGACAGTGATAGCCTTTGAGTGAGGTTAGGGGAACGTATTACAATAAAGGACATAGAGGTCTTTGTGATGACAACAGGAAAAGCGCAAGAAAAGAAAAGAGAATGCTGCTGAAGGATATGTGCCAGAAAGGGACTGGAGATCTGGGCAGGAGAGGGGAAAAGGGCCAGAGAGTGAAGAAGATGAAGGAGTCCTGGAAGTAACTGTTATTTCAAGAGATGGCCCTGATAGGCACAGAGCAGACTATAGAGCACAACCACTGACCTTTAACTAGATTCATGTTACAGCAGCTGTCAATCTCTAATAGTGACAGAGATAGCCCCATCTCTGATCTCCTAAAATGCACATCGTATTGCAACTAAGTCTTCAAAGAGTTAAAACAGTGCTAAATTTCCTCTGCATTTTATATTTAAACTATTTTCACATCTCCTAATTATACAAAGCCTATGGAGCTTAGAGCTGGTCAAAATGTTTTCATCTAAATAATACTTTGAGGAAAAAGAACATTTTGAAAAAATAAGATTGTTTCACCAAAGCAAGTTAGTTTCTTTATAAAAGTTGCAAAAAATTCAAAATAGTGATTTTCCCCAATGTTTCCTGTTGTTTCTTTAGGAAACTAAAAGGAAAAAAATCTTTAAAAAATAAGCTCTGCTTACTTTTTAACCATTTCAACCTTTTTCAGAAGAAAAAAAAGGTATGTGGAGGAGAACCTTTCTCTCACATTTTTTTTCCTTTGGCCCCTTCCCCTTCCATATATACATATTTTAAAAGAATGAAAAATGTAAGGTAGTAGGCATTCCTTTTTTTTGCCTTTATTTGATTTTTTCACTAAAAAGTTTTAAAACAAATCACAGGAAAAATGGTTTCCCAATCAGACGTGTGCATATGTGTGTGTCTGCATATGGAAAGAAAACAAAATATATAAACAGAATATATGAAATAAAATGGGAAAACATTGGATAAACTAAAAGTTTTCAGATTAGTTCTTTAAAATTATAAATTCATCCCAGCCTTTTTTATTTAAAATAAAATCTTACATTTACAGCATCACCTGCCTTCCCAAAAGATCCCTAAACACTTCTGAAATACCAGCTATACAGGGAGCACTTCATCCTGTTATTGCTGACATGAAGCCCTCTCTGATAAAATGTAGCAACAAGTTAACCACAATACTATCTGGACAGGCAGTAAAAATATCTAACTGTAGAAGGAATTTATGCTTACAGTGGAATATTTTGGTATTTGATCATTTCACCACATTTTAAGTCTGTTATTGTGACAAGGGCTATGAAATCCTTAAAACCTGAATGCAGACCTTTCCACCAGCATTGTATGGATCCCAGAATTGGTTAGGGTACTGATTCAGTGGTGATCCAGAGGGAACAGGCCAACCTGCTAAATCATAAATACCACTTTCTACAGCACCTCTATGCTTTTTGAATATCTTTTGCTGAAACATTCTGCTGGTTTGTTGGTTTTATTGTGCTAACCTTGTGACAGCTGGGTGTGGGTCACAGCACATGGTTGAATGGATACCTACTTACTATAAAGGTTTACTTCTCAACCATAATTTTATAATACAGCCCTGATTTAGGTGAGTCAGTCCTAAGCCATTTAAAGCGACACGACAAAAATTCCCAAATTAGATTGTGTCGGAAACAAGACTTTTGCACAAATTTTGTCATAAACTGAATCAGTTCCTTAAAAACTCTTGATTGAAATCCAGTACATTGTCAACAACATTTTAACACTTTCTTTCCTTTAAATAGCGCAAGTTGCAACTTACAGCCAGAACTTGTTCAACCTTTCATGCAACTGATTATTTCCAGTGAATACACATACCTACAGATATCATGTCAAGGGAACACAATGCAAATTCCTGTGTACCAAATAAAAGTGGGTATTCTGTTTGTTGTTTTGAAACTTTTAATATCCTTTGATCAGCCTGCTGTACCGGAACTGCATTCCAAGGTATGTTGGAAGGGTATAGCCTCTAAGTTACCCATTTCTCCACCCCTGTTTTGTGAGAGTAAGACAAGTTAATTGGGCTTGACGATATGGATGACCCTTTCAAGTCATGTAAAATGAGACTGCTTTGCTTATCACAGGTAGATAACCATTAATATTACTTGTAGTATCTATGGGAAGAGAAAGGGTCTTGTTTGTTTTAAATGTTTTCAAAGGTAGGCAACGAAGTGTACTAAGGGTGCCCCCTGCATACAAGGAGACAGTGCAGCCATACAAATAGCTTAGAAGGAATGAAAAGACAGGATCTGACAATAAAACTTGATCGGTATTGCTGAAGATAAGAAGATAGATATATCTTTACAGTGGCATCAAACCATTTCAACTCTGTGAGCACAAATTCAGAAACAGAGTTATTTTACATTTTATGCAAGAAGAACTTCTGGGCAGAGCTTCGTTTTTTATTGTATGAAGTTCTGGAGTTCTTTTTACTCAGCAAAACCTCTCCTGGGAGTGATCAGTCCCTGTTAGGATTTTGGCCTATAAGAATTTTGCATATGTAAACACCAAATAATTATAAGCAAGAATTTCAAGCTTTAGGCCCTTGCTCCTATTGACATCTGTAATGTCAGTCACTATCATTTATGAACACCCTTCATCATATTTAAATTTAATATTAAAAAAAAGTTTGCTTTGCTAACAGCATATTTGCCAAATAATGCATTCTGCAGGAACAAAATACAGGCCTGAAGGACAGTTTGTTGAAGCCAATGGATACTGGATCTGGCCCTAAACTGCCTGCAAACAAAACAATTTCCTACAAATCTGAAGTAATGCAATCTACATATGCTTACATTACATTTCAGGTGGCCTATAGGAGGAGTCAACTGAAAGACTCCCATGGGTTTGATTTGGTTTTGGATTAGATTGTAAAAGCTCCCTAGTTTGGGACAGTGTATGAGCTGCTGTTTCAAACCTGCAACATAGATGCCATTTGGTGTTATTAGTAGGACAACACTGAAAACACTGTAAAAAAGACAAGAGTCAGCCAATCAAAGCATTGGTTGTATAATTGGGATTCTCAGTAGAACTCAACGGAAATAAGATACTTCAAGCATTACTGAAGATGCAAAGCCATCAGTGCCCCGATGGACTGAAATGCTCAACAGCCTGGCAATTAAGGGTCAAGCTGCAATTCTGACCTCTGAAGTTTTTGATCCTCATGAACCTCCCCTAAACCAGCAAGATAATGAGAAGATAAATTCTGTCTTAAACTTAAAAAAAAGGAAATACATAAAAATTTTGTTTCAAATTATGATTTAAAATACACAAAGAAATTCTGTACAGCATTGAATGAGAAGTCAGGTACCTCAACGTGGTAAAAAAGGCAAAATTTTCCAAATCTCCATTTTTAATAAAATGATAATTTGGAACTTTTTTTTTACTCAGTTCAAGTAAATAGACTAGAGGTAGTTGGAAAACTGAATGTCTGTTCCATGGGAAAATTCCTACGTGTTGACATTTGCAATTCCAAATCCAAATGACTATTCAAAACTATGAAATATTTTATAGAACAAAATTTCTGAAGAAAATATTTTGGAATCGCTAATACTTTTTGTTTTGATTATGTTACATTTTGATATAAAATATTATACCTTATTTATATTAACATTCTGATATCATATACAGTCTAACCAGTAGATTTTTCCTTTATTTCAGATACTTCAGTTCAAACCCTTTCAGAGAATGACTCTATTCAGAGAGATGGCACACAAGAAATTATGAAGCTGATCTTTTTTATTCAACAAATTAATTAATGCTTCCAAAACACAAATCAAACTCAGCACCTGTTACTGGCTAGCGCATATTCAATCAGAGGAACAAGGTTTCTATTTCAAGGATCACAAAATCTTTTATGAATGAGGAGAATCCAGTGCTGAAGTGCAGAGGCCATACGTACTGAGTTAAAATTCACAGTTATAACCTAACTTGAGAGACAGTGATGCCAAATATAGTGAGATTATTCTTTGATAGATTGAGGTTATTGCTTGTTCTTTATGAACAAAAAAATCTTTTAATGTACTTAGTGTTAGGCCTGTAGCCTTGAACACAGCCTTAGGGCCTTGTTACACTTTCACTGTCAGCAGCACAAGTGTTGATCAGTGTTAGTGCTAACTTGAATTTGGAGCAGTCCCAATTTTGGCCAGCAGGGGCCTGGAAAACTGAAAGATAAGAATCCCTACCCTCCTTTTCCAGTCCTCCACACTGACTCCTGCCCCCCAGGACTCCCCCTGCCCCACTCTGCCCTACGGCTCCACCATGTCCCTGCCTACTTGTGGCTGCCTGCGCTGTCTCTTCCAAGGGAACAGGTAGGGAAGGATTAACCCACCTGCTTGGCTCCTGCTGAGCTGCTGCTTCTTCTTCAGGCTGAGCCCAGCCCAAAAAGCAGAAGTGGCAGCAGCAGTGGCCAGACAGGAAGGTTAACTTTTCCCTGCCTGCTCCCTGGGACAGAGTGCAGGCACCCACAAGTAAGCGGGGTGGGGTTGTGGGGGCGCAGGGGAGCAGTGAGCCGGGATCTGGGGTGCTGCGGAGGGCAGGGGCAGCAGTGGGTCTGATCTGAGGCACTGGGGAGTGGGGAGGTTTACACTAAGGTGTAGCCTAGAGTAGCTACACCTTAGTGTAACATGAGCTGGGTAACTTGGATCATAGATTTAGAGTTGCCATTATTCCAGTTTTAAAAAAAAGGACACCTGTCTGGGGCAGAATGAAAAGTAATATAATTGTGGTGGGGGGGAGTAGCCATGCCCTACACCTGCCCCTCACTTTCAAGCCACGCCCCCCCAGCCCTGCTGTTGCCCCTCACTTCCAACCCACAGTAAGACAATGCTAGTGCCCCTGTCTCCTAATCTGCAACGTCCCCACCCCCTGTCCCTGTTGATACCCCTTACTCCTAACCCACAGCCCCCTGGCACTGCCTGTGCTCCACACTCCCAACCCACAGTCCCCCACCTCACTGGCGCCCCTTGCTCCCAAACCACAGCCCCCCCCCAGCCCTGATGCTACCCCTCCCTCCTGACCCATGACCCCCTGCCCCCCCAGCCCTGCTGCCCACACAGTTCCCTGTGGCCCCCAAAGAACCCCCCTACCTTCTTCCCCTGCTGTAGGGGCAGGCATCTTCCCTGCCTCCCCACCTAGCTGCAGCCCTGGCACCCAGACATCTCCCCTCACACACCCATCCCCTGACAGACACACACACACAGAGTCCCTGCAACCCCCGCCCCCCACAGACTTTCATAGATTCATAGATTCATAGATGTTAGGGTCGGAAGGGACCTCAATAGATCATCGAGTCCGACCCCCTGCATAGGCAGGGAAGAGT
>NW_005841939.1:1822944-1830185 GCF_000455745.1 Alligator sinensis | reverse complement strand
CTGCGGTCTGACCAGCGCCCGATAGAGGGGAAGTATCACCTCCTTGGACCTATTCGTCATGCATCTGCTGATGCACGATAAAGTGCCATTGGCTTTTCTGATGGCTTCGTCACACTGCCGACTCATGTTCATCTTGGAGTCCACTAGGACTCCAAGATCCCTTTCCACTTCCGTGCCACCCAGCAGGTCATTCCCTAGGCTGTAGGTGTGCTGGACATTTTTCCTCCCTAGGTGCAGCACTTTGCATTTCTCCTTGTTGAACTGCATTCTGTTGTTTTCTGCCCACTTGTCCAACCTGTCCAGGTCTGCTGTGTGTAACTGCCGGGGCAGTGCTGAGATGCACGTGATGCCCCTGCCTACAGTCCCCCTCACACTGCTTCTCCCAGTCCCAAGCAGTTCCTTGCTGGGGCAAGCCAAGAAGTGCTACAACACTAGCCAGGACCTTCAATGATATGGCAGTCTGCTAAACATTTCTGTACAGACTGGCTCTCATGAAAACTGGACCACCACTTCCTAGGACCTTCTCTTCTTAGCCAACAGATCAACTCTATAACATATGAATTCCAACTACCTCAAACGCTAAAAATCACCCAGTATTCCATGCATCCCTCCACAAACCATATAGAGAAAACTCCTTCTTTCACTGCTCCCTGTGACACTCACTGCTTCACTGCTCCACTGCTCCCTGTGACAGTCCAGAGACAAGAAGAATACCTTGTTCATGAAATCTTGGATTCTAAAGTGAGACAGGGGAAACTGCCCCCTTGTTTGGGAGGGGTATGGGCCTAAGGAGTGCACATGGGGAACATACAGAAAACATCCATATCCCAGTCTATGAAGGGAGTTCCATCACAACCGCCAGTGCCATGTAGCAGCCACTCTTAAGTGAGTGGGGTGGGGAGGAAAAGTCAGGTCTAAAGCCCTGAACCCAGGGTCTTGGCTTGATCAGCACAGCTCTCTGTTGACCACCACCCTGGTGCTGCTGCCAGAGGCTGGGTGTAGCTTGCCTAAAGCCTTTAAGAGTGTGTGAGACTTTGCCCACTCCCTGACTGCCCACTGGCTGGCTCCTGTATTAGACAAGAAAGAAAAACTGGAAGTGTCTGGGCAACAGGGCTCTTCCTTACCTAATATAACACTGGTAATTCTGCTTGCTTTCTGACCTCCTAGTTTTGTGACTTGGCTCACTTGTAGACTTTATTCTTCTTTGGATCTCCTGGTTTCCTGACCTGGCTAGTTCCTGAACTCTGCTTGCCCTCTTTGACTCTGGTCTGTGTACCAATCCAGGAATGTTGCAGTTGTCCCCCCAGGCATGGCTGCTCATGTCCCAGCACTGAAGGATAGTTAACTGAGATTGACATAAGGACCTTGTATTTTAAATGGCATATGAAGGATTTCTTTTATTTGACACATCACTTTTATCCTAAGAATTACATTGTTGCTATCTTCTACCCCTAATTCCCTGCCAAATGAAAACCCAACAATATTAAATAATTAAACCCAAAGAACCCTGCCTCAAGAAAAGTATTGATTCCCAAAAGGGGAAGTACTGGAGATACTGCGAAATCCACTAGGGACTTTGCTACTGCTATTAATGTTTTGTGACAGACACTCGGGCACAGATTCTCAAAGATCTGTGGCATCTAACTCATTGAAATTGTATGTTCAAGCATCTGGTCCTTGTTCTACTGTGGAGATACGGATACTATATTCTTATTCTATAAGTAGAAATGCCTTTCAATTCTCTTTGCAACATTAAGAATTTGAGCAATTCCAGCCATATATTCAGTAACCAGCACCCCAGAACCATTACAATGAAGGCTAACAGAGCTAAAACTGTTTTCATTAATTACCTGAAAAACCTCTGACAATTTGTTTTGTCCTTTGGAAAAGCCAAAGATTTTGTTTACTTTCTGTAATTTCTACGTGGGAAATAATTTGCAAAGACAACATGATGTACACAAATGTTAAAGCAGGCTATAAAATCTTGTGGACTAGACAAGTGAGGCCATGTTACAAATGGACTCTGTCCATAGAGTTATCAGTTTGGCCAATAGTTAATAAGTAACATTTAATCTACAAACACTGAGAAATGAACTTCATAATTCTCATCACCTGGGAAACTGTGTACATATGGTCACTTTCCATGATCTCATAACTTTTTCTACTGATTAACTCCAGGAATTTTAACTAACAAAAATCCTTCTTTCAACCATTACATCAGATGGATGTGTTGCAATCACTCCCCACTGGTTACTGTCCTGGACTTCATGACACACTTCCTCCCACAACTGCTCAATCTTTTGCAGTATTCTACAGACATTTTTCTTTCCTTTCCTTTCTGATGATATCCAGCCCAAAGCCTGCATGGAGATCCTTGCATCCTTCATCAGAACCAAGCCATGTTTTTCAACTGTTGTAAAGCAGTCTGGACACTGAAGCTGCACCAACTGTCTTCCTTACTTCTACATTTGAGACATAGTCTTTGCATGACACTTTCATGTCACACACTGCCAAAGGCATCAGTGATAAAATATTTTCAAACACCTTCCATGCCTCTTTTTCAGCACTCACTTTTCCATGTCATATATGAAGGTGCCAATGAACCAAAAATTAGTTATTGCCAGTAATTCATCTGCTACAGTTTTTTGTGTAGTGTGCTTCTGCCCAGATAGGATTAGCTACTGACATAGAGAAGTGAATTTGGACTTGTGGCAGTGCATCTTTGGTTGCCTGCCACTTTAAGGGCTGAGTCAGGCAGTCACCAGGTGCCTGATGGTGGCAGCCATTTTGAAAACTAGGTATATAAAGGCTGCAGTTGGCTGCTACCAGCCTAAGCAGAAATACTGTCTAGCTAAGCTACAGCAGGAACATGTGGAGGTAAGGGCAAGAGCTTATGGGGATAGCTAGGAGGCTCTTGGTCCTGGGCATGAGTTGAAACTGCACTCTGCTGGGGATGGGTGGCATGGTGGGGCTCCCAGTGATGTGGGAGACCCCAGGAAATGCCAGGCCTGTTACCACCCTGGTGAAAGATGGGTCAGGGCACCTTAATAACCTCTGGCCCCCATCTTTGGGTGGGTTACATCTAGCAAATAGGGCCAGGCATGGCTGAGGCCACCATAGCCCACAAGTCCTGACCCTGTTAAGTCCTCTAACACAAGGAGGCTGAATGTGGATTGAAAAAAAGACCTAAAAGTTAAGCCCAATGACCTGCTGCTCCAGGGAGGGAGGGAGAGTCCCTGTGGGATGCTGGAGCACTAGTTGTGGTGTGGGTTATGGACATTATGTGGATGCCATCTGTGAGGCATGGGCTGAGGTATATGAGAGATTTTGGAACTGCAGATAGCACCCCCTGGCATCGGGGCAGGAAATGGGCAGCCTCCCACCTGGGTAATATCCTAATCATTTTCCATCAAGGCATGGCAGATGAGAGGTGGGTGGTTAGCCCAGAAACAGGTGGGTGGGCCAACTTCTAACAATCTGTAGGAAGGCCCCCTGTTACAGGAATATTTTATAACTACTATTAGCAAAACTAATTGTATATGAATAGGCTATTCCCAGAAAATCCAGCCAATATGAACAAGATCATATAATATAAAATAGTTGTGTGGGCTAGTCACAAAATCTGCCAAGCAGGTACTATTATTTTTTTCCTTGATTAGGTTCTGATTTGATAAACTAAATTTGGGTAAATTATTTCCGTTTTAAATCATTGGTCCAGTTTCTAAGATGGCATAAGTCTGTGCAGCTCTACTGCCTTCACTGTAGTGATGAAGATTTAAACCAGCTGAAGATCTGACTTGAGACTTATTTCAACATGAATCTTCAACTTACCATAAACTGGAGAGAAAAGATATGTGAAGTCCTAAGTCATACAAACATCTCCATAAGTAGGCTCGCCTTCCCATTAGTGATGGATGGAGGATAATGAATACTACAAGCACACCTTTTGTGCGTGGTAGTCAGATTAGAAATTATCCATGCAACATAGCTTGGAATGCACGCACAGATTCTATATGAAAAGACATTCCAAAACAGAGAAACTCCTTCCCACACACATGTACACATAACTTTTCAAGTAGATGTTGTGTTCCCTAATGTAGCCTTTACAAGTTCTGGTTCAGAAACTAGAGATGCTTGAACTTTTGTTGAACCTTGGAAAAGTTTTGGCTTATCTTTTGGGTAATGGTTAGATTGATTCTTATTTATATCCCTATTGAAAATGTAAAAATTGATTCTTGAGTTTGCTCTCAAATTTATCCACACAGGGAATGTCTTAACTGTTTGTTAAAGGATCAGTAGGTTGTGGTCAGGGTCAAATACCCTAGCTCTCAAGAGATTTTGACTTTACATACTACTGACTCTTGAGTTCATGATAAGGAAGTAAAACAAACCAGAAATAAGATCTCCACTCTGAATGCAAAGGGAATGCTGAATGTGCAAGACTAGGTAATTACTGCAGCATAAGGAACCATGAGACCTACAGACCCATGTGATGTACAGCCCTAGTGACAATGAAGTAACTTGTGCAGACATGCAGCATGGCTGCTCATGGTCACTCTGGCCTACCTAAGACCCTTGGCAGACTATTGTTAAATTTTGACTAGTTGGAATGAACTAAGGTCAGCAGAGTCTGACACAATTTCCCCCATGATACTGAAAGAACTAGTTAAAGTAATCTCAAAGCCATTGGCAATAATATTTGCAAACTCAGATATGACAGATAAGGTCCCAGAAAACTGGAGTAGATTTAACAGCGCCCATCTAAAAAAGCGGGGAAATGAAGACTAAGGGAATTGCAGACTGGGCAGTCTGACTTTAATAGCTTGGAAGTTACTAGCATAAAGGATAAAACAATACACTTAAATATCTGAAAAACAAGGGGGCTGTCCACTAGCACCCACATCTTGGTAAACCAGCCCATTTCATTTTTTTTTCCCCCCAAGGTAATTTGTTATGGTTGGTAAGGGAAATAGAGTGGACATACTCTTACAAAAGTCCAGGTATATTTTTAGCATAGTCCCATATGCCTTTCTCATATGTTGGATGTAGAAATGCGGGCCAGGTGTAATTACCATTAGATATAACTGGTTGAATAACCATACATGCAGTGCTGTTCAATCTTGGCACTGTTAGGTGTTCAAACACCTACGTATGATTCATAAGACATTTCTAGGAATCCACATTGTGAAAAAACATTCTGATCTGTTGCAATCTTTCTGAGTTCTTTGCAACAGAAAAATAATTGTATTAATTTTTCATAATCAAAAAATGAATAAAAAGCAAGAGCCAGCAAGGTTTGAGGGATACCTTGAGTCTAAAAGAGGCTGAGAGCCACTGAGCTAGGGAGTCCACCGATTAACCTGAAAGATAATGCAAAACTGGGATGTGTTGTAAACACTTCGGGGGTAGGATGAAAACTGGAGAACTGGACTACAGATAAGAAAATTTAAATTCAGTAGAAACAAATGTACAATGCTATGCACAGGGAAGGAAAAATACAAAATGCAGAGCAGTGAATAGCTGGCATAACAGTAGAAATGCTGAGAGGGGTCTGGCAATATACATCTCAAGAGGTACCATAGCAGCCAGGTAAAACTACCTAATGAATCTAATGTACAGCCAAATCAAGAAGGGCTGCAGCACATGCCAGTGCTCTCTGATAAGCCTAAAGCTTTCAAGAACCCTAACAAGGTGGGAAAGAGCGTACCACAGCCCTTCCCCATGGCTGTGGTGGCAGCAGCACCTGCTTGACAACCATAGCATTACTTAGTTTCCTTCTTCAGTTAATGACTCAGAAGATGGTAATGAAATCTAAATAAAGTGCTCATGGTTTAAGTGGAAACAGACTATAAAACGCACAGTACAGGAGTCCTGCAGGGAACTGTGAAGGATTCGCTTAAATCCTCAGGCTAAAGCTTGCATAGCAGGCAAGCAGAGGCCTCGGGATATACCCCTGTACTCCTACAAGCAGAAAACATTTAACAGGCTGGTGTTTCATTGTAATGCTGAGTGCTGCTTTAGTCAACTGTGAGAGGAAGAATACAGCACTAAACAAGAAATCACAGAGTAAAATTAAAGAGACATTGTCAAAAAAAATTACCCTTTTTCCTCATTAAACTTACATTGCTAAGTCTGGGTAATTCTTTGTGATTTTTGTTTCTATACATTGATCACAAATATCTCAACAATTTTAAAACAAAACTGTGTATAATCTTGCGGTGTTCTAGCATTCCCAGCGTAAAGTAGGAGCGCAGCTCTGCAATAACAGTGCAGTCTACACCACTTCAGCACTCTCAGGCTAACTGATACCAGCAGTCATGTGACAGTAGTCCAGTGGTTCTTAACCTCACTGGACTTGAGGCACCCCTTCCTCCATAATTTTTGTGACTTGAGTGACACCCCAATTTCAAAAACTCATTCTATATATTACAGTGATCATTGGCAAGCTGTAGTGGGTGCACGTGCACCTCCTGAGATTGGCTGCTGCCAGCGGCATCTGCAGGCAATCACTGCTTGCCACCCTCCCCTCCCACCTGCCACTGATCTCCACTTGGCGCTCACCCCCAAACCTACTACGGCTGCCTGCGGGCAGTCCCTGCTCACCCCGCCCTCGCCACCGCCATCACCATGGCCGCCTGAAGGCAGTCCCCACTCGCCGCCGCCACCATGCCCCCGCCCCCACCTGTGGGTAGTCACCGTGCACCTCCCCAGCCTTGAGAGGCATGAGGTGTTCATGACAGTGACTGCCTGTGGCGGAGCATAGGGTGCTCCTGCCACTTTAAGGGCCTGGAGACAGCAGCCTCCAGGTGCCTGATTGTGGCAGGCCTTTTGAGGCCTATATAAACCAGGCAGTTGGGCTGCAGGAGGTCAGGCAGCAACATTGCCTGGCCTTAGGGCTGCTGTGAATGATCTGGAGGTAAGGGGGAACTGCAAGGGGTTGGCAGGAGGCTCCTGGTCCTGGGCATGACCTGAAACTGCACCCTGCTGGGAGTGGGTGGTCTGGTGGGGCTCTCAGTGGCGCGGGAGCCCCCAGGAAATGCCAGGCCAGTGATCACCCCGGTGAAAGGCGGGTCGGGGCGCCTTAACCCCTAACTCCCACCACCACCGGGTGGGTTATCCCTGAGAGTTATGCGAGGGCCTTGAGGGCCAGTGTTTGTGAGGGGCCCAGAGGGGGCAGATCCCGAGTGGCAGATATGTGGGCAGGGTGCTGCGGTTGCTCCTAGGGGGAAGGGCCGGGCGGG
>NW_005841939.1:1815087-1822664 GCF_000455745.1 Alligator sinensis | reverse complement strand
GGAAGATTCTGGGGCCCAGTGTGGGGCTGGTGAGGAAGAACACCATGATGCCATCTGCGAGGCTTGGGCTGCGGTATTAGGGGAGGTTGGAGCCGCAGAGCGCCCCTGGGCATCGGGGCAGTCAAAGGGCAGCCTCCCGCTTAATTGACATCAATATATGAATCAATTATCATCAAAGGTGTGGTGGGCGAGATAAGCGGGCGGTTGCCCAGAGACAGAGGGCGGGCCGTGGAGGTCGGCCTGAGGAGGCCCTCCGTCACACTGCCTTCTTGCAGAGAGGCCTGGAAATGAGGATTGGGAGTAGCCAGACAGGAGCAAGCCTGAGTCTGTACCTCTGTTAATTTCCTCACAGCTCATACACCCTTTAAAGGATCTGGCATCACCCCAGGGTGTCACAGAATTGACTGAGAATCTCTGCAGTACCCCAAGCACTCGGGAGCAAACTTACCATAGCAAACATGATTGCCCCTAGAGACTTGGGGCACGATGAAGCAGAACAACTGTAGATCTCCATGGGGGTGCCTCCCAATATAAAAAGTTGGGGAGGGGCACCCTGAACTAAAAAGGTTGAGAACCACCGCTCTACTCAGAATTGATTAAATCATAACTGGAGTACTGGGTCCAGTTTAGGAAGTGAAATTTTACGAAGGATGTGAAAGAACAGAGAGGGTCCAGAGATGAGCAATAAAGATGATGCCAGGGGTTGGAAAGGAAGCCATATGAGGAAAGGCCTAAGCAAGCACGTATGTTTAGTTTGGAGGAAAGGAGATTGTGGGGGAAGAGGCTGCATGATAGTAGTTTTCAAAAATGTGGATGGTTCATAATGAAAGTAGAAAAACCTGAAAAACCTTGTTCTCCCTTGCGATGGAGGGTAGAATGTGTGGCAATGACTTTAAACTGAAGCAAAGCAAACTGAAATCAAATCACAGAAAATATTTTAACTGTATGACAGACAATGAAACTAGCTGCCTGGGGAAGTGGTGAAATCTCTTCATTGAAGGCTTTCAGGAAAAGGCTGGAGGGGACTCTGTTTGAAATGGTTTAGGAATAACAAATCCTGAACCTGTATGGAGATTCATGGGGTCCCTTACAACCCTGTGATTCTATGGGTGCTGACAGATGTGGGGAAAAAAACCCAGCACTTTACCAGAAGAGGCATCATGTCTGTTTGACCTGACTTGCCTAGTGTCTGTATGGCTCATGTGCTTCAGTGGGGCCTTTTGGTACTTTTATCTCATAGGCGATTTGAATCAGGTATTAGATAAACGTGCCAAGAAGCCCTGCTGAAGAGCACAAGCTATACAGACAGTGGGCAAGCCAGATCAAACGGATGTGATGCCTCTTCTGAACATGCGCTGCATTCAGTGTGGTGGCACACCAAGTTTGAAAGTAAAGCACTGTTTTTCTCTTCTTTTTCCCCCCCCCCCATATCTGTAAACAGCCTATAATTCTAAGATTAAGTGACCTGAGTTAATACTGCAGTAAAGACATAATCCAGGTTAGCAAAAGAAAAGGCCATAGCTAGTGGATTGAAAGAATCGGAGGCTTTATGTCTAAGTATTCGGACCACTTCATCACCTTGGTTCCTGGGCTCATAGCCTCTGTATAGATATGCAGTGCTGGAAGGAAGGTTCCTTCCACTGTGTCCTCAAATCTCTTGTAAACCTGGATTTGCATGTTCAGGACCAGACTGCAATTGGCCCTTGTGTGATTGCACCAAAATGAGGACTACATAGAACAGGAGTCGGTAACATACAGCCTGCCAGCTGAATCAGGCCTATGGAGCCACTGCATCTAGTGTGCAGAACCACAGGGCTTTGCCTGTACTATGCTAGGACTGAGCAGTGAAGAACTATGTTGGTGCCAGGAGGCTGGAAGCTGTACTTATGCAGCTGCTACTTCTCTCCTTTCCCCTCCCTTCCCCACTTCCTCATGGGTGGGGACCTATGCTGGGGCTGGAAGCTGTGCCTGTTTTGCTGCATCTTCTCTCTGCCCCCTACTCCCTCTCCCTTCTTTCCCCCACAAGGCTTCAGTGTGAGAGCAGTGCCCAGCCAGATGGGCTGTGGGGACAAGGAGAAGTGGCAGCAGCATGGAAGCAGCGCCTAAGTTCCCACTCCCACCACAGCTCCCTGGAGCTAGGAAAGCAGGGGGTGGAAGCAGTGGCAGTGCAGGTGTAGCTCCTAGCTGTGTGGCTCTGGTAGGGGCACAGGGAAAGCCCACCGGACTTGTTCCAGCCCGCAGTTTGAGACAGGTTGCAGCTTCTGAAGTAGAAGAACCTCTTTATAATTTTGGATGAAAGGAATTATTACAATAGCACCCCCCTTAATAAGGCACTGTGGGCATGTTGAGATGTGTGGTTGTGCGGTACACGGTGCGTGAACACCACATACTGCACAGTCCAGTGTTCTCAACACTGCAAGGGCACACTATCTGACTTTACACTGCACAGGTTTTTCTTCCATGGATTTTTTTTGACCCCTGGATATCCAGGGGTGGAAAAAAAAGAACGGCATAGTGCATGCTCGGGCAGTGAAAAGCAGAGGCAGACTGCCCGGAGCTGCGCTCTGCTGCCAGCCAGGCTCCGCACGGCAGAATCGTTGCAGATGCAGCCCCAGGAGGACCCAAGGCAAGGCTTGTCGGTCAACACAGTGCTGGCCCCAGCCTCCTCTACCGCCCTCAGGGTAACTTGCCGTGTGCCAAAGCACATGCGGCACGGTCGTTCCCCGGGGACAAGTAGCTGCAGTGTGAGGTGCGCCACATCTGGACATGCCTGTTTATCCTTATTTCTGTAGGGTGGCAAATCATCCAGAGGGGAGAGGTAGTGGATATTAAGGAGAAGTGCCAGCTCTCCTTTATACTGCGTTGGGGGGCATAGGTGATATACCTGGAAAAGAGTCTGTTCTGTTCCAGTGGATGGGGCTGTGCGGGCCGGGAGCGGTCCGAGGCTTTCGGGGGCGCGCGGCGGGCTGTGGCCAGCAGCCCTGGCACGTGGGTCAGGGAATTCGGCACGGCAGACTAGAATTAGGCACGGACGCGTAGCGGTTGATTAAAGATTATTTTACTTACACCGTAGATGGTCGCGGTGCAGGCAGGAAAACTTGCTTGCATTGCAGTTACAGATAGGAAAGAAGAAGAGCGGACAAGAGTTCTAACCGCGAACTCTGGTCCAAGGCCGGCTGAGAGCTCTAGAACCGTGAGCCCGTTGAATGAACCGGATGAAATAACCCGAAGAGCTCTGGATACCATGATGAGAGTCCAAAAGGTGACTCTCCACGAGCGCGCAGGGAAGGGTACGTTGAGGGATCAGGCGGCGACGGGGAGAGGCTAGAGGTTGATCAGGCCCCTATAGCCTTCTTAAGGCACACGCTGGGTTTGTTAGGCTCCACAGTGCGCTTGGAGTTCTTCACGAGATGTGAAGTCCTCCTTCTCCACGAGATGGTTGTGGAGTCCTCCTCCTCCAACTTGGGCGGAAACTGCTCAAGCCTCTTATACGGCTAGCAAGCCAATTGCTAGCCGCCACGTGGGAATAATTTAGAAACAGCCAATAGTTGGAAACAAATTTGCATGCGGGTGGCGGGAACTCCTTTGCCCCGGGGTTTTCTCTATGCAACTGAGAATTGCACCGTGCAAAGAAAGCTCCTTGTGGCGGGAAATAATTCTGCAGTGCCGAAGCGTGCACACAATCATACCCTTTGGGTCATGACAGGGGCAAAGCATGGCCTCTTCCTACAGGTCTCAAAGCCCCACAAAAGCTTGTGTCATCAGAGTGAAGAGTGATTATTTTATCTGGGTCAAATCAGACATCAACTTTGTGCACCTTTCCAAGGGAAAAGGGGTACATTCTGTTTATATTCTTTGGAAACAAGGCGAAAAAAGGGATTGTCAGTGTTTCTAGCCCCTGAAACAAGGGAACAACCTTTGTTCATTTTCAGTACCCTCAAGGAAATTAAATCATTAAGTTTATTACCCTGCAGTTGGAAGAGCAGCTCACTTTCTTAGGTGGGTGTAAAAGCATGGTCACTAATTTTTGTGAACTTTTCCAAAGGTTTGAGCCTTAAAGTTAAACATTGTTCTTTCTGACTAACTGATAACCAGGTACACTTTGGCTGAGCTTACCAAATTCAGACTCAGTCTACCATTGACCTGCTGAGGCCTTGTGTGTGTAGTAATCTTCTGTTTGTTCCTTTCAGAAGAGCTATACAGAAAAATATCAAGGTTGGGTAAAATGTATTCATGTGTCATCAGTGCATTATCTAGGAATTGCCAGCTGTCTTATACATGCCATTCAATACAGTCATCCTACCATTGAAATAGAAAATCAAAACAACCTTACACAAGAGAAAGGTACATTTCTTTCTGCAGCCGACTTATTGCTTACAAGATTTAGATAACACGTCTGTCTTTAGACAAATCAAGATATTTTGCAAGTTTTATTTGGTGTGGTAACAACCATTATACTTTAGCAAATATTCTGAAGTTCACAACAGCAAGAGCACAAATATACTTAGCAAGCAAGTCCTAATTCTGAAAATATCTTGGCTTCTAGTGTGCATATTTAATTCTTTTTTGAAAACTTGATTATAAGGTATAACTGTTTACATAAAAAGAACAGGAGACTAGAAGACTTTCCCATAATTTTTTAATCATATGTGAAAATGTTTGATACAAAACAATGAATAGTTCTAAGAAAAGTAATGAATGAATTCAGGGAGAGAAAGGGATTCTCTAAAGTGCATTGGTGCATTTGGTGCATTGGATGACGTGCATTACATTTCCTCAAGCCCAGAACACACCAAAAGGATTCAGACCGTGCCAGGACCAGAAATGCAAAACCTGCCAACACATCTCCACCACCCCCACTATTACTACACCCCACAACAGAGCCATCAGCATCCCAGGATCTTACAGCTGCACCTCCAGAAATGTAATATACCTCATCCAATGCACCAAATGCCCTGATGGAAAATACGTGGGAGAGACCAAACAACAACTGCGCACCAGAATGAATGCACACCGGAAATCTATCAAAGACAGAAATACCCAATTACCGGTGGGGGCACATTTCTCAGAGGAGGGCCACTCTCTCTCCAATCTCTCAGTCCTGATCCTCAAGGGAAACTTACACAACACTTCCCAGAGATGAGCCTATGAGCTCCATTTCATCAACCTCCTGGATACTAGAGATCATGGACTAAACATAGACATTGGATTTTTGACACACAATCTACCTGGCAACTGACTCCCCAGCCCAGCCCCTGGCTTCTTTACTTTTCATTCCATCCAGGAAGAGCACGCACCAACTGCACTTCCTTAGCCTGACGAAGGGTTTTTGAACCCGAAAGCTTGCTTAATAACTATTCTCCAACCATTTGGGTTGGTCTAATAAAAGATATCAAATTCACCCAAGGAACCTTGTCTGCCTATGTCCTTAGACCAACACAGCTAAAACCTACACCCCTGCAAGCTAGGTAGAAACATTAAAGTATATATATATATTTAAAAAAAAATTTTTTTTTTTAAATAAAGATGTCTGACCAGCTCTAGTTTCTAACAAATCCTACAGGCGTTATGCAGATGAAATTCTCATCAGCCCAACAATAATGTATATGCTATTGGGTAGGGTGCCTGCAATAAAAAACTTACGTAAGAGCTACCGGATTTCTTAAGAGGCATAAAAATCATGTCCAAGAGTCGTACCATATTAGTAAACTATGTATTAATTTTACTCTGAAAGATGCAATAGTGATTAGACACACACTATTATTTTCAATGAATGGTATGTTAGAATCCTCAGTCCTTCCCCAACTTTCTGTGGTTTCTCTACAATGTTGTATCTTCGGTTCCTCTTTTCCTCCTCTTCAACATCTTATCTCTGTGTAAATTCATATGCAAATAGAGGGTCAACTACCAGCTGCATGCTGATGATTCACAGATCTACCCCTCTGCTCCAGACTTGTTTCCTTCTGTCCAAAGTAAAATTTCAGCCTGTCTCTGATATCTCCTTGTGGATGTCTAGCCATCAGCTCAAGCTCAACATGACTAAAACAGAGCTCTTAATCTTCTTCCTAAACCCTCTGTGCTACTACCTCTTTTCTCAATCACTGCAGATAACACCAGTATTCTATCTGTCATTTAGTCTTGTAACTTGCATGTTGTCTTTGATTTGGGTCTCTTCCTCTGCCTAGGTCACTTTATCCATGTGATAGGCAAGTCTTCAGATCCACAAAGCTAAAATTTTCTTGCATGTCCTCATCTTTCATTTTGGTTTCTGCAACGTCTTCTCCAAACTTGACAAATGTAATCTTGCCTTGCTGAAAATCCATGATTTGAACATGGGTGTTCATGCTTAATGTGGATATATGTTCATCATGGATACATGCTTTGAACATTCTTTTTGCATTCTGCCACTGGTTTTCCTTTCACTGTGACATTAAATGTAAGTTGCTTGTCTTCACTCTACAATCTACACCCATTTTTTTCCATACATTTCACAGACACTAGGGGCTGGTAGGAACTTCATGAGGTCATTGGGTCCAGCCACCCCTCCATATGTGGAAAGTCAGCTGGGATCAAGTGTCCTCAGCAAGAAATAAATCCAAGAAATAAATCTATTTTTTCCTATTTGCGATCAAGTGTTTGATTTGACCTGCCATAAGACCAACCCCCATATATAGGTATTTAAAACAAGCTTCACATGCATTCCTTCATGCTGCTCTTCATGTTTTAGAGGAGCTCTTTAACATCTGTAAAGTGACCTCATTACCTGCTTCAAACTCCCCTCTTCCTTGATGCCACGCCAAAATTTAACAACAGGCAATTGATGTGCTGAGATCATTGCTTGTCAGGGCAACATTTGTTGTCTTATTGCACTCTTTTGTCTGTAACTAACCTTTGTTTCTTGTTTTCAACTTAGTCTTTGCCCCAAAGGACTTGCATTCTCTCTTTTTGTTCTGTGTTTGTATAGCAAATCGTGCAATGGATTCTTGTACATGACTGAAGTGTCTAGGACCTAAGAAAGCAAATAATACATCATGGATCCAATATTGGACTGATGTATCAGTGCACCTCTATCAAAGGCCTCCCCTTCTCCTCCTACCCTACCTGCCACTGCTGTTTTCCCCACTGTCCCCAGAGGTGGGGGAAGCTTCAAAGTGGTTCCTGCCTGCTCCAGAAAAGTTGCATGGTAGCTGGATTCAGCTAAGAACAGCAAGAGCAGCAGCAACGATGGGCAGGGGGGTTCCCCTCTCTGCGCCTGCTCCCAGGGACCAAGAATAGAACAGTATGGAGAAACCACAGAAAGATGGGGAAGGGCTAAAGTACCAAGATTAGGGGGGACATTCTGGTTCTTGAAATATAAGGCAAAGATTGCAACCAAAACAATCACATAAAACTCATCAGATTTTTCAGGACTAAAAAGAATACCCTCCATAGTCTCACACATCTTCACTTCCAGAGACTGCACATTTAAAAGCTACTTACAAAGTTACAAGGATAACTGCTTTTCTAAAAAGGATTTTTTTTGCCTGAAGACAGAAATTTGCTTATAAAATACTTTTTTATCATGCAACAACAAAAGG
>NW_005841939.1:1812984-1815077 GCF_000455745.1 Alligator sinensis | reverse complement strand
TAAAAGAAAGGGAATAACAAACCTGTTATAATAATGCAATATGAGTGTCTACTGGTGGATTTATTGTATAATAGCTATTGCACTTTAAATTCATAGCCAAGTTTATCTCACAATAGCATAATTGTGTGGACAGGTCTTCATATTCATTTCACCTTGCACCTGCATGCATGCTAAACTGATCTAAGAGTGCCAAAGAGGACTTTGTACCACTTTCACTATATTGGCATTTAAACCAATTTAAATTTAAACTTATGCAACTGCATAGAAAAGCCCTCAAAAAAGTCCTTAAACACTTCACAGTGCTTAGAAACCTCAGCTTTTTAATATGGAATATGTCCCTCTACGGGAAGGGCAATATTTCTTGCTGAAGCCAAGAGTTCAGCAAAACTCAAGAGATATTGGATATGGATATGTATAACAAGACTATCCAAAGCTCTTATGGTGAACACTAAAAATCTAGCTGGAAAGGGTTATAAAACTTGATTATTCAAACCAACATCTTTTGATTCAATAGAGATAGGAAGCTGTGTTTAATTAAGGCTTGGTACAGACATTTGGAGAGATTAGGGGATTAGGAGATTAGATCACATTAAAAGTGGCCACCTAAGCTAATTTAGTTCACCCAGGCATGGACCCTATAGTTGGATCCCTAGTTAGGTCAATCTAAGTGTGAACTGTACAAAGGTTCAGGAAGGTTCGAGAGAGTTGACTTAGGTCTAAAAATGGCCAACCTAATCTATTTTGGAGGTAATCTTAGATTGGGTCCAGCAAGATGGATCTAACTGAACTTTTGTAAAGTCCCTGGTGCAGCCCCGGGGCTTGGAAAATGAAGTAACTGGCCCCCACCCTTGGGCTGAGCTTTTCCTACTCTCCTTGGCACTGGGTTACTTTTAGCCCCCCACCTCCTTGCCCACCCCCCGACAACTCCCCTGCCCCCGAGTCCACCCAACCCAAATCCTGCACGCCACTCCTGGTGCGAGTTTTACTGGCACTCATCAGAGCTGGGAGTTGACTGAAGTAAGTCAGGGTGGGGGGAGGGGTAGGCAGGATTGGGATGTTAGGTTCATCGGGGGGCTTGTTCATCTGGGGGTGGGGGAATGTGAGAGGCTAAAAACAGCTCCTGGTCCTGGAGGAGGAAAGAGCTCACCACCCTGCCAAGCTCCCCCTCTGGACCCTGCTAGACCCTTGATCCCCTCCCTAAAGATCCCACTTGCCCCTGACCCTCACAACCCCCCCTGCAGACCCTACTTCCCCTTCCAATCCCTCCTACAGACTCTGCTAACCCCCGAATCCTCCAGGGGGCTCCAGGTCCTTGACCACCTGGCTTATAGTGATCATCGCTTGCTGGAATTCATCATCCAGCGCAAGGTGTCAAGGGCCTGCAGCAAGGCGGTAGCCCTAGACTTCAAGAGGGCCAACTTCAATGAGTTGAGGAGATTGGTGGGAGAGGCGCCGGGGCTCTCGAGGGCAGGGGAACTCAGTGCCCAAGATGAGTGGTCATTCCTTAAGGAGACGATACTCAGGGCCCAACGGGTGACAATCCCAACAAGAAGCAAGGGGGGCAAGAGTGCCCAAAAACCTCCCTGGCTCACCAAGGACGTCCGGGAATGCCTGGTTGCCAAAAAGACGACGTACACCCGGTGGAAGGCGGGGTGATCTCCAAAGAAGAGTATACCTCTACTGCTCGGGCCTGTAGGGGGGCTGTTAGGAAAGCTAAGGCGGACATAGAGCTAGGACTAGCGTCCAAGATCAAAGATAATAAAACGTCCCTTTTCAAATATATAGGGAGGATGAAGAAGGCACTGGGAAATGTGGGGCTTCTGCAAGATGCGCTGGGCAATGTGGTGGTTGTGCCAGAGGAGAAGGCAGACCTCTTTAACAAATTCTTCACCTCCATTTTCTTGTGCAGGGACCGGGACTCCCCCACCGTGTTTCAAGACGGACTCGAGGGGAACGCCTCAAGACCTAAAGTTGAGGAGGACCGGGTTAGAGTGCTTCTGGAGGGGCTGGACATGTTCAAGTCAGCAGGTCCAGATGCTCTCCACCCCAGGGTGTTGAGGGAGCTAGCAGGGGTTATTGCAGGGCCCTTGGCA
>NW_005841939.1:1803193-1812213 GCF_000455745.1 Alligator sinensis | reverse complement strand
GGGACAGCAGGGCAGACCCTACAATGAGAGGCTACGGGACCTGAACCTGTTCAGCCTTCACAAGAGAAGGCTGAGGGGGGACCTTGTGACCGTCTATAAATTCACTAGGGGGGACCAGAAGGGTTTGGGGGAGACCTTGTTTCCCCTAGCGTCCCCCCCCCCAGATAACAAGGAATAACAGCCACGAGTTGTTGGAGAGTAGGTTTAGATTAGACATCCATAAGAACTACTTCACAGTTAGGGCGGCTAGGATCTGGAACCAACTTCCAAGGGAAGTGGTGCTGGCTCCTACCCCGGGGGTCTTTAAGAAGTGGCTCGATGCCTACCTGGCTGGGGTCATTTGAGCCCAGTTTTCCTCCTGCCCAGGCAGGGGGTCAGACTTGAAGATCTACAAGGTCCCTTCCAACCCTACTTCTATGATTCTATGACCCCCCACAGACCCCATTTGCCCCCACAATCATCCCAAACCCCTACCCATCAGTTCCCCCCATTGCAACTTACTTTAGATCTGGTGGCCGTTTTAAACTCAATCTAATCTCCCTGAATGTCTGTATTTACCCTAAGTGTTAGGGGCAGATTTTTCTGAGGGTTACCACCTCACCCTTTTGCAAAATTTTTGTCCACCTTGGAAGGTGCTAAGGCACTGTCAAAGATAAAATATCATAGTCGTATAAATGAACCTCCAGTCAGATCCATTCTCGCCCTTTCTTTATACCTTCACTTTATAGTTCTAGAGAAGATTTTCTTTTTATCATAATTAGAGGTGCATCAATACATCGGTCCATATCGTATCAGCACCAATAAAAGGAAAATTGACATTATTGGCAATCGACACTTTTTTTTGGCTGATATGGCTGATAACATCGCCAATAAATGCTACATGCATGTGTGACCAGTAAGTCTGACTGGTAAGTCTGTGGGGGGCAAGGAGCACTGGGAGGATGGGGCAGATTGAGGCCCCCATGGTAAGGGAGGGAAGTGGGGCTGGGGCAGGTACTGCACAGCCGGGGGCAGGGCACAGGACAGAGCCGCGGCTCATCTAGGAGGTGTGAGGAGAGAGTGGGGAAGGAATTCCTACCACTGTACATACCCCCGGAGGGAGGAATGGTGAGCATGTGCTCCCTGGATCTGTGCACAGGGGGCATACCCACTGCATGCTCAGGGCTGGAGGATGCACCAGCCTCTTCCTGATGGGGGTCTGGGTCTGGGCTGCCACGGCACTGAGAGCAGGGTATGATGAATTTTGGGGTGGCTGTAGCCCCCCCCTCCCAGCACCACTGCCACTCGTCCCAACCAGCCTGAGCACAGCCTGGGCCCAGCCCCCTCGCTGGGAAGATGCTGGTGCAGCCTTCAGCCCCGAGCACACAGCAGGCAGCCCGCCCGCCCCCCATGCACAGATCCAGGGGGCACATGTCCCCCCATGCCCTCCCCCAGAGGTGCACACAGCAGTGGGAGCCACCCCTCCACACACCCCCAGATAAGCTTCAGCTCTGTCCTGTGCCCCACCCAACCCTGGCTGTGCAATGCCTGCCCCAGCTCCAGCCCCACGCTCTCCCTCACTGCAGGGGCCTAGATATGCTCCCCCATGCCCCTTTCCTCCCCTCCACCTCTTCCCCCCAGACTTACCAGCCAGACACTGCTCTCCAAGCTGCCAGGCTGCATATTGGCAATTGGATTGGTATTGGCCAATACCAATGGCCATATTAACCATCTGCATCGGCCCCAAAAGATCTTTATTGGTGCACTCCTAATCATAATGAATTATAAAATATAAATATGTTTTAATCACCTGACTGATTCCTTTCTGGATGTTTGAGGAAAGTATTTTGCTGGTAGAGCTTCAATACCTTATCTTAAACAAACAAAATTATTAAAAGTGCTTTTTATTATGTAATATTAAACACATGTATATGGATAGCATTCCACACTTCCTCTTACCAGTCTAGCAAACTTTTGGTTATCTGTAAATTATTTTAACACTGGTAAATAAAACATATTGGGTGAATACAACTTCAGAGTCTAAACCCCATTTTCAATGGAACTTAAGCTTCTCAGTCATTTAGGTGTTATTGAGAAAACTACTGAGTATGGTAGATACTTTAAAAGCCATATTCTACCTTTAAATTAGATTCTTATATAATGCAATAGATACCAATATAAATAAGTAGTTCTGCCTTTTGGTTGATATTTGTGATGCAGTAAAACTGAGCTTTTGCTGCCACCTGTTGATAAATGTCTGAAGAGCAGAATTAGTGTTTTGAAATGATGGAAAAAAAAATAATACTGCCAAAAAGGAAGAGTGAAGGTAGAGAGCTAATAATCTCTCTATGAGAGAGACTGCTTTCAAGTTAATTTATGTCATACTGGTCAAATGTGGGAGGGGGGAGGTGAAAGGGAAAGTAAAAATTAAATTCACAGTTTTTTTCACATCTTCCCTTACAGTAATAATGATGTCAATTCCTACTGAGTGAATACAATGATGGAAGTGAGTCAGTATGGATGTGATAACTACACTGAAAGAAATATAGTATGATTGGATGATCAGTAGAAATATAAGTATTATCAAGAGGTAACAGAATAAATTTAAAGATTTTAAATAAATTTATGTTAAGAGGGGTAGGTGATGACTAGTAGAAACTACATACAGGGTTTGACACTAGAAAATGTTTTAAACACCCTCAAAATAAAGGAAGATAGCATTTCTTTATCCATCAACAACCCACATGAAGCTTACCATCCTTCGTTTAAAAATGCTTATCAGGCATTATGCAGAAACTATGAAATTGATTAACAGGGCAAAAAAAGGATAAGATGGTAATAAAACCCTTGTTTGCTGCTGCAACATTAAACACTAAAGTGTGGTTCCAGATTTTATTTCATGTCATCACTGGTTTACCTCCTTCATAACAACCATTAAAATCTTTTATAATGATTTATTATATAAAGACACAGAAAAAGAAGAAATGCAGTTAACTCTTCCTGACAAGAAAACACTCCCCTTTAATTTTAGAGAATAGAGTCTTTTATGAGTTCGGGCTATTAGATAGTGGTATTAATGGTATTACAATGGTAATATTGGTAATTAATTACCATTAATACCAATGATATTAAAATGGTAATAATTGATCTTTTGATGAGAGGAAAAAAGTTGGAGTAAAATTGATATTACTGTTCTTGTTTTATGTAAGACAAAAAGTTGGGGGAGAAAAGAGATCAGTAAACAGAAGCTGGTGCTTCCTTTCAATTATAAACACAGGTAGAGAAACAGGGCTGAGCACAAAATCTTATCAGTCTCTGGGTATGTTTACATGGCACAATGTAGTGTTGTGTAGAGAGATTCTAGCTAGCTCTGAATGAGTTACTTTGGGTCCTGGAAGCAGTTCAGCTGTATTAACATAACACTCCACCCCAGCTAATATATCCTGTTCCTCAGTGAATCTAATTATCCAGGTCACAGCATTCAATGGCTATTCTGCTACCAGTATCCAAGCCAGTATCTATATCGGTATCCAGTATCTATTTAGAACTGATTCTGCACGGTGTTCCATTGTGACATTTATACAGACCCAAAGATGGCGGGTAAACTTTATCAGCATAGTGTAGTTTAAGAAGGCATTGGTATTAGCTACCCTCCTGGTTACATGTTCACAACACTGTTACAATAGATGTGGTTGTCCTGGCTGCTAACCAAGACTTGTTTTAAAAAGAAGAGGGAAAAAAAAAGATATCCAGAGAGGAAATAAGGTGATAAAGATAGCCAGCAAGGACACACAGCTCTGATTTATTTAGTCTACAAGATGCATCTCTACCCTGTCTTCTGCCTGATTTCAGACTAATGTGGTTACCTACTAGTCTCTGTTGATGGAACTAGTGAGGTCAAATGATTCCCTCTCAGGTCTAGTCTGATAAGAATATTTTTCAGACCAGAAAAGTGGAGGCCCAACAGTGAGACAGTGAGGATGGTAGTATTTACTATTATTGGCCAAGTATGTTCCTTCTAATTTACCCATTCCCTTGCTCCAACTTAGTAGCCCCCCAGATAACTAATGTCCAGGAGAAGGTGATGACCCAACCCTATAAAGCCCATGTTATTGATTACTACTAGATATGACTTCCATTTCTAGAATCTTTCACCTCCCCATTGTGCCAACCCATGACCATACCAAGAGCATTAAAAGCCCCATATCATGGTTCATTTATTTAAAAAAAAAATGTTCAAGACAGGATGACTAGTACATTTACTGACTTTTGTAAATGATGCAACATAACAGGCACGTTCAACCCACCTTATGGAATCAGGGGGTTTTGGCAGCATTTCTGTGGCAGGGGGGCTATACCTGCACTGCTGCTGGATGGAGACCACGTCCATGCCTCAGCTGAGCGGTGGGGAGAGACAGCAGCAGGAAGGTCCTAGCACTGGCCCATCTTGGACCTGAGTCTGGTCATCCCAGCACACCACTAGAAAATGTTGCGGATTGCCAGAGGCATAACAAGGCAGGCATGCGCCCAGGGCAGCAGCAACACCATGAGGCAGTGGTGATTTCTGGTTGCCACTATACTGGTACTGTAGCTCTGGCAACAGCAGTTATTTTCCTGTCCTGGCCCCGCACCCAAGCTGGCGCCAGTGCTGGGGACTCACTCTGCCTTAGTTATGCTACTGTGAAGCACTGCATTTGATGGTGACTCTGAAGTAAAGTCAGTCAGAAATTTTCCAGGATGACCTTTCGTTGACAAACGCTGGTTATTTGACCCTGGGATGGTTCACCTGAAACATCTCAGGTTCAATGAATTTTCATTCAATCTAGGCTTCCTAGAAGTTATGTCCTGGCATTGGGTCTTCCCCTGAGCCAGGGTGCTTGCAAGCCCCTTGCAGCTACATGGTGAAAGACACATTTTGTTGTCATGCTATTAGCAACAAAACCAGCAAGAACATCCATTTCTCTGAGCACCTGCAAAGCTCCAAGGAGTTTCCAGTTTGTCATCAATTATGGGGAGTAAAATTGGTTTTGGTCCATTTGAGATTGAAATCAGGCAACCGCCTCCCCCCCACAACCAGGTATTTCTCATGAATCAGAAAGCCTATTTTTCAGGCAGCTTCACTTGGAGAACATTTGTTTAACTTGGACCAGATCCTCTCCCCACTTACAGGCCTATTTGTTGTACCACGGTATGGTGGGCCCATGGGTGGATCTGGAATTTTGAAAAGAGGGATGCAGATGGGAAAGTGCATCATCACATATGAAAACAACACACATTTTTCTCCAGATTAAAATAAATTAGAAGCTTTACTAATATACTAGGAGCCCTAGGACTATATTATTCAGTTTATGATTGAAGCAAAAAACAATATAACTTCATCGGAATGAGTTGAAAACAATTTTCAGGGCTGTGGAATAGGAACTTCATTACCAGGGGCACCTAACAGCCAGCAGAACTGCAGAACAAAGGCTAGCTCAACTGATGGAATATCAAGACCATTAAAAAGAAGAGAGGTCATTAACACCTGTGGAATGAAGAGTTTAGAAGGGATCAGGTAGATTATAATGAGCCAGGAAGTCAATTGATTCTCTCTGCACTTCCTGACTAGGACTGCTGCTGTCATTGCCAGGCGGTTGGTTGTAAATTTGGGTAGACAAGGAATCAGAGGGATGCAGGTGCACCAGTGCGCCTCCTCTGGATGGGCCTCAGGCACATCACAAAAATGACAAGAGGGCACAACTGGCAATTCTGTGGTATAACAAATGTAAACCAGGGGTGGAAGTGCGGGTCAAAAGTTAATAAAAAGCGCTCCAAGGGGGGTGGACACTGAGCAGAGCACATCAGCCAGTGCCCTTTCCTACTTACAGGAACCAGAGTGAACTCTCTTTAAATTAGAGTCTTTAGAGGAACAACTCTAAAAACTTGGGTTACAAGAGAAGATAATTGGGGACACTTTCCTATTAGTTCACAGCTTTCACTATAGCCAGATATCAGCTAACTGGAATATTAAACCTACTGTTAGGAAGTTTCAAAAATAGGGTAGTGGAAAACGTACAAAAATGATTCAGGGTGGAACAGATTGGTGAGGAATCTTGTGTTCCTGCACTCCCAGAAGCTGTAAAGATGAATACTTTCTATCAGGCTCCTTCTGGGGCAGATTAATAAAACAGCTATTCCGGGGAAAAATTTAAAGCAGACTACTTATTGGTCCCTGCTACACATTGCATATATTGTGCAATTCATGGGTGAATTGCACAATAAATGTAGACCAGCCACACACGCAAAGTAATTATTGCACCATCAAAACTTCTATCCTGCTATAAAAAAAAAGCCAACCAGCTCCAAAGTTAATGCTTGAAAATGTGCAACAGCGCGAGGGCCCTTGCTCTACATTATGTATACTACACTCATTCATGGGTGAATCACTCAATATACATAGACCAGCCACACATGGGAAGGAATTATCACACGATAAAAATGACGGTCCAGCTACAAAAAGAGCTAACCAGCTACAAAGTTAACGCTTGAAAATGTGTAACCACTCTACAGCTCCTGCTCCATGTTGCGTCCATTACACAATTCACAAGTGAATCACGCACTAAAAGTATACCGGCCACACCTGCAAATTACCACGCCACAAAAATGAGGCCCAGCTACAAAAAGAGCCAACCAGCTACGAAGTTAACGCTCAAAAACATGTAACAGCTTTAGGGCCTGTGCTCCATGTTATGCAATTACACAATTCAAGGGTGAATTGTGCAATAAATGTAGACAGCCACACCTGCAAAGCAATTATCATGCCACAAAAATGACTGCCCAGCTCCGAAAAGAGCCAACCAGCTGTAAAGTTAATGCTTGAAAATGTGTAACAGTTCTAGGGCCCCTACTCCACATTATGTATATTATACTCATTCACGGGTGAATCGCTCCATAAATGTAGACTGGTCACACGTGTAAAGGAATTATCACATGATAAAAATGATGGTCCACCTACAAAGCTGATGCTTGGAAATGTGTAACAGCTCTACAGCCCCTGCTCCACGTTACGTTCATTACACAATTCATGGGTGAATCATGAACTAAAAGTCTGTGACCAGACACACCTGCAAATTACCATGCCACAAAAACAAGGCCCAGCTACAAAAAAAAGCAAACTAGCTATAAAGTTAACGCTCGAAAAGGTGTAACAGCTCTAGGGCCCCTGCTCCACATTATGCATATTACACTAACTCACAAGTGAATTGCTCAATAAACGTAGGCCAGGCACACATGTGAAGGAATTATCACACGATAAAACCACCAGTCCAGCTACAAAAAGAGCCAACCAGCTATGAAGTTAACACTTGAAAACATGTAACAGCTCTAGGGCCCCTGCTCCACGTTACCTACATTACACGATTCATGGGTGAATTGTACAATTAATGTAGACCAGCTATACCTGCAAAGCAATTACCACACAAGAAAAATGCCAGTCCAGCTCTCAAAAGAGCCAGCCAGCTCAAAACTTAACACTTAAAAGATGTGTAACAGCTCTTGCTCTACGTTAGCCCTTGCTCTACGTTAGATTTATTACACAATTCGCCAGGGACTTGCACAATAAATGTAGACAGGCCGTAGGTGGGAAGAAATGATGACATGATAGAAATGAAGGTCCAGCTATAGAAAGAGCCAATCAGCTAGGAAGCAAGGCAGGGGCAGCCCCAGCCTCTTCCCAGGGGGTGGACCAAAGTATGCTAGACAGAAAATGGAGGTGGGGCTGTGCTATGTAGGGTCTTCATAAAGTCCTTGTGCACTTTTAAACTTTAATAACTTAGGTTGTAGGTATGATAGAAACAATCTGTTAATGGCATTTAAAAGCAAATGTATTAACGTTTTAGGACAACTAGAGTACACAATAGTAGACTTCATAAGTAATAATGAATTTACTCTTAAACAAGATGGAGCTCTGTGCCACTACACTCTGAATGTATGACAGTTCCTAAATGACGCTTTCCCAGAGCAGTGGATAGGCAGAGGCGAACCAATTGCTTGGCCACTTTGTTCACCTAACCTGTTGCTGTTGGACTTCTTTTCATGGAGACGTGTTTAAAAGTGTAGTTTACTTGTCGAAACCACGTTCTTTGGCGGAACTTAGGGCTAGGATCACCAATGCAATTAGTGCAGTAACTCAAGAGCAACTGGGAAACGTTTTCAAGGAGTTGGAAGATCAGATTGAGCACTGTATCATGATGGATGGTGGTTACATTGAAGTCTAACATTGTGTACTCTAGTTGTCCTAAAACTTTAATAAATTTGCTTTTAAATGCCGTTTAGATTGTTTCTATCATACCAACAACCTAAGTTAGTAAAGTTTAAAAGTGCACAAGGACATTCTGAAGACCCTGTACATCTTCAGGTCAAACATACTCATTTGGGTTTTTTTTAACAATACCCACTGAAACATCTGTTTTACCTATGTTATCCACAGGAGGAGGATAAAATATATATACTGTATGCAAACAGATCTGTCCAGGCCAGGAACACCACGGCTCTGCGGGCTGCAGGTGGGCAGTGGCCTGGAGGGAAAGCGAGGGGCTCAGCGAGTGTGAATTAAGTGGGGGCTCAGGGCCACATAAGAAACAAGTGCCCTCATGTAACACTTGAAAATCAAAACCTGGGACCGGATTGCTCCTTCACTGAGGTGGACTTTTAAAATCAAGGAACCGGTTTAATTTTGGGGGGGCAAAGCATAACTGAACCCGGGCCTAGAGAGGGGACTCACGCAAATTTGGGGGTGGATGGCTTGAAAGTGCGGGCTTCACACACGCGTGGCCGGTTTCCTCCCAGCTGCGAGGAGCAGGCGCGGGGCTCCAGGGGAAGAAAACACCCGCCCCCCTCTCCCTCATCCTAGCTCAGTCTGGGCGCCCCACAGCAGAGGGAGCTGTGGCGGCGCCATGTCCTCCGCGCCCGCTCTTGGCGGCTGCCGGTGGTGTCGGCTTCTCGGCAGCGGGGCGGGGCTTGCGGCGGCGCCCGCCCCGCGCTCCGCGCTCCTCGCTGCTGCC
>NW_005841939.1:1793922-1803050 GCF_000455745.1 Alligator sinensis | reverse complement strand
GGGGGTCCTGGGCCCTGGCCCGCGCCCCAAGGGAGCGGGAGCTGGAGCTGGCCCCGGCCCCGGCCCCGGCCCCGGCCCCGGCCCCACATGCGCGGGGCTGTCATCGGGGCTCGAGAGTGTCACGGGTGACCGCTGGAAGATTTCTGGACCCTTAGGTTGCCTCCAGATGAGCGGACATTTGGAGCAAGTAGTAGGGCAGACCCGCTGCTTGTCCTCGTGCCGACTGTGCCGGTCCCCACAGCCTTACCTGGGGGCTTCGGGAAGCTGCAGCCCCCTGGCTCTGGTTTGGGGCAGTGTGAGCTGCCGCCGTGTGTGTCACCTTGTTTTTTAAGGTGCAGGGGTTTTTTTTTACCTGTTGGGGTGGACCCCGCCACACTGCAAGGTAGCAGCGCAGGGAGCACCTCTGCTGTATGTGGCACCGCAGGTGGGTCTGCGGCACCGTGGACCCCGTGGCCACGCTCGTCCAGATGCAGCCATAGAGGCGAGATGGCATGGCTCTGGGTTGGGGTGGAGCACCCCTGGGGGAGGGGGTATAGGAGAGGGGAACTTTAGGCAGGTGGCAGTGCGCACTGGCATTCCTTAGTTCAGCGTTTCCCAACCTTTTCCAGCCCAGAGCATGCTTGCATTAATAAAAACTTTCCGTAGCACACTTGCTAAGGCATTCCCCATCCTCGTACTTGTGGTAGCTCATTGCCATGGCAAAATTCTGCACCACACCTGTTCATTTCTGATAGCACACTTTTGTGCTGCGGCACGCTGGTTGGGAAACACTGCCCTAGCACAGGGGCTTTCAACGTTTTTGGATCATTGTGGCACCAGACATGGAGCAGTGTACCTCCGGCCGCTGAGCGGCGGGGGCTGACACGTGGCCAGATGCGGAGTGGTGGCAGCCACCATGTGCGAGCTTCCCCTGTGTTTAGCCAGGCGGGCAGCGCCTGCACGGCAGTGCGGGATGGTGCATGGTGGCACTCCGTCCCCTCCCGCCCACGCGTGACCCCTAGGGCCTGCTCAAGTACCCCCAGGTGTGTACGTGTACCCCTGGTTGACAATCTCTACTCTAGTGCCTGCCAGTGCTGGGTAGCCCCACAACGGTTGGCCCAGGCCATGAGTGATCCCCATTTTGTAGAAAGCACAAGCTTCTTGTTGAGTCAGTTACCTAATGCACTAGCAGCATTTTCTCGGGGCCAGATTGTGTTTGCCAATTTTTTTCCCCCACTTCGGAGATTTTGGTCAGGATCAGGTGATACAATCATGCTTGTTGGTTTGGTTGCCAGTTATGATTTGGGGTCACAGTAAGGTTTGCGGCACAGTTCTCAGGACAAGGGAAATCCTGCTGGCAGCAAAAGTGCCTCACAGCTTTGAACTGTAGTCCTCTCACCTCATGCTAATCCCAGCCCAGAAAATCCTCTTTCCTGTCCGTCACTGCTGTTCTTCACTTCAGTTGGGTGCTAGTAGCTTGGATTTCCCTCCCTTTATAATTAAAAGCAGAAGTTGCTCACTAAAATGCTGTTCATGCTCTATAAATCTAAAACTGCTGCAGTGGCTATGTTGATGTGATCCTAGGATTAATAAAGCAAGGAATGTGTTTCAGCACTTGTCTTGCATTATTTGAAGTGAAGAAGTTATAAAAATGAAATCTTAAATTCTTGGTAACTTCTTTTTGGCCAGATGTCACTTACCTAGAGAAGGCATAGGCCTGAATGACTTACCAGGAGAGGCTGAGGAAACTGTAGAAGAGAAGACTACAGGGGGATTTAATAGCATTCTTTAACTATCTGAAGCAGGGTTCGAAAGAGGATGGAGCGAGGCTGTTCTCATTGGTGGCAGATGACAGAACAAGGAACAATGGGTCTCAAGTTGCAACAAGGGAAATTTAGAAAAAACTTTCTCACTAGGAGAGTGGTAAAGCATTGGAATGGGTTACCAAGAGAGGTGGTGCAATCTCCATCCTTGGAGATTTTTAAGGCCTGGCTTAAAAAGCCCTGGCTGGTTTGATCTAGTTGGGCATGGTCCTGCTTTGAGCAGGGGATTGGACTAGATGACCTGCTGAGGTCCCTTCCAACCCTAATTTTCTATGATTTTATGAATTATTCCAAAAGTGACCGTATTGTAGATTTTGGATTATCAATTTAAAACACCTTTAAAGTGGTCTTTTTTTTTTTTTAAAGGGTAGATACTCTCGTGTCTGAGAATTGGCCTCTTCAAAGTGTCTCAGGTCGTGAACTCAAAAAAAATGGAAGTATATAAAATTACTGGGAAAACCCAGCCCCTCATCTCTCTAGTAAAAGTTGTGGGAGATTAAAGAAGCTATCTGTGTATGATTTTGCACAGAGAACCTGCAAAATGACTGCTCAGCCCCAAGTGGAGAGCTTTGTCAACTTCAAAATAGAGTATACGTTTGTTCAAAACTAATTTTATTTTTTGTCGCCTGCTCAACAAGAGGCAGTGCTTTATTCTTGACGTGTGATTACTTGCATATGTTTCTGTCATCACTCATACAAACAAGCTTTTTGCAAGACTGGGACTTTGGTGATATTTTTTTCTTTTATTAAAGCTGAATGAATTTTGAAAGCTAAAGTGTCTGATCTGTGCAACTATTAACAGTGTAGATCTCTCTCCTTAATTTGTGAAAAATGTTTGCATTTCTAATGTTTGAGATTTTTCCTTATTTACATAACATACTTGTTTAATGACAAAGAAAGTAAATAAAATTGATAGGAGGTACAACTAGATGTGCTTCCATTCTTAAATAATTGGAAACTGTAATTATTGGATAACTAAAGCTCTCTAGTGAAATGAAATTGCATTATCCCAAATGAATGCTCTGGATTTTGGGCCTTTGTTGGATTGTTAGATACGATGGGACAGACAAATAAATTATGTCAGTTTGGTTTCCTTTGTGTAAAGAGCAAAATAATTACCTCATGATCTACTTTTCTTTTCTCATGTTGTAATGCTACCAACTTGGCCACCATTCTTTTTGCCATAGTACTGGCTGGTTCACTTTAGTGTATTTTTAAGTCTCTGAAGAGGTAAACTTTGTTGTCTTCCCTACTTCCCAGCACTGAAAACACGCCTATAAAGTTCCAAGGAGTTTCTCCTTTGATGTTAATTATTCACTTGTTCTTCTGCCCTGGAAAAAAATACTCCTAAAGTTTTCTTTCTGTTTTTTTTTTTTTCTAATAACAAAATGTTTCTTTTGAATTCAGGTTCATGATTACCATGGACATAAAATAATTGACCCATACTGCTGGCTTGAAGATCCTGATAGTGAACAAACAAAGGTAACTTTTTCCCCCCTGTTGAATTGTAAGTTTAGTCACAGATCTTTGTAGGATAATACACAGATGATATTTCAAAATTCACACTGAAAACTTTGTAATATTTAACCATTATAAATGTCAGCAGTAAGACATCTGGGCTATCTCAATGCTCTTGTTCCATTGAAACTGCATTATGCAACACTTTTCCTATATTAAACATAAAAATACATCCAACAATTTGGAGCATTTGGAGAGTTAAATGTTATGTATTTTGGAACCCTTTTTGGAAGGTGACTCGTGAATATTCAAAACTAAAAGTCTTATTTCAGGTTCAGAATGCATTGGCTATTCTTCAAGGTAACTTAAAATTAATTGCCAAAATTGAGGGAGGAATACTTGTTTTCTTTAGATTTTTTGTTTTGTTTTTGTGTATTAGACAGTGCTTCAGGGAAAGTTGATTTAACTTTTTTTCCTGTGTAAGCTTCAAGGGCTTGCTCCGGGAATTGCTTATGTGAATGCACACACAACCATAGAAAAGTAGGGCCTCAGAAGGTCATTTAATCAACCCCCCTGCTCAAGGTGGGATTATCCATGACTACATCATCCCAGCCAAGTATTTGTCTACCATGCTCTTAAAAACATCCAAGAACGGAGATTCCTCATCCTCTGTGGGTAGCCTAGTCCAATGTTTACCCACCCTTATGGTAAGAAAGTTCTTCATAATATCTAACCTAAATTTCCCTTGCTGCAATTGAAGACCATTGCTCCTTGGCCTGTTCCGTGTAGCAGCAGAGAATAGTCTGTCACCATCCACTTCATAACCACCCTTCAGGTGCTTGGAGACTCTTACACATTCTCCCTCTGTATTTTATTCTCCAGTGGTGCAAGATGGATATTCCATCATTATCCATCCGATTTTTCATTCCCATGCTGATTACTGCTGGGGTGGTACTGAGAAGCTAAATTGGAGCTCTCAGTAGATGTTAAAGCCATCCTTGCCAGTGGAGGGTGGCAATAGAAATAGTCTTCCATTCTTTTGGATGCAAATTCACTCCTTGCACTTACCTGACCATTTCCTGCATTTTTCTCCCTAAAATAAAAAAATCCAGGTTTTACCACGTTTTTCCATGGCGAATGGAAAACCTGGATCCCTGCTTGTAATGAGCATGCTGTAGAGACACCTGAGCCAGCTCTGCAGAAGCTAGATCAGGAATGGCTGCAGCAGGGCAGAATTGCGCAATGCTGCAACTGGGCTAACTGGCTTTTTCGCATCTCACTGTCACCTTTGTGCTCCTTCCCCCTACCCTTTGCCATGCCTTTGTTGAGAACCGCTGTTGTTATTTTACTGGTGTCAGGAAGGATATGTTTGTTTTACTTTACAAGTGTATGTGTTTTGCTTTTTTCTTCATCTCCAGGCTTTTGTAGAGGCCCAGAACAAGCTTACAATGCCCTTTCTTGAGCAGTGTCCTGTCCGAGGGTTATTCAAGGAACGAATGACTGAACTTTATGACTATCCTAAGTACAGTTGCCACTTCAAGAAAGGAAAAAGGTATGTGAGGAATCATTTTGGAGATGATAAATTGTAATTCTCGGCTCTTAGTATTCAGAAATAACCATTCATTAGTAAAGTGAAACATATTGAGCTTGACTTTTTTTTTTTAAAGTTGTCCAGTGTAATGAACTATAACAGGGGTGGCCAATCTGTGGCTCCAGAGCCACGTGCGACTCTTTAGAAGTTACTATGCATCTATCTCCTTGAATCTTTGCACAAGCACACATTGACCAGTTTCCAAGGAAGAAACTTCTGAAGAGCCGCAGGTTATATAAACAGTTATATATGTAGTGCTCTGTATAGATACAGTTCACTATATTATAGGAAATATAGAGCATTATTAACATGAGGCCAGATAGTCCAAAAGATATAGCATGGTAGACTGAGATCAGGTGATACGATTTCCAGTTCTGATAGAGACTTCTTTTGTGACTGACAGGTTACTTCTCTGTGTCTCAGTTTCCTCCTTCTATATGATAGGAAAATAATAGCTGGTAAACTCTGACATCCTTGGGTAAAAAGTACTTCTGAATATAGTCAGGGGCTTTTCATAGGGCTTTGTTTGTTTAAAGAGATACTAACCAGAAAATCAGTTTTCTATGTGAATATTTTATACCCATATAATGACATATTCAAAGTTACTTTAAAAATACTCAATTACTAAAACAGTTTACTGTTTTTTTTTCTTTTTGTGCAAGTAACAGCTTTGTATATTATATCCAAAGAAAAAACAGTGGGGATACCCTCACCAAATAGTAACTTGTACATAAGCAGTGGCGTGGAAAAACTTCATTATCTTTTTATATTCATCCAGCCATCCCCCCCGTCCAAAAACCCAACTGGGACATAAAATGTGCTCTTCTAAAAAGTCTGATTTCTGAGAGTAGGTTAGCTGGCTTCATTTATTCCTTTATAACTGGGTGGAGCTGGGCAGGAGGGTGCTGATTATTTGAGTTTCCCAAATAGAGATGTAGAAAGGCAGAGTTGCAGGTTTGATTATGTATCATCAGATTCATGTGTCATTGGTACCTTGGCTGTCTAGACCAGCGCTTCTCAATCTCTTCAAATTCAAGGCATCCCTCATCAGACTCAAGGCACCCCTCCATAACATTTGGGAATTGAATGGTACCACATTTCAAAAACTAATTTATTACTTACAGGGGTTACCTCTTTGCAGAAGGGGCAGGGGAGCATTCAGGCAGGAAGTGCCTGAGTTTACCCTTATCTGCATATCTCCTCACACCTAAGATCTGAGCATGCCTTTCTTTATTTGTTTATTTCCTCATACCTTGCTTGCCTGCTCACACTGCCTGCTGCACCCTTCAAAGGATTTTGGGGTGTGCCACCCTGGCTGAGAATCACTGCTTTAGATGCATTGAAAAGGTCTTCCAGCAGAAAGAGTAAAGGGAGAACCTGATAACTATGATCAAAAAAACTTCTGCAGTGTCGAGAGATGTGAAACAACATTTTTAATTGTGAAAAAGCATAAGGAGCTATTTCTTTTGCCTCGTAGTTCATCTTTTTCCTTTCAACTGGAAACTGTTGATGCTGTGTGGTTTCTTACAGCTGTATACAGAAAAAAGGCAGGAGCAAGGAATCCATTATTCCTTCAAGCCTGCTACCTAAACTAGGGAGAGAAGGAACTCACTTGGGTCTTTCTGTACCAAGCCAGAGAAAAGAGTTCGGGGGAAGAGCTGTGTCTGTGTTTTGTTCACTGTGTCTGTGTTTTGTTCCTGTTTTGCCAGGACTGAGGTACACCAGAATGATCAGCAGTGTTCAGAGAAATTGACTAGACCATAAATTAAAGCATGTTGTTTCATGACTGTGCATGCTTTTATTCAGGGGTAAAATAGCCTTAGATCAGCCTTAGATTCAAGGAGAACATTTGCAAAAAGGTTTAATATGTTTAAATTATGCTCACTAAATTCACGCTTTTAGTTGATTCCTCATAAGTCTCCAGTGTCCCTTTATTCCAGACCTGTCTTCTCACATGTGGCTGAACTTAAATTGTGATATTTGTGCTGTTTCTCATTTATTTTATTTGTGCAGCACAGGAAAGGATTCTGTACTTAAACAAAGTTTTTTTTTTTTAGCAAAATGTGACTCAGTGAACTAAGCCTATGAACATCCCAGGCATATAATATTTGGAAATTCATAAATCAAATTCTTCAGTTTTCAGACAAGAATTAGGAGCTGCAGCATCTCTGGGTAGCTGTCATAAAAAAGCCAACTTTATAGAGGCTAAGGAAGAAATGAAGGGAAAGGGAAACTAACTATAAAATGCACAACCAAAGGGGAAGAAAACCCAAATGTATTTATTTTGAGTATCTTCCGAATTTTCATAATTTTAAGTGCACTTCTATCCCATGGTCTGTTTTTTGAGTTGAGGATATTCACTAGCCCATTGCCACAGTAGTTTCCTGTTGCTTATCACTGCTCATGGGTGCTTGCGGTTGTGTATAACTACTGGATGTTCTGAATGAAAACGTGGACTTGAATGTATTGGTTCTGGAAACAGAAGATTGAGGAGGAAAATTTATGTTACAGTGAAGTTATGGATGCTATTTGTGACCCTAAATGACAAGCAAGGGTTAAATTGCCTAGAAGTCCTATATAAAGAAATAAACATGAACCTATTGCTAAGGCCTTTGCTAATTCACAAAGATAAGATGAATTACCTGATTTAATCAATTAATTTTGAAGCCCACTTTGTTTTTACCCATTTCCCAGAATGCACTTTCAGTGGTTTACTATAACTTTTGAATTACTTGGTTCTCACAGGTGTTCCAGGATAGGTATAGTCTTATTGGGCCTTAGCAGGAACCACAAGTGAAACGGTTTCAAAGTTGATTCTTTTTATTATCAGCTACTGGATACAGGAGTCAGGAACGGGGTAAGGATGTGAAGGAGAAGGTTTATGTAATCCAGATTTAAAACTTTGATACAGTTGTGTCTACAGCAACACCTTTAGAAACTTCTGCATTCACAGCAAGCAGTCTGCTAAAGGTTCCTTAGTTTATTACAGTGTTGACGCGAGAGTGTTCAGTGAAATATATTTTGAGGTATAGTGGAAGTTACCTTAACTTTCACATACAAACTTCTTTTAAGAACACAGTTTAAGTACATTTCAAAGCCCTCTTTCAGAAGAATGTGAAATTTCACTGAATTGTAAAAGGCCACTTCTATATGGTTTATGTTTCCCTTTATATACTTGTCTTTGTCTTTTATGGCATAAGTTTCTCACGTTGTTTGCATTTTGTTCCCCTTTAACTGAACTTTAAATTTGACTTCTGTGTTTTCTAGATATTTTCACTTTTACAATACTGGACTGCAAAATCAACGAGTATTATATGTTCAAGACTCCTTGGAGGCTGATGCCAAAGTGTTTCTCGATCCAAATAAGCTTTCTGATGATGGCACCGTGGCTTTACGAGGTCAGTGGGATAGACGGTTCTTAAAACAAATGTGGGCCTCAAGTGGAAAGTAGATGTAGTTTAAGTGTGCTTAGCTATAAAAGCATGGAGAAGAAGAATGAGTCACAGAAAAATACATACTGTCTGTACATTTGTATTGGGAGCAGCTATGCATATGGATTTTCTACACATACAAAAATAAATGGCAAAGATTTCATAGATTTCATAGACATCAGGGCTGGAAGGGACCTCGGAAGATCATCGAGTCCAGCCCCCCGCCCAAAGGGCAGGAAGTCAGCTGGGGTCATAGGATCCCAGCAAGATAAGCATCCAGTTTCATCTTGAAGGTGTTCAATGAAGGCGCTTGAACCACCTCTGGTGGCAGGCTGTTTCAGACCTTGGGGGCTCGGACAGTAAAGAAGTTCTTCCTTATGTCCAGCCTGAAACGATCTTGAAGTAGTTTGTGACCATTCGACCTCGTCATCCCTTGGGGCGCTCTGGTGAACAAACGTTCCCCCAGATGCTGGTGGTCACCCCTGATAAACTTGTAGGTGGCCATCAGATCACCCCTGAGCCTGCGCTTTTTCAGGCTAAAGAGCCCCAGGGCTCTCAGCCTGTCACCGTAGGGTCTGCTTCCCTGACCTCTGATCATGCGCGTGGCTCTTCTCTGGACTCTCTCAAGCTTCTCCACATCCTTTTTGAATTGTGGAGCCCAAAACTGGACACAGTACTCCAGCTGCGGCCTCACTAAGGCAGAGTACAGGGGGAGAATGACATCCTGGGATTTGCTTGAGAAGCATCTATGGATGCAAACCAGAGTTTTGGTCGCTTTACTAGCTGCCGCATCGCATTGCAGGCTCATGTTCATCTTGTGGTCAATGATGACCCCCAAGTCTCTTT
>NW_005841939.1:1761248-1790421 GCF_000455745.1 Alligator sinensis | reverse complement strand
CCCGGCTGTGCTGGAGGGCAGCGGGGGGCTCCACGGCTGCTGGGGGCTTTTGGGGGGCTTCGGGGGAGCGGGGGTGCAGCGAGCTTTCACCCGCGCGTCTCTCGCTGCTTCCGAGCCTAACTGGGCTTTTTTCCCGGTCGGCGGGCCCTTTTAAACTGCGCGCATGCGCAGTGGGCCTGCTGTCGAGGAAGCTGCTCTTAGGGCAATAAGGGGGCCCTGCCCGGGATTTGGGGGACCCTGCCCTACTGGAGGGGGACAGGTGAGTACCCCCCCTCCTCTCTCTCTCCCTGGGGGGTGGGGGGGGTGGAATAAGAAGATAGGAATATTAGCTAATAACTGTTGGTTCCTTATGTGTATAGGAAAGTCATAATGAACATGATTTTGCTAACCTCAGATAATCTCTCCTTGTGTTCTCAGCATGTATTAATGGCTTTCCTGGAATGTCTATAATGTCTCCATTGATTGAGAGAGTATGTGATATACACCTCATTTTCAGAGTGCACTGTCTAGTGTAATGACTTTAAGGAATATTTGTCTAGTACTGATCATCAAGAAAGACAGTCTGGGAACTCTCCAAAGTACCACTTTGCCTTGTCATTGGCTGTCTAATTTGGAATCCAGCTGAACAGTCTCACCTATATTTGCAAAGTTCTGTAAATGAACTGGGCACTTTCCATTGCACCAACTGTTTTATGCTGCCCTCTCTATCCACTGTAAAGCCCAGCTACATTCAGCAATTCACTTTAGCTGACAGATTCAAGGTATGCTTTTTCTATGAGGATTATTTTAGTGATAAATGGAGTATTGTTCTTAACTTGACTCCTGTCTATTCACTCCTATGAACTCCTAGGTCAAGTGTTATGTTGCCTTTTTTCTTAAGGTGTATGGACCAGGAGTGGTGTATAGATTGTAATGCAGTAGAACTTAGCTAGTCCTTCTGTTTCAGCATAGGCTAGCTCTATTCGAGTGTAGCTCCCCATTCTTCCCTTCCAAATACATATCGCAACAAATATTTTTTAGTTAAGAGGAAACTTTTTACAGGTTTAATCAAAGGCAGATCCTTACTAAAAGGCCAGATTTGCATTGTAGTTCTGGATTCAAATTCCATGCGACACGTGAAGCCAAAACCTTCATCATAACACTCCTGGTTTTAGAGGTTCAAAGTCCAGATTTTCATAACTTGTTCAGGGATGCTGAGATGGAGAAAGTAGATGGTTGTTTGGGGATTTTCAGATACTTATTTTTGTTTTTTATTGAAAAGGCTAATTTTTTGATTAAGTAATGTTTCCCATTCATTTTGACCAACTTCCAATGAAACACAGGCAGGGTTCCAACAGAATTTGTGCGTTTTCCCCCCAGTTCACGTTAATGGGCTGTTTTCTGGCTCTGTAGCTTTAGTGGTGCCTGCCAGATGGGCTGCCCCACAGATGGAGATTTAAAGTCTCCCATTTCTCTGCAGTGGAGCTAGGGTTCTGTGGATCAGAACCTGACATTCAATATGTATCTTGGATCTCATAAACTCTGCCTGAAGGAGGATTAAGGCCTGCTTCCCATTCTTGTGGAGCAGACCAGAGAGATCCCTGGGAGCTGTGAAGTAGTTGTATTCTGAGTCGCTCAGTTTTTGTAATCTTTCTGTTCATCAGCTGCACTTACCATTGTGATGGAGCAGATGACCCTCCATGGGGCCATACTAACTGGCCTAAAAGGTACCATGCAGACTCAGGTTTTCTATATAATAGTACCATATTGATCCAGTTGTGGGTTGATCTTACGCTTAAAGTCTACTGTGATTTTTTTTTTTATGGGACTTTTTGAAGTGGGGACAAATGGTTTACTTAGCATCATAAAAATATAGGATATGTTGTAAAATCATTACCTTCTCTAGCCTTTTGCAAAGCTGGAGTGTTGCAAGAGTGGGAACATCAGGTGTTTTAATGTCATCATAATGACCTTATTCTTATCTGGGTGATCAGGGGAAGGTGCCATATTTTCTTGTGTGCAACAGATGTCCTGGAAATTGGAGCATGTGTAATATGTGAGACAAACAATGAGAGGTCTTATGTGGGAAACCAAAAGTAACATCTACAGTAATCCACAGGGGGTACAACAGTAAGCAGGCTGGACTCCCTAGCTGCTGCCACTCAATTACTCAGTCAAGAACATTTTTTTTTCTCTATTCTGCTTTTCAAAAACAAGGCTTGTGTTATATTCTGGGGCATGTCATATGTGAGAAAATATAGTATTTAGATTGTATGGTAGCAGAAGATATGCATTAAAAATGGTAAGGAAAGGTAATTTTTAAATGAGAGAGGAGGTTTGGTAGGAAATTTGATTCACATAGGGCCAAGAAATGGCCTTCTGTAAGTACCATTTATCTAGGAAAAGTGTCTTAAGATGTTTGTAATTATTAAACTATGAAGGGGCAAGTTTTACAGATTTTATTACGGAACAGCACTGCTGAGTCCAACAGGAAAGTGCAGTTGCTAACTGACTTTTTACATGTAATGATCTATCCTAAATAGAGGATTAGAAATGATAAGCCCTTGCCCTCAATAGGTGTCAATAGCAGACAAGGCAATAGAAAACAAGAGTTCTGCTTACATGTCTTTTTAGTGTACGTTAGACCACACTTCTTTAAAAATAATTACATAATCCATGTGAATAACTTGCATCATGCTTCATGTCAGAAGATGGGACATTTCTGAAAGAGGATGAAGTGGTTGATTGCTGGCTACCAAAGACCATTAGTGCTACCAGTAGGTTTCTACTACTTGTTGGTTGAAGCACAAACCACAACTGTTTAAAAAAATGTTTAGAGATCTTTAAATGAGTCTTACTTTTTTTTTTAAGCTTGTCCATGTAAGCTAATTATATACTACGCCACAATAATTGTATTTATTTTTGTTAAATAAGCTGGAGTAAAACTCTGCAGAATGAACAACTTAACTCCCCTTCAGTTGCTCCGTGAATATAGTTATTTATCTGTTTCTCTACTTTGACTTTTCATACTGTTCAGAATTGGATGTCTGTCAAATAGTAAAAAGTTATGCAGCTAAATAGTGAGATAAAGTGGATTGTTATTGTAATCATTGTTTGTTTGACTTTTATCTACAGGTTATGCATTCAGTGAAGATGGTGAATATTTTGCATATGGTCTGAGTTCCAGTGGGTCAGATTGGGTCACAATTAAGTTTATGAAAGTAGATGGCCTGGAAGAACTTTCAGATACATTAGAAAGAGTTAAATTCAGCTGCATGGCTTGGACCCATGATGGAAAAGGCATGTTCTATAACTGCTATCCAAAACAAGATGGAAAAAGTGATGGTAAGTCAGTCACATATCATCGGTTTGTTGTGGAAAATTGACTACACCTTGTCTTAGGTGGCTTGTGTGGTAGTGGCTAGAGAACATTTCCAGAACAAGTTCTCCAAAGAAATGTCTTTAGAGAGTTGAGAAATTTGCTAAATATGCTTTACCTCTTTCTATTCTAACTCTACTCTACAAAAGACTGTTTGGATTAGTTTTCTGCTTCTACGTTGCACTGCAACTGCAAAATACTGTATTTATTTGAATGCATGTTGAGCTCCCCCTCCACACACACACATCATCATGGGGGTGGGGGAAAGCCCCTCATCTTATATTTGCATATAAGGAAATCTCATTAAATATATTCTCTATCATTAGTTGCTGCCAAAAGCAACATGTGCTTAGTAATGCAAAACATCTATGAAGTTTGATCAAATGCAGCTAACGCTGAGCATGACTATGAAACGTGTGACCCATATTGGGCAAACATACTTATGGGAAGTCTCTCTCAGCACCAACTTTTTAAAGTCATGGTGAGCCACTACACGGACTACATTTCAACTTCAACTTCATTCCCACTGCTGAGCTGTGCCTTTCTTTACCATTTCCAATGATCCCTACTTCTTCATGAGCCTTAAATATCTGGCAAACATCACCAAATGGGCCCCAAAACAGTTCACCCAAAAACCTTCTGTGGCTCCCTCTCTCAGCCTGTTGCATATGATCAGTGTGGCCCTGACATCCAGGAGGTGGGGCTGACCAGGTTGCCCTGTGCCTCATTTGCATATCAATTTTTGGAGGGCCCCAGGATGCATGTCAAAAACACTTGGTTCAAGTCATGAGTGGAGGATCATGTGAATCCTTTGTGGGGGTATCTGGAGCACACACATGCTGAGCAGTGCTGAGCTGTGGGGTCACCATGGCTTGAAATGTTGTTGACGTATGTTGTTATTTTAGGAAAATATTAATGTTTTCTAAAAAAAAACCAAACCTTTTTCTCGTGATACCAGTATCTTTTTAGTCAGTTATACTGTTTCTTAGATGGCAAGACTATAAATGTCATCTTGTATTTACATGATTCCAATACCCTTTAAAACCTTTTGACACTCATTAAATACTGTAAGGTATTTCATTGGTTTTTCCAGAAAAAAGAGTATGAAAGCAGAGTCCTCAGATTCAGAATATTCATCATGCATGCATCTCCTCCTTGCTGCCCTGCCAGCATACTATCCTGTCATGACTTGTACAGTAAAAAGAAGAACGGCACCTGACCCAAAGCAATCTATTACAGTTGAAATCCCTGAATAGTTCCTTTTTCCACAAATGTGTGTTCCAACGTACGGAGGTACAGCCGAAAAGTTTCTTTTTTTGAAATTTTAAATGTATTTTTATTGAATACTAATCCAGTCCATTTAAATTTCTGAATTGTTCCAGGCACTGAGACCTCCACTAACCTACACCAGCAGCTCTTTTACCACGTACTTGGGACTGAGCAGTCAAAGGATGTTTTATGTGCTGAATTTCCTGATGAACCAAAATGGATGGGTGGAGCTGAGGTATGATATGTACCTTATTGTTGATCACTATATATGTCGCTCAGCCTTTTTACTGAAGCCAGACAGTTTAACCTTTTTCATTTAATATTTGAACATTTTTTTAAGCTTGAAAGTCAAGAACTCAAAAGTTAAGAAATAGCAGAAGTAAGGTTGCCTAAGTAACTTTCATTTTATCCCCCATGTTTTTATGTATTACAATATGGCTATATTTAGGTAATCACGTAACAGCCCATCCCATGGACCCATAAGTCATTCAAAGTCCAGGACAGATGCTACTAATTTACTGAGGAGGTACAGAATCATAGGGTTCAGAGGCAGAAGGCATTATTCCTAAGCCATCTCTGCATGCTGAATTCTGTTTTCCTTTTTATCATTCAGTCTGTGACTCCATGCTTAATTACTTCATTAAGAGTAATTGTAACCATATCTGAGGGTTTCACAAATATTGATTTACTGTATTTACTCAAATTTAAGATGACCCTGAATGTTAGATGACCCCCCAATAAATAGATTCTGCATATTGAAAATTTATAAATGTATAATCATTTTGCATGTACGGAATCAAATTATTGGAGGATCATCATTTGTCCCTCTCCCCACTACTGCAGATGGTAGAGGGAGAGGTGATCGAGGGGGGCAGTAATGGGGCAGGTGGTAGGGGGCAGGCAGTTGGGAGCAATATGGATGCAGTGGGGCAGACAGTGAGAGGCATGCAGTGAGAGGCTTTCTCCCTGCTGCCTGCCCCTCCCAACTTACTCCCACATTTTGCTGGCCCTTGCCCACAGCCTCAGGCTGCCCCAATTTCCCATTTCCCTCTTCCCCCTCCTCCACCCTGCTTCTGCTGTCTCCCCTCCTCCCATTCCCCCCCACCAAAGGCTCTCCCCAGTGACTGCCCCTCCAACCCCCCCACTCCATTCTTATCGCAACCTGGAGCATGGAGCATGGCTTCGGCCTGGACCTGTAGCAGTGAGGCGGAGCGGGCACTGCTGCTATGGGCCTGGCCTGGAGCATGTGCTCCAGGCTTCAGGAAGGACAGAGCTTGCCGGCGCAAAGCAAAGGTAAGGAGGAGGGCAGCAGAGTGGGGGAAGAGAGGTGGAAGCAGTGCAGGGGGCAGAACTGGGAGCTGCAGGGGAGGAGTGGCGGGGTGTGCACAGGTAGCAGGGGGAGGTGAGGGGGGGCAGGAGATGGCTCTGGCTTCAGCTCCAGGTTGGGGCCAGAGCCACAGCAGCTGCTTGCCTCCCTGCTGCCTCATGCTTGGCTGAAAGGCAAGGGGCTTTTTCCCCTATGTTAAATGGGGGAAAATCTTGTCTTCTAATCAAGAAAATACAGTACAGCTCAGTTCTCATTGACCTTGGGTGCAGCTATGATTTCTCAGAAATTAGTTGGGACCCTACAGTCTGATTTACAGAGGTAGCAAAAATATGAGGAGAATTTTATCCAAAAAGGACTTTTCCCCCTATTTGAAGCCACAGCTTTGAGTTAAGCAACCAGGCTCTATATACAATGCAGGGGGAAGACTTACATCCTTAAGAAAGGGATCTACAGCATGCCAAGGGAGAACTGTAGCTCTAGACCAGCTCTGGGTATGCTCGCTCATCTTGCTTCCTTTCTCTGGTCCAATCAATATCTGATTACCATAGTTACAGGAATAGAAGATGACCCTGATTATAAGACAAGTGCCAATAATTAGATTCTATATATGGGAAATGTATAAATGTGATATAATTTTCCAAGAACAGAATCTAATTATCGGAGATTTGCTTTTATTTGTCCCCCTCCCACTGCTACAGCAGGGAAAATGAATCTGGAAGATCAGGTAGCCCTTTGCTCTCTGTTTCTTCCCCCGCACCTTTATCCTCTGGCGGCCTCTTGCCCCTCCTTACTATCAAACCTTGCTGTCCCTGAGCACGTGGAAATGAGAAGCAAATTCAAAAACAGTAACCTTGAAATGAAACATGGCTTTAGCAATTTGCATGTAGTACCCATGCACTTATAGTTTGTACTACATATGCTTTTATTTCCAAAAAATATTATTATCTAGATCTAGATAGATAGATAGATAACTGTACCTCTACCAACCCGTCAAGTGACTACTGTTGTTCACTTGACAGACTAAAACACACTTTACCAGTTAAAGTATTTTAGTCCTGTTACAAAGTTCACACTGTGCACCCATCACTATTCCTATGCTTTCACTTGCCATCATCATATTCACCCTCATTGTCATCACTGTCCTCACAGCTGTCCTCATTGTCCTCTTTGGAGGGCTTGCCTCTGAAAGGTCTATTCCAGTCCCCTCTCCACCATATGAGGTCCACTATCTCTTTCCTGTCGTCCTCTTGAGTCTTCCTATAGTACCAGCACATTTCACTTAGCCCCATTTTAATACAGTCCTTGACTATGGGGTCCAAGTGCCTATTTGTGAACAGATTCCTGATTTACCACAGGGCATACCTAAAGCAGAAAATTACCTGGTCATAGTGGCCTGTCAGGGGCCTTTGCTGTTTGGTCAAGTGCCCATACAAGACTGCTTCTCTGGCCAGGATTCTGAAACTTGTCATTGCCAGGGGTGCACATACATTCTTCCACAACTCTCTGGTGTATGGGCAGTCCCAGAAGAGGTGGTTGATTTGTTTCTGCCTGCCAGTGGCAGGTTAGCCTCAGACAGTTCAATGGACCTCAGTACAAACTATGTGTAACATTAGTCCAGAGCCTCATGATTTACCACGTTGCACATTGGCCTGGGCCCCACCCAAGTCAGCAACGTTGGAAATTACAGTGACCCTCAGCTCAGTACAGCTCAGTACGTGTATGTACTCCAGATCCCTCCACACAAAGAATCCATGCGCTAAACAGCCCGCATTCATGACTGGAACCTGGTGTTCTTGTAACAAGTCCTGGGGGCTTCAGAAATTTATATGCAGATGAGGCGCAGGGCAACCTGGTCTGGCTTCACCTCATGGAGGTTGCAGTCACACTAATTGTATGCAACAGGTTGAAAGAGGGGGTAACAGAAGAATTCTGGGTGAATTGTATGCAATGTCATGGCTCACCATGATTTGAAGAGTCAGCAGTGAGGGAGATTGTGCTTAATGGGAACTATCATATATCTTATTCAGATGGGCTACATTAAGCTATTTTTGTGGTTGGTTTCCATTACCATGTTTTCCCAATGTGGGCCATGTGCTTTACTTTCATACTCAGTGTTTTTGTTGTATTTAATCAGCTTCATAGTTGGTTTCCATTGCTGAGCACATGATGCTTTTGGCAGCAGTTTAATGATAGACAATGTTTTTAATGAGGTTTTCCTGTATATGATTATAACACAAGGGGCTTTTTTCCCCTGCTAATTGGAAGGAAAAACTTCATTTTGTATTTGAGTAAATGCAGGATTACATACAAAGTGGAACAGCTTCAGTAGGAGCAGTTGAGAGCACTCCTGTTCACAAATAACCTCGGTGCTTTCAGTTCTGGGTTCAAATACTGTCAGACAGGTCTCTGATATTCTGGGTTAGTGCTCTAATAGCACAGCAAAAGCATAGTGGTAGCACCACAAGCTATATTTCTGGCTTTATTTTTGGACTGTGATCTGGTAGATGTTCTTACAGCATGCATAATTGGAATGAACTCTGATTACAGAGGCAAAAGAATGCCTAGTTTGCAGACATTAATTGGTTGAGTGATGGGGTAAATGCTGTGGGCATGCCTGGATGCATAATTTTAGGCACATAAGCTTTTATAACAAGGGTTTTAGGTTCCTCCGTGGTTTGTTTGCAAGTAACCAAACAGGGGTTTTAAGGATTGCACTTCTGAAGTTAAGCAGGCCTGAGTTCTTTTAGGGATTTAGCCCTCCTTGAATGTTTCAGTTTAAGTCAATTCCTAGTATAACATAGCCACTTTTCCAGAAGAAGTTATCAAATTTAGTTCTGCAGTACAGCATTCAATGGACTTAGTCATGAAACTGTCCTTTCTCTTCCTGCAGTCTCCTCCAAACAAGTCTTGTTCATTATCCTGTGTGAACCTGCATAATTGTCCATGTGTCCCTTCTTTACGTAAACTGTAGTAGTATAGCCATGCTTCATTGAGGTAGGCATTTGTTAAACCAAATATTATGAATTTTATTTAACTTTTTGTTGAAACCTATTCACTAGCAAAAACAAAACAATATAAAAACTAGAAGATTCATGGAGTTAAATTATCAAAAGGATGAAATTTAGAAATTGCAATCCTTATTTTCCTATTTTTGTAAATAAACTGGCACCTTTCTCTGGTGACAGATGTCTTGTAGTAATGTACCCACTGATTCATACTGGTGATGCACATTATTGTTGTTTCCCTGGTTTTATGAAATATAAAGTACAAATGATATCCTGAAAGTTAATTTCCCTTTTGGGCACTGGGGACTGACATAATACAGGTATCTTTTTATGCTAGCTTGGGGTTGACTGGTAATGTTTTGTTCTCCAGAGCAAAAAGTTTGACCCATGGGTTACAGAACAGTAGTTGGTGACTGTTCCCTTCTCTAGGTTGATGGGAGAAATTCCTCTAATAGAGTGGAAGAAATAAGAGAGGCAAGGCAAGTATCTCTTGATGTTAGAAATGCAGAGCTGAATATGAATGCTGTGAGGAAGGTTCATCTGTTTTCATGCTGAAAGGCAAAGGGCCTGTTTCATGAGGTCCATTTGTCTTTGAGGACTGTATCCCTGTCATCTCTGCACCTGACTGAACTGGTTTCATGATCACAAAGGGGAACTTGACACACTTCCATACTAATGAAAAATATGGTTCTTTTACTGGAAAACTTATCTTTGACTTGTGATAACAAGAAGATACGGCCCATAGTTTGAATGATCAAACATACTCTCTGTCATTTTTTGTAGCAAGAATTTCTTTACTTGTACAGTATGAAAACTAAGAGTATAGGGAAGCTACCATATTGAAAGAGGTTGCTGCTTGCTGTGAAGAGAAGCAGAAAAGGTAATGAGTAGAAAGACTTGTGGTTAATGTTGAATTATTGTTTAACTTACATTTGAGTACTGTCTTATGATTGTTTCTTTAAGTTCTAGGAGAGATCAATTTAAAAAATCCTATATTTGGGAGGGAAGGAGGGTAACTGGTGTTTAACTTAAAAAATTGAATCTGTAGCTAGTCTGTGGCTTCATACATACATTACAGCCAGAAGTTCAGAGAGGTTAGATCAAGTAAAAAAAATGGCTGCCCTGTCTAACTTGGTAATTAGATAGATGCCAGGAGTCTAAGTCAAGGTAAGTCAGGGGTGGGGTGGGTGGGATAAGGGGCTACTGGGGAGGGATTGGGGAGATCAGGGCCCCCCACTCCCACCCCCAGCCACCAAACTTCCCCCACTCCAATTGAAGTAAGTCAGGGTGGGTGAAGGGGCAGGCAGATGGGGGGGTTGGTGGCTTTACAAGTGGGGTTTGATGGAATCAGTGAGGCTGGTGGCTCTGCAGTAGGGGGGCTGTTGGGATTGGAAAGAGCTTTCTTCCCCTCCTCTGACCAGGAGCTATTTTTAGCCCCCAATCCTTCACAGCCCCAGACAAACAACTCCCCTGGCAAACCGATTCCCCCACCCCCCATCTTCCCACCCTGATTTACTTCAGTTGCCCCCCGTCAGTGGCAAATGCTGATAAAACCAGCACTGGGAGCAGACTGGAGGTTTAGAAGGCTCAGGGAAGTGGGTGGGACTGGCTGGCTCAGGGAAGTGGCAGGGGGGTGTCCATGTGGGCATGGGGGGAAGGACTGGGAGGTAAAAATAACCTGGTACTGGGAGCAGGGTATGAAAAGCTCAGCTGTGGGGGTGGGGCCACCTGCTAGGCTTTCCCGGCCCCAAGGCTGCGCTGGGAACATGTACAGAAGTTCAGTTAGACTCGTCTAGCAGAACCCAATCTAACAGTGCATCTCCAAGGTACGGTTAAATTAGATTGATTAATTTAGACCTCTTCAACCTTCCTGGAACTTCTGTACAGTTCTCACTTAGATTGACCCAACTAGGGATCTGAGTGTAAGGTCTGCATGTGGGTAAACTAAGTTAGATCAGGTAGCTGTTTTTAACGAGATCTAACCTCCCCCTGACCTTCCCAAATGTTTGTATGTACTCTGTATCAACTGTCCAGCAAAACAAAGGTTTGAAGTCTCAATTCAGAAAATAACAATGAACTCACTTAAGTGAAAGAATAAGCTTATTACAAATTGTGTAGTTAGTAAAAATGTTACTTATTAATTTTAATTACTAAAACTCTTTTAATTGCTATAATACAATAATTTTAGGTTGGTAGATCCGATCCTCTCTCTCAACTGCTACTCATTTTGTAAACTATAGGGAAATAAAACTAGAATCTCTTTTTGATACGAGGTCTTTGGTATGGCCCCATACAAATCTTATCTGGCAAAATTTGAAAGTATGCTTGAAAATAGAAGAGACAAAGTTTCATTGAAACAAGAAAGACAGTACCTTTAAAAACAGATGCTGTAAGCATATGAAATATTTACTGGTGTCCTTGTCCTTCCTAATGATCTGATTTTCTCTTAATGCGCTATCATCCCCTGCAATGTAACCCTGAATATCTAGTTAAGAGTTGCATATTTAATTAAATAGAACTGTATTTTATTCAGAGTTTTATATACAGAGTATTAGTGAAGTAACAAAAGTATGTTTTTATTGCATTTGGCTTGACATGGCCAATACAGTGAAAAGAGCTGGTTCCTTTTCCATTTTATACTTTCAAACTGTGCAAAACCTCTAACTGTTAAGTTGCAGAAGTATAAGACTCCACTTCCTTGTTCATTATTCCGTGCTACAGCTAGCACAACTCATGCAGTGTGATTTGAACATAATCTGCCAAGTTTGAAAATGTCCTTTGTAAAGAAATATGAATATGCTTCCAGCTCCCCACATATATTTATTGTTTGAGAGAAACAATTCAGTTAATTTTCATTATGACTTTAGAGCTCTATTGAGGGTAGAAGGAGAATCATTCATCTAACTTCCCAATAGAGGGCAGTGTGTAACAAATTTCTAAACGTTTTGTCACAAAGCATCTTCTGAAAAGAGGAAAAACTCACTTGTCATATTACAAGTGTTTGTGTAGCTCAAGGGTTCTCAACTTTTTTTAGATTCAACACACCCCTGGATAGACCCCTTGGAAAATGCCATCTAAGTTTGCACTCTTTTTTTTGACTACAGAAAGATAATAGAGCAATTTTTCTGTGGCAAAGAAGTCTGAGAGACTAAAACTATGGATTTCGATTTCAAATATCTGGGTTTATCTTGTGAATCGTGTTTGTAAACCTACCAGTACTAACATTGTGTGGCACCCCGTGTCACCCTTAAAAGGATTTCAAGGCACCCCAAGGTGCTGTGGCACCCTGCCTGAGAATCAATGGTATAGCATATTCTTGTTTTCTTTACAAACTGGTACAGTATATATCTCTACTGCAGCTAGTGTTTTATTTTCAAAATAAAATAATAAGGTAAAAGTCTTTCCTAGTTGATAGCCTTAAAGAACCACCATTCTATTATTAGAAAAGTTAACAGAATAAAAAAACCCATAAAACCAAAACATAAGCCTTCCTATCCAAATTTGCCAGTATTGAAACAAAAAACATGTTTATGATAGGGTTCAATATTTGACTGGTCAAATAAAGTTTGGTCAATTGACTGGTCAAATATCGGTCAAAAATTGTAAAAAATTGACAACAAGTCTAGATAATACACAGAAAAAGTACATTTTTTTCCATTAAGAAATGTATCAAAAGCAATAAAAGTAATATTTCTGTCAAGAAAATGACAAAAAAGTAAAATTTTCAAACATGTTTTTTGTAAAATTGCTATAAACTTTGACTGGTCAAAAATATGCTGTCAATTGACTGATAATTAACAATATTTGACCAGTCAATTGACTGGCTTGCAACCCTAGTTTCTGGTATGCTCTCTTAATGCATTATATTTGGGCTCTGAACTGCAAAGTGAAATATGTTTTAATGTTAGAGCTGTCAAATTAGGCCTTGTCCACACTAAACTTATTTTCTGTAAAAGTACCCTTTGCCTTTTGTTATTACAACTGGTGAATTTGAAATTTTTTATTGGAGTAGGTAAAGAAACTCTTTTTTTACTACAGTTATCCTGACTAGGCTCTGCTTAAAATTCTGGGGGTATTTCTTGCTGTTAAAATCCCAGACTATCTTAACTGCTTCAAATAGATAAAAATAAGAAATAATAATTTGTCTGGCTAGGTACCAGACTTCAGCATTTAAGCACCTTGCAATGTATCAAAAGCAAAGAGGAAGCTAGTGCCAACTTGTGAGTACAGAGATACACTTGTTAATACCCTGCAATCTTGGGAGGCTGCCAGTTGTACTCTGCACTAGCTTTTGTTTTTTTAATGCGTTTGAGTATGTGTGTGTTTCTGTCCTTTTCCAGACTCTCTCTCTCTAAACCTCTTGGGGCATAACTCAAAAAGCACATGTACATGCAAATACTTAAACTGAAGTGAGATTACTCTTGGGCTTAAAGTCAAACCTGTTCTTGAGTGTTTGCAAGGTTGAGACCTTGGTTTGTTACCGCCTGGGATACAGGCTGTATCTAGCTCTTGTATTTGCCTCGAATGGGGAAGAGGAAGAGGTGAGAGCTCATCCTAATGTGTTCCTTTTCGAGTTCTGCCATAACAACAGAGGCCATAAGCAGACCATCAAGAAAGTTAGCAGTCTGGTCCGATGACTATTGTCAACTGCCACCCTAAAGATTAGTTACAGAATGTATTAAATATAAAACTGGACCACAAATCTTAAAGTACAGTAGCTGTTTGGTAAAATACTCATTCCACATGGAGATGGTTATTAGGGAGTAACTACTATATTTAATTGTTAATTAATTGGCTGAAAAATGTATTAAAGAAGCCTTCACTGCAGGAATGTATCAGAGCACCACTGTAAAGTGTCACTCGGAGCGTTCTTAAAGTGTTCCATAGCATAGTATGTAATGCTAATACTGCTAATGCCATTTTAACAGACACAGCAGCTTTGCATTGAACTGTCAGCAGATATAATGGGCCATCTCTGAACTATCTTTTGCTAGTCATGCTGGAATATAGCTTACTTTTTGCTGTTGACATCACCATGGCTTTTGTGCTCCTAGGAATTAAATACTGTGCATGTGGCTGCTGGCTATTACTACTCCAGAAGGGCTAACTGTCTCTCACTTGCTTTATGGGAACACTGAGTCCAGTTCCTAACTAAACCACTTAGCTCCACTTGACTGCCTGGGTACATTTGTTCTATTTCATTAGGATTGTATTATGTGATAATGACTATTGTCTGCTTGGTATGCAAAGGATAGAAAGGTTTGAGGAAGAGCAGCAGGCTGTAAAATAATCAGGTGTGTGTAATGATTTCAGCTTGTGAATTACAACAGCATTAACAGTGTTTGGAGTCATAGAAAAAGTCAATTTGTGTACCCTCAGACAGATGTCTTCTGTAGTCACTGAAGTTTACTGCATTAAAATATTTTCTTCATAGCTCGTTAAGCAAAATAAATCAGGAGCTGATTACTGCCTTATAATAGGTTAAGAAGAGAGAGGCTAGTTGCTTTGTATAGAAGTAGAATACGTTTGATATAGTATTAAAGACTTCTCTCTGAACTTGAAAGTAAGATTGCATCCCAGTATCTAAGGCTGCACTAGTGACAACCCAGTTATTTTTAAGAGCACTGTCGTTAGTGTTAATGAAACCTTGAGCACTGTCAAAGTCTTCTGGTAAACATTAAAATACTGCCATGATTGGGATCTGAGGAATTGTGTGTCCTATCCCAAAAATCACAAGTCCTGCCATGCCACCTGTGTTTGGGATGAAGCATACAATTCCACAGATCTAAGTCGCACCACAGCAAGGCTGGGGACAGCCTGATCCTGCTGATCATGTTGGGGGCAGCTCTGTCCCCTGACCCCAGGGATGCCTTGTTGCCTAATCCTGAAGCTCAGCACGAGCACACTAGAAGGGAGGAATGGGCTGCAATTGGACCTAGACATATTACAGGGGTGGGCAGATGAGAGCACTGACAAGTGCAGAGTACTGCACCTGGGGAGGAAGAACCAGCAGCATACCTACAGGCTGGGGAACTCCCTTCTTGTCAGTGCAGAGGCAGAAAAGGATCTTGGAATCATTATTCATGCCAAAATGGACATGGGCTGACAGTGTGGGGATGCGGTCAGAAAGGCCAACTATACCTTGTCATGCATCCACAGATGCATCTCAGGCAGGCCCAAGGAGGTGATCCTTCCCATCTATGCGGCACTGGTCAGGCCGCAGTTGGAGTACTGTATCCAGTTCTGGGCGCCGCACTTCAGGAGGGATGTGGACAGCAACGAGAGGGTCCAGAGGAGGGCCACCCGCATGATCAGGGGGCAGTAGGGCAGACCCTGCGAGGAGAGGCTAAGGGACCTGAACCTGTTCAGCCTCCACAAGAGAAGGCTGAGGGGGGTGCTAGTGGCCTGTTACAAACTAGTCAGAGGGGACCAGCAGGCATTGGGGGAATCCCTGTTCCCCCAAGCACTACCAGGAGTGACTAGAAATAACGGTCACAAGCTGGCAGGGGGTAGATTCAGACTAGATATCAGGAGGCGCTACTTCACTGTCAGGGCAGCTAGGATCTGGAACCAACTTCCAAGCGAAGTGGTGCTGGCTCCTACCCTGGCAGTCTTTAAGAGGAGGTTAGACGAACACCTTGCTGGGGTCATTTGACCCCAGTACTTTTTCCTGCCATGGCAGGGGGACGGACTTGATGATCTGCTCAGGTCCCTTCCGATCCTACCAACTGTGAAACTATGATTGGACTAGGAGTAGAGCTGTCTGGGGCTGGTGTTGACAATTAGCTGATTGTACTGGCCCCAGACTGCTCTGGGTGCAGTTTGAGAACATGTGCTTTTATCTATTCAAAACAACATGTTTTAGACATGTAACAGTCGCTCTAAAATTAAGGAAGCTAATTACCGTATTTTCGTGCATATATCCCGTGGGGTATACACGATTTTACAAAAAAAATGGATGGGTGTGGGCTACATGGGGGTGCGGGCTATCGGCAGACTTTTTTTTTCCCGCGGGGGCCAGGGCTGGCATGGGCTGCGCCGCCTCCCTGCCGTGGGGGCTGGCCCCGCCGCTGCAGGGGACCGGGGCCAGGGCGGGCTGGGCTGCACCGCGCCGCCTCCCCGCTGGGCCCAGGCAGACCGGGCTGTGCTGCCACTGCCATGGGGGCCAGGGCAGGCTGCGCTGGGCTGTGCTGCTGCTGTCGCGGGGGCCGGGGCCCTCCTCTGGACATTTTGTTACCAAATCTGCCCATTACTTTGGAGTGTGCTCATTTATTAGGGATAGTTTCTAGGGTCTTGGTGATTCTGTCAATGTGCTGCTTGTGTTACTATACGGAGCTGTATTTCTCCCTTCTGCAAGCCCTCACCCCCAGTGGAGCTATCTTGCAGGACTCAATCTCAATGGGACTGGGTTCCTCCAGTCACCAAATCAGTCATACACACAAACACACACAAATTAACGTGACACGCCTGACCTGGCCGGGCTGATCAGCATGGACAGGCTGACACCCTCATATGCCAAGAATCAGTTCATAAGAGCAACAATAAAATGCAGTCAGACACAAGCACACAGGTAAACAGAATCCCTCTGAATCCGGCTGGGTGTCCAGCTGACACCCTCATGGGCCAGCATTCAGTTCATAAGGGCACGTCTGAGTCAAACTGGGTCAATCAGCCTGTACAAGCTGATCCCCTTATGTGTTTCAAACTCAGCACGTCCCAATCTTTGGCCTCTTGATGAGCAGACCCCACAATAATTTGGGCTTCACAGGGATCTTTAGCATAGGTAAAAGAAGCGTTGCTGCAGAGCACGGGAGGAAAGAGAAGCAGAGAAGGAAAAATATACCCAATTACTACCAGTTTGACTATAAAAGTTATTTATTGCTAAGCATATGAAATATATAATAGTACTAGTAGTAATAGACATGCAAAAGAAAAACAAACACCAACAATGACAATACTACCCTGGTTTCACTAAGTATTTGGGGAAACTTAGCTCAAGCTTAACTGATACAGTTCAGGTTCAGAAGTTTATGCCTAGAAAGAAGACAGAGAACGCTGGGATCTCACCTAGTCCACGGTACTCAGGCTGCAAAGCTGACAGGCACAGTCTGTAGCACAGTCCTTGAAGGGAGAGATGATCTGTTCTTCCAGCGTCCCAAGAACGACAGGGGATGGTGTCAGCACAGGGGTTTTCTTCTTCTCCTTCTTTCCTCCTGCTTCTACTTCTTTTCCTTCCTTTTCCTCTTCCTGTTCTTCCTCTTGCAGCACACACACTTACAGATTTTTATACCCTCAGTTCAGCTGCTCCGTAGCACCCTCAGTAGTGTAAATCATTGTCTTTTCTATTGACAAGGGGTTATCTGGTTTGGACCATCTCAGGAAACTGATTGATAATCAGGAAACACTTAAGATTAGGGAGTAACCCAAATACTTGGGAGCCAGCTTGAAATTCCTATGGGTGGCAGATATACTGATGGGATATCTCATGGTTTCTTCAGGAACAATAGATAGCTTGCAGCATCAGGATTTTGGATTTTTACTTGTTGTGCACAAGCCTCAGCTTAGCATGACTTTTCCAGATCTTACTATAGTCTTTTAACAGACTTAAAGCAATTATTGGGGTGCTCATAACCTTTTGTGGAGAGGACTCCCACCAGTCGTCTCGGGAAAAGTATGACAACACCTGGGATTAGGGCTCCAGCAGGCTGGATGCTGTGATGAACCCTTAACCATTGTTCAAATGTTGCCCATACCCCCTCTGACTCGGTCTCTTGCCTCAGCATTCCCTAACCCGGCAACCGAGTTTTAGTCCATCAAGTTTAAATAGGCCTCCCATAGTGGGACCGGGGAATGTACGGCCCGAGATGCCTATTAAACTTAGAGCTGTGTGTGTGTGTCTGGGGGGGAAAAGTCCTTAGTAAATCCAGATTAGAACTGGTCTGATAAATGCTGAGGTGGGTGTGTGTGAACATGGGTTGATTAACATTGGAAGCACAGATTCCCCATCATGCAGCGCTCTCCTGCTTCTCTGGTCCCAGAATTCACTGCAGTCTCTGCTTCAGGCTTTCTGTTTTCCATCTCCCATGTAAATGAGACCTAGGGCAGTTGATTCAGTCTTGTCACCCTTATCTGGTGAGGGTCTTAGGTGCGTCTCTCACTGCATCTTAATCAGTTTCGTTTACACGTCCCTGTGTATACGCCGCCGCAGGGAATAAATGGGTGTGGCGTATACACGGACTTATTTACAAAAATACAATTTTCCGCAGGTTATACATGGGTGGGGGTATATGTGCGGGTTATACATGGGGTGGGCGGGGTATATGCGTGAAAATACGATACTTTGAATTGCAGTAAATACAATTTTCCGCAGGTTATACATGGGTGGGGGTATATGTGCGGGTTATACATGGGGTGGGCGGGGTATATGCGTGAAAATACGATACTTTGAATTGCAGTGTGCCTGCATGGCAGTGTTGGCAAAAGTGGATCCTTTTACACTCTCAGTCTTGTGACTGGACTTCAGCAAAGTGGAAGGGAATCCTACAACCTGGCTTTTCATCAAGAATATCCTGCTGTCTGTTCTCAGGCATTTCACAGTGAAGGCATAAGATCTTGGCCAGCTGGTAACTCCCTTCATGAGTTTTAGGATGAGGGACAGTTGAGGAAGTACAGTAGGAGATTCTCGTGCAATACAGAACTCTGTAAATAGCCACAGATGTCTTGGAAGCCATGCAGAAATGGATGGAAAGCCAATGCAGTACTCAGCATACTTCTATGTGCTCGTATTGACTTGTTTTGGCAAGCAACTAGGGGGGAGAAAACCATTCCTTCCTGCTAGCTATCTGAAGCATCTTATAGTCTACTACAGGCATTTACACACGTACCTTTTCATCCCACTATGTGCCAGAAATCCAGTGAGCTGACGTGCACTGTGCTGTATCGTGTGCAGTTGTATGAGCAGTGAAATGCGCATCAACGTGAAGAAAATGGCAGCAAATGTGTTTCAGTTCAAAAGTGCACCACTGTCATTTTTTCAGTAATGATGTGCATTTTGCTGCTTATACAGCTGTATGTGCTGCAGCACTGAGTGCTTTTAAAAGCATCCGTGCAGTGCGAGCATGTGTACAAATGCAGTAGCTTCAAGTAGAGCCACTACAATAGTATCAGGTGTAGGTGACACAAGCCTGAATAACTGTGGTAACAGCAGCCAGGGGCAAGATTGCATTGGATATCTTGCATCAGGGAAGGGATCCTGTAATGTTACCAAACCATGGGAACTGAAAAGAGGAGCTGACATACCAACCTCAGTGACATCAACAGCTAAAATCTCTTTAATTCCTCAAGACTTTATCATTTGCATGCCAGCATCACCTCCTGGATAAAATGTTGCTTCTATCCAACTTCCCTTTGACAAAATCTGCTTCACAGGTGTTACTAGATTTGTGTAGTTCCTGGTTGTCGGTTAGTAAATATGGTTGTTATTAAAGGGGATGTTTTCAAAAGCATTTTAAGGGTTTAGGATCTCAAATCCCAAAGAAAGACCACAGTATTCATGCTTCTTTTGAATTTTGAATAGGATTCATGATTTTAAAATCCTGTTGAAAGTGTTTGAAATGATCTTCCCCCTTCATTCTCACCAGTGGGTCTATTACTGGTTTGAACATCAGTAACTGTTTTACTGTAAGAGGTTTGCATTGAATGGCAGCCTCGATGTAGCAGCTTCTATGAATTAAGTTTTTTAGTTTCCATTTTGATGAACATGGGAGGTTTGGAAAATGTGTCTCCAGTTTACCATCTTGTGTCTCTCTTCCTCCCTCCCCTTAAACTGCAGTCATTCTTTCAGCCTGTATCCATGTTGCATTGTATGACTCACTTTTCAGCATCTTTATCAATGATTTGGATGTGGGAGTGAAAAGCTCACTGGCCAAGTTTGCAGACGACACCAAGTTGTGGGGGAGCGTGGCCATGCCAGAAGATAAGTCGCAGATGCAGGCAGACCTGGACAGGCTGAAGACATGGGCGGACCAGAACCAGATGACGTTGAACACTCTGAAGTGTAAGGTGCTCCATCTGGGGGCAAACAATCCCCAACTTACCTACGGGCTTGGTGGTGGCAATTTGACTTGCACCATGGCCGAAAGGGACCTAGGGGTAGTGATCGACCATCGCGTGAACATGAGCCGGCAGTGCGATGCTGTGGCCAGCAGGGCAAACAACATACTGGCATGCATTAGCCGTTGCATCTCATGCAAAACTAAGGAAGTGATACTCTCACTGTACTCCACACTGGTGAGACCACAGCTGGAGTACTGCATCCAATTCTGGGCGCTGCACTTCAACAAGGATGTGGAAAAACTTGAGAGGGTCCAGAGAAGAGCCACCCATATAATCAGGGACTCAAAAAGAAGCGGGGATGAAAAAAAAAAGCCATACTAGGAGAGGCTGAAGGACTTAGGCCGCTTCAGCCTACAGAAGAGAAGGCTGAGGCGGGACTTGGTAGCGGCTTACTGCTACATCAGGGAAGTACATCAAGAACTTGGTCAACAGTTGTTCACCAGGGCATCCCTGGGGAAGACCAGGAGTAATGGATACAAATTCCTGGAAGGCTGAGTCAGGCTCAGTTCCTAGAAAAACTCCTTTGCAGTCAGGGTGTCCAGACTGTGGAATAAACTCCCTCCAGTGGTGGTGCAGTCATCTACTCTGGAAATCTTCAAAATGAGACTGGACAGTCACCTCACTGGGGTCACTTGACTCCAGTTGTCTTTCCTGCCTAGTGCAGGGGAACTGGACCCGATGATCTACAAGGTCCCCTCCAGCCCCTAACAATCTAATCCATGAATATATGAGTCCAAGTCATTGGGGGTGCAGGGCAGAATTAAAATGGTGAGAAGTAAGTGTTGGCAGTTGAGTTCTTTAACAACAAATAGTTATCTGAAAGCTACTTAAATGTCAGCAGGTTGTAGGGAGGGATTACTATTCTTCTTTTTCAGGACCTGCCTACAAAACAAGCCAGTGGCACTCTGATTTACAGATCTCCAGTATAATATTTAACATTTTAATATGTTTCAGCCAACAACGTCTTGTCCTGTTTCTGTCAAATTCCTTTGGGTTATGGAACTCACTGATATAGAAAAGTTATAGTAATGAAGGCAAACCTAATTGGCATCCCACCAGCAATATGCTTTGGGAATTCCTGCCTCAAATTAAATATAAATTGCTATCAACTCGTCACTAGTCCAGCTGGGAATGCTGAAGGAAAAACTCATTAGATGTGCTCAAAGTTGCTGTCATCGGAGGTAGTAAATTGCCTTTGCAACAAAGTTGTTACAGACAAGTTCGAGGGTGGTTTTTCTTTTTTTATATATAAAATAAGCTACTGGCAAACATTGACTTGTGGCATCAAAAAAAAATCTGGAATGGACAATTCTGTCCATGATTGGCAGGTTGAGGGGAGAGGGAAACAGGAAGTGCCCTAATACTGAGTTAAACAAGCATAGCTTAAGTATACAGTAGTTATGACCATTATTGGTTTATTATTCTGTGAAAAGATAGATTATTGGGTAAACTGCTGTAGAAACTTCTTACCTCACTTGTCCTGTCTAAACAATGCCGCTGTTGCAGAACTTGGCTCTCCACTAGCTTTGGTCAGAAGTTATCTTCTTCCAACTCCTTCTCTCTCATATCCCTCTCTACTATATTTCTCCATCTCATCTTATATTCATAGATTGTAAGGCCAGAAGTGACCTCAGAAGATCAGCAGGTCCAGCCCCCTGCACCAAGCAGGAAAGATAACTGAGGGTCAGGTAACCCCAGCAAAGTGACTGTCTAGTCTCCTTTTGAAGATTTCTAGGGTAGGTGATTGTACCACCTCTGGAGGGAGCTTATTCCACAGTCTGGACACCCTGACTGTGAAGAAGTTTTTCCTAATGTTGAGCCTGAATTGATCTTCTAGGAGTTTGTGGCCATCACTCCTGGTTTTCCCCTCGGGTGCCCTGGTGAACAGTTGTTCACTGAGCCCTTGATGTACTCCCCTAGTGTAGCGGTAAGCTGCTACCTGGTCCCCTCAGCCTTCTTTTTCTCAGGCTGAAGAATTCCAGATCCCTCAGCCTTTCCTCATATAGCTTGCCATGTAAGACTGATCATATGGGTGACTTTTCTTTGGTCTCTCTGAAGCTTGTCCATGTCCTTGTGAAAGTGTGGTGCCCAAAACTGGACACAGTACTCCAGCTGTGGTCTCACCAGTGCTGAGTAGAGCGGAAGAATCACCTCTTTGGCTTTGCTGGAGATGCATCGATTGATGCATGCCAGAGTATTATTTTCCCTACTGGCTACAGCATCACACTGCTGGCCTATATTCATACTGTGGTCTATTATTACCCCCAGATCCCTTTAATTCATGGTGCTAGTCAGTTTGATGCTGCCAAGCCTATAGGTGTGTTGGAGGTTGCTCGTCCTGAGGCTTTACATTTCTCAATGCTGAACTTCATCAGGTTCCAGTCTACTCAACTTGCTAGCATGTCTAGATCCGCCTGTATCTGTAGCTTATCTTCAAGCGTGACCATGCTTCCCCATAACTTTGTGCCATCTGCAAACTTGGCCAGTGAGCTCTTCACCTCCACATCCAAATCGTTAATGAAGATGTTGAAAAGTACTGGACCGAGCACCAACCTGTGCGGGATACTGCTGCCCACTTCTCACCAGGATGACACAGATCCATGTGCTACAAGACTCTGGGTTCTATCTTGTAGCCAGCTTCTCACCCACCTGACTGTCTTGGAGTTAAGCCCACAATCCTCCAATTTTCTCATGAGGATATTGTGGGATACTAGATCAAAGGCCTTTTGGAAGTCAGGGTATACAATGTCAACCTGATGTCTCATGTCCAGGTGGCAACTTACCTGGTCATAGAAGATGAGGTTGGTAAGGCAAGACCTGCCCGTGATGAAGCCATGCTGGCTGTCATTCAGAATCTTACCTTCTGCAAGCTTATCACAGATAGACTCCTTGATGAACTTTTCTAGGATTTTCCTTAGGATGTAAGTTAGGGTAATTGGCCTATAGTCCTCCCTCCTGCCCTTGTTGTGGATGGGCACAACACTGGCCCTCTCCCAGTCCTCAGGGACTTCTCCAGAGTACCACGAGTTGTAGAATAGTTTCGCCAGGGATTCCGCAATGACTTCGACCAGCTCCTTCAGCACTCTCAGATGAAGATCATTCAGTCCCGCTGACTTGTATGTGTCTAATTTTTTTAATTGGTCATATACCAATTCTACGGCAATAGTAGGAAAGCGATTTATTCCTACTGCGCTCATCCTGTACTCTACCTGGCGTGATTTTCCCCTTGGTATGGTGAAAGACTGAGGTAAAGTAGTCATCTTCAGTCTTCCTCTGCCCCTCCTCTCTGGTAGTGCCCTTCTGGTAACTTCTTTTCCCACGTATTCTTCCAGATTCCTTTGAACATGCCAATACCATACCAGTCTTCTCTTGTACTTTTTTAGATGCCTCCACTACCTTCGCTGATCCTGCGGTATAAAGAAACTAAATATGTTTTAAAATATGAAAATTAATTGTAACAGCATATAACAATAACTAGTTACTTTGAACTAAGTGTTGTGCTTCATGTTTTTTCTGTGCAGCTATCCTTAATTTTGATTTCTGTGTCTGTATAGAGCCTGACTTGACTGTTTCAAAGCTTTTCACAACCTATTTCCATCATATCTGTCCTCTCTCAATCAGTACTGAGAAAATGATTCCTGCCTCAGACCAGGCTGCCAGCTTCCATTGCCTACTTGTTAAATTTTCAGGCAAGCACTTTTACATTTGCCATTATCCTGCTGCTTATGCTTGGGAAGAGCATGTCTAGATCAATGATTTTGGAATACTTTAAAAACTGCTCATTAATTAAGAAAGATAAAACTTTGAGTTTTTACTTCTTTCACTCTCTATGTAGACAAACATTTACAAAAGCTTTAGTCATTTGGCTAAATTGACTTTTTTCCTCCTTCTAGGACACTTGGGCAGCCTCCTTTTAAATAAATCAACCTATTACATCAAGTCAGGGCAGGAAAAAGTGAAGGGAGGGTATTCTGAAGCCAGAGCAGAGCAGGAGCTATGTGGCCACCAGAAGGCATTATGGCTGCTCCTGGGGGTAAACCTGCTACGGGCATATACCAAAACAAGACCCTCATGAATCAACCATGCAGCCTACAGCAGTGATTCTCAATCAGGATGTCATGGACTGCATGCAACACAATGGTAGCACTGTTAGATGTGCAGAGATGATTCACAAGATAAGCTTAGAAATTTCAAATAGAAAAAAGAGTGAAAACTAGAGTCTAGTATTTTCCAAGGGGTGCCTTGAGACCATCTAGGTGTGCCTCGAATCTAAAATGGTTGAACATCACTGCTCTATAGGCTTCAACTAGCTGCTTTGCCAAGGTGTTGTCTGCTGCCCATAGCAGTGCAGCTTGCTCTAAAACATTCTCCTATAGCCTTATGGCTCCTGTTTCTGTACTTTTGTTGCTGCTGGCTAATCTGAAGTTTTTCCCCTCTGGGTTACAAAAGTCTGAGCCTTAAAGGGGCCCCTGCTCCATTTTCTTGCTCCTCATCCTTCTGGAGGTAACAAGATTAGGCTTTCCTGTTACAGCTGGAAGCTGAATCTTTGAATGTAGCGCCCAAAAGATAAAACCTGGTAGTGCTTCACACTGGAAACTGCAATTGCTCTAGTAAAGGCTTAAGCTAGGGGTCTGGAGGTCAAGGAGGTTTAAATCCTGCCACTGATGTATGTGGAAGATGAGACTGTTGTATGTAACTTAGAGTGGAACGTCTCTGAAAAAGGTTTCGCACTGAAAAGCCATGCTATAAGGGTATTAACAAACACGCCTTTTAACCACTTTAAAGGTGAATGGAGAGCTGCCACTTGAAAGTGTGCATCAACTACTACAATGTAACTCTTACCTCTGTGTACTCTTCTAGTCATGCTAAATTTCTGTAACTTCAACCTTAATTGAAACAGGATTAAAGTTACAATAGTATTGCTACACTTTCATGTCTTCTCCTGTAGCATTATGTTACAGTTGGGTTAGTTTACATTGGTATAATTATATATTAATTCAATGGTCACATTTGCCTATATCCTAAATTAGTTTGACACACATTTTGCGTGTATAACCCCTAGTCAGTGTGCATACGGTATTCATTTCTGTACTTAATCCACAGAAAATGTAAGGTTGGGCCTGATCTTAGAATGATAGACTTATAGAAAATTAGGGTTGGAAGGGACCTCAGGAAGTCATCTAGTCCAACCCCCTGCTCAAAGTGAGATCAGCCCCAGCTATCATCACAGCCAAGGCTTTGTCTAGCCAGGGTTTAAAAACCTCCAAGAATGGAGAGTCCACAACTTCTCTGAGTAAACCTGTCCCAGTGCTCTACTACCCTCCTCATGAGAGAGTTCTTCCTAACATCTAACCTAACCTTCCCTTGCTGCAACTTGAGACCATTGCTCCTTGTTCTGTCATCTGCCACCACTGAGAACAGTCTAGCTCTATCCTCTTTGTAACCACCCTTCAGGCAGCTGAAGGTTGTTGTTGAATCCCCCTTCAATCTTTTCTTCTCTAGACTAAATAAACCCAGTTCCTTCAGCCTCTTCTCAGAAGTCATATACCACAGCCGCATAACCAATTTTTGTTGCTCTCCATTGAATTCTCTCCAACTTGCTGCATCCTTTCTGTAGTGGGGACACAGTACTCCAGGTGTGGCCTCACCAGTGCCAAATAAGGGGGAATAATCACTTCCATCAATCCACTGGCAATGTTCCTACTAATGCAGCCCAGTATGCCATTAGCATTCTTTGCAACAAGGGCACACAGTTGGCTCATTTTCAGCTTGTCAGCTGTAACCCCCAGTTCCTTTTCTGCAGAGCTGCTGCTTAGCCAGTCAGTACCTGGCTTGTACCAGTGCATGAGCCCTGTTCCATCCTAAGTGCAGGACTTTGAACTTGTCCGTATTGAACCTCATGAGATTTCTTTTGGTCCAGTCCTCCAATTTGTCTAGGTCTCTCTGAATCTTAGCCTCTACTGTATCTACTACTCCCCCAGTTTGGTGTCAGCTGCAAACTTGCTGAGGGTGCACTCTATGGCATCTTCCTGGTTGTTGATGAAGATATTGTATGATGAAGACTGGCCCCAGGACTGATCCCTGTGACACTCTACTTGATATCAGATTTCATTCAGCATCTTGGAGAATTCTTGCACTCATATTTAGTAATGTAAATATGGATTTAATAGATTAATTTTTAGGCAAAAAGGACTCTTAATCTGCAAATAGATCTCTGTGTTTGCACTCCCTAACTTCTGTTGGGACCTGTCAATTTGAGTGGGATTTTACAGTAGGTTTAAGTACATGCTGACATAGAAGTGATAACAGAATTGTGGCCCATGTTGTGGAAGTACTCGCATTTATAATATATAATTTTCCAAGATAAGCACAGTCATAGGGTATATTTAAGGTTAGCCCAGACTAGTAGAGACTCTAACCTGTTATGTGGAGTCTCTGAAGTAAGAATTGGTTTGAACAATTCTTGTAGCAGTTGACTGAAATACAAATACAAATGGGTACTTTTTATCCAAGGGCAGAATACCAGAAATGGCTGCTTTTTTGTTGTTGACACTTTTGGAGTGTCATCAAATTATGTTTGAGTTCTGTTACAATTTAATTGATTTGCTATGGTTCTTGTTGGGTAATTATGTTCAATGAGGGTCTGTCAAGTCAATTTATTACAGTATCAACTGGCACTGTATATTAAACATAATGTATTCATGCAAACTTGACTATTATAAAATGACTGTGGAAAGGAGAGATTAAACTGAGTTTCATTTGTTTTTTATCTTAGAACATTAACTGTTATATCAGTAAGCATTTGTTTTAATGTAGTAAATATTTATGTGGCGGGAGAGGAAATAGATTTTGTTCATATCAGTTGGCATGCATCAATCATGCAGTCATCTGAGAAATCGTGAACTTGTAGGTCATAATGAAGTTATTTGGCAAGTACTGTACCTGAATCCTGGTTGCTGCTTTCCACTGTTTTTTGCCAGAGAAGACGGGCAGGGCTGCACCTTAGGGCACTTTTACACATGCTTTCGGGGTGGGAGGGTAGCACTTTAATTATTGCAGCTTCAAAAGCCACTCTGATTAAAGCACCACAGCATTTTGCTCATCAGCATCCACATGTTTCAAAACAGCAGTGGGGGCACTTGAATGAAAGCTCATTTTATGAGCTCTAGTTCATGTGTCTCTGCCTGCATTTTGAAGCATGGGGACGCTGATACATGAGACGTGGGAGGATGCTGGAACACGGTAAATGCCACGCTCCAGCAGACTCGATTAATTACACCGCATCAGAGCAGCCTCCGCGCTTGTGTACATACACCCTTAGAGACTAACTTGTTTAGAGAGGCATAAGCTTTTGTAGGTGAAAACTTACCGTGTCATAGCATCTGTAGGTTGTCACCTATGAAAGTTTATGCTTCTCTGAATGAGTTAGCCTCTAAGGTGCTGCCTGACACAGTTCTCTGTCTCTGTCTCCGTCTCCCCTCTGCCCCCTACCATTTCCAGACAAACAGAATCTTTATGGTGATCTAGAAGCATTTAAAAATTCAAGCAAAATTGACAGTAGAGCAAAATGTGACTGATTTTCAGGTAGGGTGTGATAGGACCCTGGGGTTCTTTGATGTACTTTCAAGGGTGCCATGGTGTACCCTTGAAAGTCACACAGTGTTAGCACAGTTAGGTGTGCAAACATGATTCACATGATAAACTTGGAGATTTCAAATAGGAATCCATAGTTTTAAAAACATTCTGACCTATGGTGCTCTTTCTGAATTTTTTGAAACAGAATAATTTCTCTATCTTTTTCTAAAGTGTAAAAGCAAATAAAAACAAAGAGCTGGCATTTTCCTAAAAGTGCTTTGATTCCTAGCAAGTATGTCTTGAGTCCCAAAAGGGTGAGAACCAGTTATGTGACTATTTCCCCAGTTTCTGATAGTAGGATTCTATGAAGGCTTCTAGATGAAGGGAACATCTAGGAGTTTAGTTGGGTAGAGTCACAATTCCTTTATTATGATACTGCAGATAACTGTCTCAGACCAGGATTTGCAGCTGTACTATTAATTTTCAGTGTTAGGTTGAATGCATATAATGTGAAGACTTCACAGTCTGCTAACTATCTGAATAAGTATGAATAGGAAATTAGCCTTCTCACTGACATTGAACACACACTTCGTGTTCTTTTTGACTCCTTTTTCTACAGGTTTTATTACACAATCATTATATAAAATGCTCTCCAGAATTGTTGAGGCCTCATCATTAATATTCTAAAGTGCTTGGGAAAATCTTTTTATCCTTAGATTTATCTACTACAGACTCCTCCTTTTGTCATCCTCACCCCTTTTCTGTCTGACTGAAGGCCAGCTTTGAAATCTCTCAGTTAGTAATAATGCCAATCCTCCTTAAAATCTGCTGCTTCACCTTTTTTTAAGGTGCAAAGGCCCAGATTTGATATCTTAAAAATAGTTCTTGAGTTTTAATATTTAATATACTTAGTACCTAACAGACACTTACAAGTTTGCCTTCTATTTTTATTTATTTTTACGTGTTTTCTCTCTAAAGTAAGCTGACCCCTTTTTTTTAAATATATATCTTGGGTAGACAAAGCCTTTCCTGGGATGATATAGCTGGGGTGGTTCTGCTTTGAGCAGGAGGTTGGACTAGATGTCCTTCTGTGGTTCCTTCCAAATCTTAATTTTCTGTGATTCTATCATCTGCCACACTTCGCTAACAAGAGTAAGAGCGATGCATTCTTTTCTTCCTCAATACAGAAACACCACAGTTCAGAGGGTCTGTATCTGGAACATAGCTTCAGCTAATGTCAGGAACCTGTCTACAGGGGCCACCCAGAGCTCTACGTTTCTCCCTACTGTCCTATTGTTTGTCCCAAGGAACAGATCAATGTTGCCCTGGAATAATTCCTTATCTCTGCCAACCTCATCTCCACTGCCTTTATGCTGGACTCCACAGCTGCAGTGAAGGAGTCTCTGTTTGCTCTAGGAATACTGTATGGTGTTAAGCTTAAAGATAGAAAAAAAAAGTAATGTTTCTTACCCTTTCATCTGGCTATACCCTAGCCTTCCTGAGAGTCCTGCCACTGTTTTCAGA
>NW_005841939.1:1757328-1761238 GCF_000455745.1 Alligator sinensis | reverse complement strand
TCCTGCTGATTCTACCAGCCTTGGCTGCTGGGACCTCAGACCTTTTGCCAGCTTGGGAAATGTTCAAAAGAACACTATTCTCTCATAATTAAACTGTAAAACGCCTCCAAAGCCAGTCCCTCAATATCAGCATTTTAATTATTCAATTATTCTAATTGCTCATGAGTCACCCAAATTCTCCAGAAATTTCTGGCCGCCATGAGGTACCTGAAATTCCTCTGGCTACAGGGCTATTTCTTTCAAATGTTTTCTATAGAGTTGATTTCCCCATTACATACAGGTCTACAATGCCTTGTGTATGTGCTAAATACCTCACTTGATTTTCTTCCAGTTACATTGTGAAATTACAAATGTACATTTATATCAAATACTATATTACATACCAATATGCAAATGACAAAACTGAACCCAACTTCATACTAGCTTCAAATAGAAACTAAACACCACAGGAATAAAGAATATCCATGCATGCCACAAGGTGAACTCCAAAGGCAACTTGGTTTTGGGATGAGTCCATGACAGCTAGACTGCATTGTCAGTAGGATTTCAATATGTAAGAAAATGTGTATATCTATTCAAATCCAATGCACTGTGCAGCCTTTCCCAAGAGAATTTGAAAGCGTCACCTTAATTTAGATTTGTATACAGTGATTTTAATTCTTAAGTTTTACAGTAAAATGGCATATCTTATTGACTATTTTTTAGTGCTATGTACATTCCTAACTTTTCTACTCAAGACATCTTATGCAAAAGAATGTGTTTTCCTAATCTCTAACTCCTTGCAGGTTTCTGATGATGGCCAGTATGTCTTGCTGTCCATACGAGAAGGATGTGATCCAGTGAATAGGCTGTGGTACTGCGATCTACAGAAGGAATCAAATGGTATAGCAGGTAAGGATTTTTTAAATTCCTTCCTTTTTTTAGTTTAGAAACAAAAAATAGCTAGAGTACTCTATTTCTACCTTGTATGACCTCAGATCATATTTTTCCTATACCAACAAATAATACACAGCTAAGGCCCCCTCTGCACATGCTGGTAAATGCACAATGGCGTCTAATGCTCAATCCACCCACCCATGCCTCCTTCCGTGCCACACATGTATAGCAGGAGAAGCAATTGTGTATTAAATCCCATCACACTGTTGCCGGTTCAGGGGGAGCCTGAGATCATGATCCCCCACAGCTGACACCGCTCACAGCGGGTCAGTATTCCCTGTTGTGCCCCAACTCTGAGTCCTGCAACCAACGTGTGCTCCAGGGCTCTCAGTGGAGGTAGCGCTGGGAATACTGCTACCACTGTGAGCCTCATCAGGTGCTGGACTTGCAGCAAGGGGTGGAGCTTGCATGGTAGACAGTGGGGAGAACACTGCTGCTAGCCCCATCAGGTGTGGGGCTTGCAGCAGTGGCTGCATTCTCCCTGCTGTCCCTGCTGTGATCTCTGTACCTCACGAGGCTTGCAGCAACGGCAGTGTTCTCCCATCTGCCCATGCTGCGAGGGAAGCGTGCACGGAGGGCAGCATTCTTCCAGCTGCAAGCCCCACAGCTGACAAGGATCACAGCACCAGCAGTGCAGGTATGCTGCTGCCATAGCAAAGTTTTGTCTGTGTGGGGCTGGCAGCAGGCGGTGCATTCTTGTAATTGGGAGCCCCCCAGTTGATGGGACTCCCAGGCACAGGGGAGTACTTGGCCACACATTCAGTTATTAGTGTGATGAGAACAAACTACAAAGTTATTACACTTTTTTGTGGAATAACTTTGTAGCTTATTGCTTGTTTTATCACACCTTTAATTGGTTGAATCTGTAGCTAGGTCGCAACTTAAGGTGTGTGACCTAACCACAGACCTTTTGCATCTTTAAAAAAATGGGAATATTTTTTATGCCTGAATTTTGTGGCATCTGTAAATTCAAATGATTTTCTTCAGTTTCAAAAAAGTACCCAACCTTGGTATACATTTTCTGTACAGTATGTGTTGGCTACAAATGTCCAACTTGGGATCCTTAAAATTCTAGTTTATTAGGCGGATTGAAACACTGTAATCATAAACCTTGGGGCTGGTCCCCACACACACACATGCACACATGCACACACATACACACACACAGTAGCAGGCTACAGAGTCAGGTATACCTATCCTACAAGCGCTGGAGTCTGTCATTGAGGCTTCTTTCAGCGTGGTGTTATCTTCCAGAAGGGGGTCGCCGGCTGGTCCTTCTGGCTGGACAGGTCTGATTGAGCTGGAGATCAAGAGGGCACCCCTGAGGGTCACTTTTCACTGCCTTTTATCTGTCCTTGGCAGACTTTGGTGACTCCCCAGTTTTCAGGTTTGCCCAATCCAGGGGTCATTGACCCTCGTGGGACTTCTCCCCCCTCGGTGGCTACTGGACGGCATCTGTCAGCCCCAGGGGTCGTCCGCATGTACGTGCAGGTTTGGGAGTCGTTGATGAATTTAGAATAGGGCTGTGGGAGTGGTCGATCTGGAGATATTCAGCCCAAAAGTTGGTCCCCTGCGTTGATTAACTCAGACCAGGGCTTCTAGCCCTTGATCAGTGAGGTTTAGAGATTTCCCCGTTGTTACATTGTCTTCTATTGAGTTCTTCCGTTGGTTGATCTGCAGCTTCCAGGTGTTAATTGCTGTGTGCTACCTTGTTACACATTCAATCACTGATTCACTCACTCTTTCAGGGACCAGCCTGATACAGAGAAGGACAGTTTGATTCCTGCCCTTGTTAACATTGTTACAATGTATAACTTACTAAAACACATTTAGTTGAAAGTTGAAAGGTGAGGAGTATAAAATATAAGCTACAAATGCCATGGCACACAAATAGATAAAAATACCAAACTACAAGGGGAGATACAAAATGTACACATACAAATTTTAAAACACAATTCCTTATCTTAAAGTGAAAGAGAGAAGAAGGAAGAAAAGGTAGAAAAAGAGAAACATATCCAAAGAGGGGAGAGCAAATGCAGGCAAGAGAAAAAGGGGGCTTTCTGCTACATATGAATAAAATTGCATAAAATGTGTAAGACTGTTTTAGACATACCTGTGCAATCACAAAAGTTTTATTTTATAATATAGATTCATCCAAAAAATATTTTTAGTAGTTGTCACTCCATCAGTATTTCAAATATAGATATCTACCTTATTGTTTTATGAACACTCCTTGTACATTCTATAGTTGTTGTTTATAGAACTACTAGTCTTAATCTTGCTTTTTAGCCTCACCAATAAGAGTAAAATATACATTACTTTCATATGCTGCTTATACCTGTTCTATGCGAGAGTCTGGAGTTGTTTGCATCTCAGTAAACATTGACCTGTTTCCTAGAACCTAAGACTATTGAAAATCTCTTCCCTAATAAGCTCTGAGCAGACAGCATAACACAGGGGTGGGCAAAATACAGCCCGCGGACCAAATGTGGCCTGCAAGGTCATTCTGTCTGACCCACGGGGCCCCTAAAAAAAATTCGAAAATTAAAATTTATCTGTCTTTGGTTCCTGTCAAAAATGACAGGAACCAGGGGCAGTAGGACCCAGGGGAATTGGTGGCGGGATCCTGCAACAGCAGGGCCTGCCTAGGCCCACCCCCCAGCCGGAAGCCCCCATAGAGGCTTCTGGCCTGGGACCACGGTGGCTGCCCTGGCACTGGAAGCTCAGGTAAAGGACAGAGGGTGGCGGGGGGAAAGGCTGGGAAGAAGCTGGTGCGGAGTGCGGGGAAAGCAACCCCTCCCCCGCCTCCTGGCTGGCGCTTCCTGCTGCAGCCGGTCGCAGCCTGCATGGGGCTGTCCTGAGTAGGCACAGGCAGCCGCACTTGGGCTGTGAGCAGCTGTAGCGCAGGGTGCTGGCCCCGGGGTGGGTGAGGGGCCGCTTTTCCCCTGCACTCAGCACCAGCTTGTAACCCGGC
>NW_005841939.1:1751933-1757015 GCF_000455745.1 Alligator sinensis | reverse complement strand
GCAGGGAGCACGGGCCACGGAGCGGGGGAGGGGCTGCTTTTCCCCACGCTTTGCACCAGCTCTTTCCCCGCCGGTGAGCAGGGGGTTGGGGCTGTGTGCTGCCCCCTGCCTGTATCACGGGGCTGGGGGGCACTAGCAGTGAGCAGGCACAGGAACACAGGGCCAGCGCCAGCAGGGCCCAAAGCAGGGCGGCAGGGGCTCTAGTGAACCAGCCCAGTTCCCCCCTCTCCCTGCTGGTGCAGTCCAGCCCGACTCCACAGACCCCTGCCAGCCTGCGCCTTGCTCTGGGCCCTACCGATGCTGACCCTGGGACACTGGTCCCAAGATGGTGACCAGGGGGCAGGGCACCTGTCAAGGGGCAGGGCTACCCATGTGGCCCTCGACAGCTTGCCAAAACTGGGTAAGCGGCCCTCCGCCTGAAATAATTGCCCGCTCTGGCATAACAGGTATATGTGTGTACTCTTGGGTTCTTTCTGGGTCAAATTAGAAATTTACAGGTGGCCTCAATAAAATGTGCCATAAAATCTTAGAGGAGTAAAGAAAATCCTATTCTTATCCGTAAATAAGTACTCTTGGGTTAGTATAGTGATAAGTACCTTTTAGAAATACTGTGGAATATAAGGTGTGCTTTGGTTTCTTGCTTTTGGTGTCACACTCTCCATAGTTCTTGAAAAATCCCTTAATTAGCTGGTTAATAACACTTAATAGTTGACATTTTAAGTATGGCTAGAGCATGCCCAGTTTTGAATACTTTATGTGCTGGTGTTAACGTCATAATAAATAGATGAGTCATTTCTTAAAAGCTCCTCTGAAAGACAAATCCTTCTCTAAAATATGGGCATGTCACTCTTTCTGCAGGCAGTACTTACTAATTCCTGCCTGTGTGCCCTCATAATCTTACCATGGAAAGTTCAGTAATTGTTTAATGAGCTTTTTTACTTGTGATAACTGTAGCATAATAGGCCCAATGAAAATTACCAGTGAAGCTACTCGGAAAGCTTCTTTGTAAATGTAAAGACAACATAAAAGACTGAAAATGAAGTGTCAAGTACAATGGGGATGGACTAGAGAGATATTTTGCTGAACAGCATGTTGCATTGTCTGTAATTTGAACTGCAGATGCTGGGGACCAGGGGATGCCAAAACTACACTTTTTTTCTTTCTTGTGAGCATAGAGCTCAGCTTTGCAGGTAATAGTGCTGTGGGGTCTCGGAAGACCACTCGGGGGCTAATGAAGGTTCTATTGTGTACTGCGCAGCAGGAAGTAAAATGTCTGTATCCTTCAGTTTAATCTTTCATAGCCTTTTTCTTGAAGTCAGGTTGAATGAGGGTATATTTTATTTTACATAATATAAAATGTATTTAAGTGAGCAGGATTGTGCAATATCAATGATAGACAATCTTGCTTCAATTAACTAAATTACAGGACATAAGAATTTTAAAAGCTCCTAACTGAGAACTTCCAGAATTATAGTAGTTACCAACATATACTTTTGTTGCTGGTGTTGTAGTAATTGTAAATGTCCAGTATGTTTTGGTCTTAGAAGACATTGGTGAAGTTGAGCAAAGTAATGTTATTCTGATTTCCATCTTCTTCAAGTTAACTTCGGGAAGCAGCATTATTTGGAAACGCTGCTTTCATTTGGTGAATTCATGATGTAATATTGTACATGAAGCTATAATGCATTGTATATTCCAGCTTGGAGATGCTTCTTGGAAAAATGAAAAAAAAAAAAAAAAAAAGGTCTTTGTGTCTTGCTGGAGTCTTGCTATGCCTTTCTGATTGCTGTTTTTTCTGTCTTCAGCTTTCTGTACATAAAGGAAAGATGACTTGGGGAATCTGTCTATACAGCCTAGAAATTGTGCTTAAGGTTCTGAATTCTCTACATGTATAATCCCCAGATTGCCAGCTCTGTTATCAATGTGTATCCCTTTATCTTTTCCTAGTCTTTTCACTTCCATGTTGGCTTGAGACCCCCCAAAGGTTCTTAGCACAAACCTAATAATGGACAGCTTGTAAGTGGAAATGGCCCTTTATTCAAATAGTAATGTCCCAAACAATAACACCAAGGAAAAGTGGGCTATCATTTCTCAAAGTTGCCTGGCAGAGGCAGCTGATCACCTGATGAGGCCTGACCAGGGAGTGACCTAGTAGAGGAGGCAAGGTTATGAAAAGGCAGGAGCTAAGGCCTTTATACTTGGGCCACTTTCAGAGAGGGGGAAATCTTTTGTCTTGGACACAGACTGTGCCCCCCTCCCATGCCCCCCAGCTCCTAAAAATAAGGTAAGCTTTGTTGTCATTTTCTAATGGCCTATAATCTTTTACACTTTGTCTATTATGTAAAGCACAGTAATAGGTTTAGAAACTATGCAAATTCTGTTTTCAAAAAGTGTGAGATAATTGAGAGACAAATTGAGCTATACACCAGAAAATCCACCATGCTTACAAGCTTTGTGAGAGTCTGAAGAGTGAGGACAGGACTGGGGTCAAACCGATGAATTTGAGTTGCAGCTCTCAGGAAGACATGTTAGAATCTGTACCCGTCGACTGAGCTTGGAGAGTCTATAACAGGGGCAGTGACCTGGTCTCTCTGTTCAGACTACAGAGGCTTTTGTGTATCTGAGGATTCAATGGCTGGCCTTGACAGCAAACTGAACGACCAACAAAAAATGCCCAGCCCTCCTATTTTAAAGGTTCCTATTCACACAAAAAAGAAATTCAGTGTTCCAGTACAGAGAGCAAGTGTGTGTGTGCTTTTAATGGTAAGCATCCTGACCCTTCATTTCTCTGCTTGTTCTGACAACACTGCCCCATTCTTGGCTTCTGCTGTTGCTTCAAAGCCAAGGTCCCACATCAGTTGCCTCTCCCACCTTATAGACCTGTAGTATAATCAGGGCAGAGCAAGTAAGTGCCTGCCCTGAGTGTCAAATTAGAGGGGCACCAGAATGGCAGCCTTCAAGGATCCTGCATGGCAGCAGCAACTGCCAGGGTGCAGGGAACCAGTGGCAATGCGTAGGGGTGCATGGGCATGCGCATGCACCCTCTGAGAGTGGTGGTGCACCCCTTAACTGGCTGTGCTTGCCACTTAGATGATGGGCAGTGGGGCAGGTGGGAGCACCGGTGTCCCCCCTGCAAGTGCTGGCCAATCACTGCAGCCACTCCTGGAAGTGGCTGCAGCGATCGGTCATTGCAGGATCAGCCGTGGGGGTTCCCCTGGGCAGCAAGATCGGCTGTGTGTCGTCGTGTCCCACCCCCCCCGTTGGCAGGATTGGCCATGGGGGGACTTCGCCCCCCACAACCCCGGTTGACAGGACTGGTTGCAGGGGGGGCATGTGCCCCCCTGACTAAGGTGGCACCAGTTGCCCATGCAGGGAACCCATGTCGTGGCAACAGCAGAGCGGGTCTTTGTGATCCCACGTTGAACGAATTGAACCTCTTTCCTGCCCCTGCTCTCTGGTGCTCAACAGCATCTCTGCCGCACACAGCACCAAATTGTTTCTGCAGCTAACATCTCACTCTTTTCAGGCTATTGTTGTCTTCTCATTGAGTTTTGTTTTTTTCCTACTTCTGCTATAACATGCCCAAGAAATGGCCAGTTAATAAAGATAAAGGTAAAGAACAGATAACAGTTTGTCTTGCTTTTTTCTTCTTTCTAGGTTCCTTTTTTATTTTCTACACTATAGAATGGACGGACTCTTGTCATCTGTGTTTGCACAAAACTAGCATATTTTGGATGCTGCTGCAATCCAAATGCAACAGTGTGCTCTGGGAAAAAAATCCCCATAAAATAGCTTGTGAACTGATGTATACAGTATTTCTCAAGTGCCAATAACCCATTTGAGAAAACTGAGTGCCAATTTTTTTATTAAGTGTTTTTAGGTTTATGTTAAGCAGTTAAACAGCCTTAAAATATGACCCAAACCACCAAAGTTTAATGAAAAATCATCTTTTAATCAAAATGATTGCATTTCATTGCCAACTTGTATACAGTGTGAAGTTCTGTCTCAGTATGTCTAGGCTGAGATTTTCAACAAGTGTCTAGACAGCTTAATGGAAATATAAGTCTTAATAAAACCCAGTTTCAATATTACTACAGGGCTTATTCCTATGCTCATTAATGAATATAGTGTTTGCTACTTGTAATTCTAAGCTGTAAGTTTAGAACTTACTTACACTTACTACTAAGTGTTAGATGGATTTTGCTTGTCCTGTATTTAGTAAATCACTTAAAAGAATATACAATGATTAGTAAATTTTGGTTTTCTTTCTCATATATAATGAAAGATGACATTTTTGTTACAAGTGTGCTACTTCATATTTAAGTGCATTCAGAACTTATAGTTGTGTACAATGTGGGTTTGATTCCCTGTGTGTTAAATTATTTATTTATTTCAAGGAGACAAGGTTCTTTGAGTGAATCTGATATCTTTTATTAGACCAACTTAAATAGTTGGAAAAAAATTATTAAGCAAGCTTTCGGGTTCAAAAACCCTTTGTCAGGCTAAGGAAGTTTCAGCAGTTGGTGTGTGCTCTTCCTAGATGGAATGAAAAGTAAAGAAGCCAGAGGCTGGGCTGGTATGCATGCAAGACAGGTAGTTAGTGAAAATATAGGTGGAGGAGTCAATGGGTGAGAGACAGGCTTTGGGAAGGTGGGGGAAGAGAGAAACCTGGGGAGTCAGATGTCAGGCAGGTTATAATATGTCATAAATCCCATGTCTATATTTAGTCCATGATTTTTAGTATCCAGGAGGTTGATGAAGTAGAGTTCATAGGCTCGTCTCTGGGAAGTGTTTTATAAGTTTCCTTTGAGGATCAGGACTGAGAGATTGGAGAGAGAATGGTTTTCTTGTGAGAAATGTGCCCCCACAGGTAATTGGGTTTTCTTGTCTTTGATGGATTTCTGGTGTGCTTTCATTCTGGTGCGCAGTTGTTGCTTGGTCTGTCCTACGTATTTTCCATCAGGGCATTTGGTGCATTGGATGAGATATATTACATTTCTGGAGGTGCAGCTGGAAGATCCAGGAATGCTGATGGCTCTGTTGTGGGGTGTAGTAATAGTGTGGGTGGTGGAGATGTGTTGG
>NW_005841939.1:1732806-1751843 GCF_000455745.1 Alligator sinensis | reverse complement strand
GTTTTCTTCTGTACTGCAGCAGTTCTTCACATGGTATTCGGGTGGCTCTTTCAAATGTGTGATCTATCTCTCTGAAGGAGTGTCCTTGTTGGGTGAAGGCCTTTTTAAGATCGGTGAGGTGGCAATCCCGGGTGTTCTCTTCAGTACAAATTCGGTGGTATCTGAGGGCTTGGCTGTATATCACAGCTTTTTTGTTGTGTTTAGGGTGATTGCTGGTTCTGTGCAGATATGTATGTTGGTCTATGGGTTTCTTGTATAATGTGGTCTGTATTTTATCATTCTGGATACTGATCATCGTGTCTAAAAAGGAGATGTTGGTGCTGGAGTATTCTAGAGAAAGTTGGATGGATGGATGGTGATTGTTGAATTTCTGATGGAACTCAATCAGAGATTGTAGGTTTTCAGTCCAAATGATGAAGATGTCATCGATATATCTTAAGTATAGCAAGGGTTTCATGGTGAAGTCGTTGAGGAAGTCTTCTTCCAGGTGGCTCATAAAAAGGTTGGCATACTGTGGGGCCATTTTGGTGCTCATAGCTATTCCCATCGTCTGGAGGAAGCGTTGGTTATTAAAAGTGAAATTGTTGTGTGCGAGGATAAAGTGTATAAGGTCAGTAATATACTTGGGTCTGTATTCTGAGTTGTAATCTTGTTCCTGTAGATATGTAAGGCAGCCTTTTTCTGGCTCTTTAGTCTGAGGGTACCTCATCTTTATTACTCAAGAGGCAAAGGAAAGACAGGCCACAAGCCAGTATCTCTGCAACATTTGCAGTGGTGACAACTTTGCAAGAGATTTTGCAATTTTGCCTCTGCTATGTTTTTCACTTCCTTAATTGGTCCTGTTTGACCCCTGGGCTATCAATCAATGGATTCACCAATTCTTTTGCATCTGATACTTTATAAAAGAAAAATCTTTACATTTCAGACAGATCTTTAGACTTTATATTCAGATTGAGAGGACTTTCAGACCTAAATGCAAGAAAGACATACACGGACCTTTGGAAGGTGGGACGGAAGGATGAGACTCCATTGTTTCAAATGACATCCATAATTTCAGTTTTTATTTTCTCTCCTTTTCAGTTTTGTGACACATTAAATCAATTGTTATTATAGGTTAATAGGTGAGATTTGGCCTGCTGAAAGTCAATGACAAATCTCCCATTCACTTCAGGAGAAATAGAGTGCTATTCTGACTCTGCATCCTGCACATTAAAGTAGTTTATAGTAAAGTTCTAAAAATAAATGTTGTTAACTATGTAAATCTGTAATGAACATAACTTTCTGGAAATATCTTTTAAGTTACTAAAACTAAGAATCTATTTCCCAAAGTTATGTATAGAAAGTACATTCATCAGTCACTTTATTGGTTACATTATGTACCATGTAGATAATTTATAATCAATAAACTATACTGTGAACATATTTAAAGGGGGACATTTTAATCCTTCTTTTTGGATTATTTGTTTTATAAATACTGGGTTGTAGGTTGTAGCCATGTTGGTCTAAGGACATAGGCAGACAAGATTCTTTGGGTAAATCTGATATCTTTTATTAGGCCAACTAAATAGTTGGGAATATTTCCAGCTATTTAGTTGGCCTAATAAAAGATACCAGATTTACCCAAAGAATCTTGTCTGCCTTGTTTTATAAATAGCTTTTCAGATTTAAGAAACTGTAACTACTTTTTTGCTTTATGACAAGGTTTTGTCTTTTTAAATTGCAGCTAGATGTGTAGTATTTCAGAGCACCGTAGGAATTTATTTTCACACAATGGTTTTTCTATTACTTGTGGGGATACGACAGCAATATAATGAACTGATTCTAATCTATGATTTACTATCAACAAAATCTATTTCAGATGTCATATGAATTAATTTAAGGGCACTTTTATTGATTTTTATTCCCATGGTGTCCTCCCTTTTCTATGACAAGAAGTAATCACACTTTTGAGTGGTGTGTGTGTGTATGCGCATGCGCATGTGACATCTTATTTCAGCCAAAGGTATTCCAGTTGTCTGGAGCCATGACAGTCAAGCAGTGAACTTGTTTTTCCTGTGATGTATTGACCACCCTGTGGAGTTAATTGTAGTGCTATTATTGTTTCCTTGGGCCTAACAATAGCAGTGATGGATGTTGTTTACTTGTCCTGAGTTCTTTATAAATGGTTTTGAAAAAATGTCATGGAGTTGAACTGGTATGTTGGAACTTGACTAGAAAGTGACAGTTACGGATTACAGTTTTATCTAAATAGGCCTATAAACATTTAATATGTAAAAACATCAGGGTCGCAGAGGCCTCCCTTCACAAGGAACCATAATTTACCTTTTATTAGGAAATAATTTAAAAAACCTTTCCAGAATGTGTGATTTAAGGAGAGTCATTTATGAGCGTTGATTTTTAAATGTACAGGGTCTTTACTTGATTAATCCATACAGTGTTGTGTATGTGTGTGTTATTAAGGGATATCAGAGTAAGGTTTTAGAAGCATGCCAGTTTTGTGAATTAAAGTCACAGATGCCGTGGTTCTTATGTTCATCTCCTTAAGCTTATCTACCAAAAATATTTGTGTATTCTCCTCGATCCTCTATCAGTGATTGAAATGGCCAGAAATCACAGAAAAGTTGACAGTGCTATAGGCATGATTTCAGGGCTCAAAGATAGCATATGCATTCTTCCTGGTGCCTTTTATGTTTTTTAACCCGTAGCTAAGTAAACATTAAATACAACCAAGAAGTCAAATGACATCTGTATTCACTGGGCATGCTCAGACAAGCCCGTACATGCCTTTTGCTGCGTCTCAAAGCAGTTTGATACACGGCAAGATGCACGCCAGTAACAAAAAAAAATTCCCCATGCTGCATATTTTCAGTGTGGGCTCCAAATTTGGTACCTGGAAATCCAGGTACCAAAATAAAACACAGGGTGGGGAAAAAAGGAGGGCAGGGCAGGGCGGGGTCGTGAGGCAACCAGAGGCTCAGGTCCTCCACAGAGATGCTCTGATAGCAAACCAGAGCGTCTCTATGGCTGCCCCTTGCCCTGGTGCTAAAGCACGCTGCCTGCCCATGCAGGGCAAACAGGCTGCAGGGACCTGGACTCTGGCTCTGTTCCAGGTAAGTAGGGAGTTGGGGGGGATTGGAAGGTGGGGGCTGTGAAGGTGTGGGAGACCATGGGGGGCAGCTCAGGAGGGGTAAGTTTCCCCACCCCCCCGCCACAGGGGCTACAGCCCACTACCTGCAGGGCCCTGGCCCCCCTGCATGGCCCACAGCTTACCGGCAGCAGCAGTGGCCATCGGGACACTTGGGGCCTTGTGGCACAGACCCCCGTGTAGCACAGGGGCAGTGCAGCTCGGCACTGGCCTCCTGGCACTGCCTCTGCCACATTGCACCGGTGCAACCTGGCTTGGTGCAATGACACACAGTGTTGTGCGCCTTTGGGCAGCTCCAGGCCAATCAGACTGGCGGTGTGGGGCCACCAGCCTGAGTGGCTTGGAGCTGCCCGAAGGCTCACGGCACCTTACTGAGCTGGGCCGCACCTGCGCAAATGGGTCAGAGGCAGCGCTGGGTGTCGGGTAGCCGGTGCTGAACTGCACTGTCCCCAGCCGCCCTACACCTCACGGGGGGGTGTGCCACGAAGCCCTGAGTGCCCCAATGGCGGCTGCTGTTGCCGTGGGGGGGGGGCTGTGGCTTCCTGTTGGGGGGCTGGCAGTGAGACCCACCCCTCCTGAGCAGCCCTCCCATATGGCCCTCCCCACCCACAAACCCCTTACCTCCCAGTCACCCCCATAAACCCCTTACCCACGTACCTGGCCCTGTGAGTCAGGAGTGAGGGGACTGGGGCGGGGGCAGGCTGTGGGTTGAGAGTCAGGGGCAGGGCACTGGCATATCAGTGCTGCTCAGCGCGGCACATCCTTGTGAGCAAAGGTGGTAGGAGCAGCTCTAATTTTTCTATGACAAAAAAAGCCAAAAGTAAATGCCAAAATGTATAGATATTTAGAATTTATTTTATCATGATGATAGCAGTACTGGTAGGCTTCCAAATTGCTTTACAATTGTAAATATATCAATAAACATTGCCCAACTGATCTCTCTCTATAGAGTGCCATTTAATTTTAATAGTGGAAGAACATTATTTTGGGTATTTTAATGAGAAAATTTGGGTTTCTTATCAGAGAATTTGAAATTTTTAAACAGGGAACACCAGGATCTCTGCTAGTGAGACAAGTGGTGAGACCCAGGCAAAGGAGCCTGGGTCTCACCACTCACCACTCATTTCACAGTTTGAGTGGCCCAGGTCTGGAACGGGCTCCCAAGGGAGGTGATGCTCTCCCCTACCCTGGGGGTCTTCAAGAGGAGGTTAGATAAGCATCTAGATGGGGTCATCTAGACCCAGCCCTCTTTCCTGCCTATGCAGGGGGTCGGACTCGATGATCTATTGAGGTCCCTTCCGACCCTAACATCTATGAATCTATGAGCCTGTCCAGGGCCAGCACTGGTGGGGCAGAGGAGGTGGCTGACCTGTTGGCCATTTGTGGCAAAGAGGACACACTTGGACAATTCAGAGCAGGCCACCACAAGGAGCACATCTTCTGGGTGATAGCTGCCCAGATGGCAGAGCGGGGACGCCCCATTTGGGTCTGGCAGGGGCCCAGCCAAGGGGCTGCAGGTTCAAGGGGGCAGATGCTGTCACAGGTGGCAGCAGGTCACTGACAGGCAGTGCCCTCACTGCCAGACTGCTGCAGTGCGTAGAAGGGGCAGGGACCACTCCAGGTCACGGCTGCTTCAGCAGTCCAGCTGGCACAAGGGGTAATGTCCCCAGATACCAACTGGCTGGGCCTCAGAAGCTCCTCAGGGCAAGTAGCCCTGAGCTGCTTGCCAGGGCAGGTTTTTATACTGCTGGGGTCAGCACAGGTGCTGGCCCCAGACTCTAGCTCCCCCTGGTTGTAGATCCAGGAGAAGCTGGGTGGGGTTTTTTTTGCCGCAAGTGGCAAACTTGCCCCATACCAAAGTGCATGTCTGAGCACATGTGGTAAGGCAAAAAGCCCTGCCTCAAATTTGTGTTGCTCCTGTTTGAGCTGCTGCAAGTGCACATGCCTGTATGTGTGGATGCGCCCATCATGTCCTTATCTAGGATGCATCAGTCAGTTGTGTTGGCAGGTTGCTATTTTGCTAATTTTATTTTTCCTAGCTAAGGTGCATCAGATTTTTTAGGATGCTTGCAGACATAATCCCCTCCACCACCACCCCAAAAACAGCCCTTTACTTGAAACTCAGTGCATTCCCACACCGAGCATCACATGCCCAGAAGAGAGAGTGCATTACTTCAACCTGGCTCACTTGACATCTGTAAAGATCAGGTGCTTTAGTGGGGCTTTTTTTGTGCTTTTATCTAATAGCTGACTGAATCACCTTTAGCTAAAAGTGCCAAAAAGCCCCACTGAAACACCCAATCTTTACAGATGCTGCAGAGACAGGTTGAAATAACATGCTGCTTCTTCTTGCCAAGCATGTTTTTTGTTTTTTTTTTAACATCTGCAAGCAGCCATCATGGCTTCTTTTGTGTCGTGTTTATGTAACTTGGTTTAGTTTCCTTCTACCTAGTATTCTCAAAAATATAAATGGCCAAATTCCTGCATCCAGATTTTGTTATAAGATGTGCAGTTTGCAGCTTCTTAAATTACTTACTGAATCATTTTTCAGTATTTTTGTTGTTGTAGCATCTTGGATGGGTTAATAGCCAAAGCGATCTTAATTCTTGTTTAAAATTTAGAAATAACTTATGAAGATAAAACAGGCACTGATTTTATTGATTAGGATTCTTTATGTTTTAGCACTCTGGATCTCAAATAGGGGCTCTGTTGTAAAGAAGAAGGAAAGGTAGATTTGCATCTTAGACAAACCAAAGAAGAAGTTTACAGCTCAAGTTTTCATGAGCTGAAGCTCATGTCATCAGATGCTGTGAAGACGCACAACAAGCAGTAAATAATAAGAGAGAACTTAGAATAGAAAAGGGAAGGGATAGGAGGGGTTGGAGACAGATAGGAGGGGTTGGAGGGGATAGCAGGAGTTGGAAGGGGTAGTGCTGGGATAGGCAAACAAACAAGCAGTAAACATAGTAACAAAAGAGTCACAAAAACTAATCCAGGTAATGGGGTAAGAATCCATAGTCCCTTCTTAAAGCATACTTAACAACATAATCCAGTTTGTGGATGATTTCCTTTTCCACAATTTCCTGTTCAGATTGGTTTTTAAAAGTCTGCTGTGTAAGAACAGACACCATCAGGCATGGCTGGATCTAGGATTTTGAAAAAGGGGGGGTGTACGCGGTGTGGTGCAGCATCATATATAACACAACACATTTTTCTCCAGATAAAAAGAAACTAGAAAAAGAAGCTTTACTAATATGCTGAGGGCCTATGGCTATATTACTCAGTTTTGAATCAAAGCAAAAATGAATATAACTTTATTGGAGCATGCGCTACTTTGCTAGAACATATATTAAGTTTAAAAAACAACAAATTGGGCAAAAGTAGTCAAAAGATATTGTTTTATTAGATGTTATATTTAAATGTACATCTCTTTTTCACATTCATAAAACAAAGTCTAGCCTTCTTGAGCATCTTGACAGTGCTTCCAGCACATCACTGTCAGTCATTTCCACACTTGAGTTCATGTTCATGTGACAGGCCCACAGCACACTTACCGCAGCGCTGGGATCCAGGTGGCCGGTCTGCTGGGGAATTGGCTGGCACCGCATGACTAGTAGAAGGCCTGTGGAGTGGTCCGGCCCCAGAAGACTCCCAAGATAAAAGGAACTCATTGGCAGTAGCACTGAGGAGGGAGAAAGAGGTCGCACCATGACTGTGACCTAAAACCCTCTCTGCAACTGGAGTGGGACCAGCACATCCCCACTGGAGCAGGTTGCCAGGCCAGGCTGCAGGAGCCCCAGTTGCTGTGGGAACCTACCCGCAGAGGCAGGCAGCACACTTACCTGCAGCATCACAGTTGGGAATCTTTCCAGGGGCAGGAGGCCCCACCAGAAGAGGAAACCCTGTGGGTGACCGAGCACCCACAGGAGAAAGAGCAGGTATTGGTGCAGAAGCCATGATGGGTAAACCCAATGGTGCAGACCCAACTGATCCTTTGATCACACACCATGATGCTGAAAGGTAATGCGAGAGCAGCTGGGAGGGAAGGCGGCCAGCCCAAGAGGAACTGGTAGAGCATGCTGCGGAAGAAAACCCATGTGGCACCCCTGTAGCCACAACCACCACGCTTGAGTGGATACAGATCCAAAGTCCACTGCTAGGGCAGCAGTGGTTGTGGAGGACCCTAGGAAGCATGAGGGGGTGTTGCCCGATGTACTGCAATATGTACCCATATGCCAGCAGGCCTACTACCCCAGCTCTCCTGGGGAATGCCCACAAAGGGGAATCCAGGGGGGGGGCAGGTGAAGCACGCCTCACCAGACGCAGAACACTGAAGTAAAATGTTGGGTAGTAAAATGTTGGGTAGCATCGATGCCCTGTTTGCCCATATCACATGAGCACATTTAGTTTCATTATCATTAAGTTGTGCATTTGTCGGCCAGGAAGGCCTCGCCACGCTCCCAATGGGGACCATGCAGGCAGGCATGCAAGGAGAACAAGTGGCTTCAGTGGCTCATTGCAGATACCACTGAGACCAGAGTGGACCACCTGAGTGGAAAGGGGTGAGGTGGTGTAGGGGGAGCAGAGCCTCACAGAATACCTACTGGCTGAGCTGCTTGGGGCCAGAGAAAATCACTGAACAGCACCTCCAATTAATCTTAAATAACATCAAGTCATGGCAGGCGAGTAGGCTTTGGGGTGGTGCCCAGGTAGACAGGGCATGCCAGCTGCGGCACTGTGAGCATAGGCCTGCCACAGTTTACTTGAGTTAACATTATTGTACCTGAGTTAAGGATTTAGCTAGAACTAAAAACAGACTGCAGGACTATAAAACAGAGATATTACCCAGAATGGCTAACAGACAACAAAATTGCAGAAGAAAGGATAACTTGATTAATGGAACATCAAGACCGTTAAACAGAAGAGAGGCTCATTGGCACCTGAGATTAGCAGGAAGCAGGTATGTTATGAACCATGAAATCATTTGGCTCCCTTAGCACTGCCTGAAGAGAAATGCTGCTGCCCCTCCCAGGTAGTTAGTTTTAAAACGTAGGTGGAACTGGAATCCAAGGTGGGTTGCAACTGCACTTCCCCCTCCACACCTCATTCAATTCCTACCCTCAGATCAGTGATTTAGTCTAGTTGTAAAGACCCAAGCAAAAAAAGCAGTCAGTCTTTGCCCCAGAGAGCTTACAGTGTAAGATCTGATGAAACCTGAAATAAACTGAATATGAATGTGACTATGATAACTTGAAGGATGTGACAACTTGAAGAGTGTAGGTTCTTGAAAACTGTCCAAGCTTACCAAAGCGGAAGTAAGTGATTGTTCTTCTATTCAATTAGTTCTGTACAAAGAAATTTCTCTTAGCAACGGCAATAACCAAAATGTCATCAACAAAGTCTCCTGAATGAAGAGGAAATGAAGGGGAACATATTCGTTTTTTATACTTTCACCTGAACTTTATAGGAATTATTAATTTGGTGCATCAGATTAACATTTTAAATTATTATTAGTCAGATTGCATTTGATCAGTGTAGAGGAGTCTTCATTGTATTGTATATACCATTGAACCTTTTTATAATTATTTTTTGTTCTCTTCTGTATCTGGCAAACTGATTCATTCAAGCAGTGAGAAGCCCAGGAATTGTTCTTTTTCCTAAAGAGAACCAAAATGACTTGCTTTGTCCATATTTAACCTGTATTCAGGATTTTTAATTAGTATTTGTTTTTGTTAGTCCCAGAATGTTTTTTTTTTTAACTTTTTTTTATACTTTATTTTACAGGAAGTAAACAATTTAAATTTAAAAACAGCAGATGTTAGGGGGTAATGATTGGAGAATAGAGAAGAAAATATGATTAATTTATCTTCTTCAATGAGTAATGTAATATATTTCCATGACATGCCTCTTAATCCAAGATGATCTTCAAAACTGACAAAATTATCAGCATGATGGGACCCTCTTATCTGTTTCATGTTTCTGAATGAGATATAAACCTAAAAAGATTTTGGAACATTCCACAAAGAAGCAGTTTTATTAATTGTTCTTAACACCCCTTTGTAGTAATGCAAGATACTAGGTATATCCCCTTCTCCTCAATTGTTCTTTCCCCTATGTAAGCTCCAAGTACCAGCCTCAGGAAAGGAATAAGAAGAGTAGTTTTAAGCTACCTTTGAGCTCTCCGAGTCTTGGCTTGTTTTATAGCAGTGGTTCTCAACCTTTTTTGACTCAAGGCACCACTTGTTAGACTCAAGGAACCTCTCGGAAAATGCCAGCTTTTAGTTTTTACTCTTTTTTGACTATGGAAATTGCAACAGAAGAATTGTTCTATTCAAAGAACTCAGAAAGATCACAAAGTTCAGACTGTGTTAACACTATGGATTCCTATTTGAAATTTCTGGGCTTATCTTGTGAATCATATTTTTGCATACAGAGTGCTAACATTGCATAGCACAACAGGGAACCCTTGAAAGGTTGTGAAGGCAGTGCAGGGTGCCTCTGTGCCCTGGTTGAGAATTACTGCTCTAGGGGCTTGAGAAGCCCCTGTTATGAGAGAGGGGATGGGACCTGGAAGCTATTCTAGGCTATTGTACGAGTTGTGGCACTTTGAGGAATTGCCTTGATGCTGTGTTGCAACCTCATTTAGCCATGCTTTCTATGCTAGCTTTTGTTAAGGTAGGGGTGGGCAAAATTATGGCCTGTGGGCCAGATCCAGCCCACAATGGGTCCTTCAGTCCTACCTAGCCCAGGGTTGGGGAGTAGCCTGGGCTGTGGGGTGTGCTGCTGGTCCCACTGCCCCCGGGCGTGTAGTGGGGCTGGTGTGGTGCAGTGGCCAGGCTTCACTTTCTGGCAGCCCTGGCAGGACCTGGCTTCACTGCTCAGGCACCCCAGCCTACCTGCTGTACACCCACCACTGGGGGCAGGACCTGTGTGGGCAGGACACTCAGCTAGGCAGCTCAGATGGGACTCCGGGTGGGCGGGAAGTGGCATCCGTGAGCGAGATTGGGCAGGACTGAGGAGACCCTGGGATCTTGGGGCAGTGACAGCATGTGGACAGGGCCTGGGGGTAGAGTCGCAATCTGCCCACACTCCCCAGCATTGGGCACAGGTTTCACAGGCAAGGGCATGAAGGATTGCAGTTCTGCCCCAGCCCCATGCAGTCAATGTCCCAAGCTCCCGGCCCCAGCTGCAGCTCCCTTTGTGGCTGCGGCCCCATCCCATCCACCTGGCTGTGCCCCCTGCCCGCACAATTCCTGGCTGGTCTCCATGGAAACCCCAGGATCACAGGGCAGAGACAGGACAGGACTGGGGCAGAGTCCTGCTTCTGCTGGCAGGGACATGCAGGGAGTGGATCACGGCTCTGCCCCAGTCCTGCTCTGTCACTGCCCCGTGATCCAGCCCAGCCTGGAGCCACATGAGGAGGGTGCGCAGCCAGGCAGGTGGGATAGAGCTATGGCTGGGTCTGGGATCTTTGGGTGGTGACAGCACAGGGCTGGGGCCCTGGGCAAAGCCATGATCTTCTCCCTGCAGGCCCATGTCCACAGAACTGGCGCCCATCACACAGGCATGTGGGCAGCAGATTGTGACTGCTCCAGCCCTGCACTGTCACTGCTCCATGACCCCAGCCTTGCTTGCCTGTCCGTCTCCCAAACACTGCTCCCTCCCCACCCCATCTGACATAAGGAGTTTTGGTGAGCTGTTGCTTATGGGGGCGGAGGGGGGGGTGCTTACTTGACATGTTTAAGTGAAATAATAGGTCTGTTTAAATTAAATGTTTTGCTATTAGGAAAAGGAATCACAGAAAGGAGTCTCTAGAAACAGGAGCCTTTCTAGAGAGAGTGGGATATAAATCTAAATAACAATAGTAAGAATGATGTTAGGAAATGGCATTTACTGTTATTATGGTAGAAGTGTTAGTAATGTGGTAAATCACTCCAGTGAATTGCTTATTCTATAAGGCTATATTTGTTGAGGAAGAGGAGTGTAGAGCACACAAGAAGTTCTCTGTTTTTGCATATGTGCACACATTTTATGGATAGAGAAGGGCAGGGTGCAAAACACAAGGAATATCACCTCAGGCTCTGTGGTTTGCATCTGTGTGGATGAAGAGATGAGTCAGAGCTGATACAAACCCTGCCAGGTGCTTTCCTTCATTTTCTGAGTCTCTAAACAGACTTTCATTTAATGGAACAAGGCTTAGGTGCTTATTTTTGCTTGCACGGATAATTCTTATTTCTCATGGCATGGTGACTTTTTCAAATTTTTGGCAATTAAAATGCTATTTAAATTAAATGAATTTAATCTGTCTGCATCACTTCATGAATATTTTACTTGCTTTGGTGACTGAAAAGAAATGTTGTAATTTCAAGTTTCTTTACTTTTGTATCTGTTTTGTTAGACTTCAGGTAACACAAACCCAATGATAAAATACTCCTCTATGTTAGAAATGCTTATTTAAATTATTTAAATGCTGATATAGAATTTGTCATTAACATGCAGCAATGAATCAGTAATGCATTTTGAAAAGGCTTTTCATTACCTGGCAAAACCTCTTAGAGAGGAAGGATGATCTTGTGGTTAAAATGCTGTTTTGGCTTGGACTCAGGAACATAGCATCCAGTTCCTGTGCTGTGCTTCAGATGCCCTATGTAACCTTGGGCACATCACTTAATAGTTCCATGTCTCAGTTCCCCACCTAAAAACCAAGTACAAAAATAATCCTTCTCACATTCTATTTCTTGTTCATGTGGATTATAAACCCTTCAGGTACAGTGCCTAGCACAAAAGGACCTCTCAAGGCTTGATGGTGGTATAATATACATAATTAGGAAGGCACACTGACTGGAAGAGTGATGTTACCTTGAAACCATACGTTAGAACTGAACAAGTTAGCTATAACCACTACCAATGTTGGAAGTTTGGAAGTTTCTATGAACACTCTTTATACGGTCTACTAACATGTTTATTGTGACCGTTCTCGGAAACGACAATAGTAACTTGCAGAGCAATTTACAGGATATTAGACGAGTATATTCTGCGATTAAGTTAGTTCTGACTGTTAAGAGTAGTGAAAATGTGTCAGAATCTGAGAGTTGGGGAATACATACAGACGGCTGTCTGTGAACAGAATCGCTTTGACATGAGCTTTATTTAGACTTTTAAGTCCATGTTCTTAACTTAGTCAAGAAATGAGATGTGGAGTGAATGTCAGATAAGAATGGGTAGATGCTGCACATTCTTCAGTTTTACTCTATACTGGGAGTTTAATGGTTGTAGGAGTCAGGGGTAGTTTTGTGGGGGCCAGGGGGCAATGAATGGGAAAGGGGAATATCAAAAATATATTGTCAGGGGCCTTTACTGAAAAAAATTGTTGGGGGAAGAGAAGGCATTAGAACAGTTAATGAGCTTTAGATTCAGTGGTTCTTAGGAAATCTGGAAACAGGTAGAAAGAGAATATGACGGTTAACTTAGGTAAGATGAAGCTCTGGAATTCTGGGAAGAGAAAATAAACCTCAAAGAAACAAAATAGCAAGAGCATCTTAAAGTTACATTAAGTTTTATCTAGTTAATTTGAAAACTTGAGAGTTCTAAAATTAAAGGAAATGTTAAGAATACCTGAAGATGCAGATGAGGCCTTCGGCATGGGCGCCAGTCAAGAATTTTTAAAGATAGAGATTTCTCTAATGAAATATTCATGGCTGTATCTAGTAACCTTCCAGAATGGAAGGAAGTAGACAGAGGATTGGAAACTTAGACCCTTAGCTTGCTTCTGTCAAAAATGATCCAGCATCTTGTAGAAGCTGTCAGAAAGTTGTATAAGTAGAACAAATATGCAACAGCATCAAGGAGACAGGAGGCAAGGCTTTGACCAATTATATTTATCAAAATATATTTACAATATATTTTATGTTATAAGGTATTTTAAATAAAATTGTAAATACAAGCAATGTCAAGGTGATATGAAAAAGATTAGGTACTGACTGCTGGGAGAACAAAGGCTCCTTTCAGTCAAGTCTAGAAATATCAGAAAACTCCAGAGTTCTCTCTCTTTCTAGCAGAAGGAAAGTGGGTTTTCCCCAAATGTCTAATGCATGTATACACAGAATGAAAGCACAGATAGGTCCCTCGTATTATTATTGTGGGGTCTGATATTAATCTGTGCTCGACCACGTAACTACTTTTACCATTTTAATAGATGCTTATGACTCTCTTTTTTGACATTTCACTTTCTTTGTTTGTGGCTGTCTTCTGAAACTGTCAGAGACAGTGCCCTCTGGGTACAGAAGTAGCCAGAGGGCACTATCCTATGAAATTCCACTAGTGTTAGCAGAATTATAACCCATTAAACTGCTATTTCTGTTTGTTCTTTTCTGTAGATCAGGAAAATGTTAGCAGCATGCCAGATTCTTACCTGAATATAAATATTCTGAAGAGCCACCAAGGGAGCTGAACATACTATATAGGGAATATCTGGATGTTACTGAAACATACTGAATGGCAGGGGTTGGGGTGGGTGAAAGAGCTAGGTCAGACTTTCTTCCCTTAAATGCAACACATAAGGGAGGAGCTTGTCCATCTCCTGAGGGTGTGGTTAAGAAAGAAAAGCTAGTTTGGGTTCGTCCTAGCAACCAACTGAATATAGAACCATAGAAAGTGAGGGTTGGAAGGTACCACAGGAGGTCATCTAGTCCAGCCCCCTGCTCAAAGTAGAACCAGTCCCAAGTAGTTCATCCCAGCCAAAGCTTTGCCTAGCTAGGTTTTGAAAACCCACAAATATGGAGCTTCCATCACCTCTCTGAGTAACCTGTTTCAGTGTTTTACTACCCTCCTAGTGAGAAAATTCTTCCTAATATTTAACCTAAACTTCCCTTGCTGTAACTTGAGACTTGCTCCTTGTTCTGTCATCTGCCATCACTGAGAACAGTCTAGCTCCATCCTCTTTTGAACCCCCTTCAGGTAGTTGAAGGCTGCTATTAAGTCTCCTCTCAGTCATGATCATCTTCTCTAGACTAAATAAGCCCAGTTCCCCCAATTTTTCCTTATAAGTCATGTCCCCCAGCCCCCTCACCAGTTTTGTCTCCCTCCACTGGACTCACTCTGATTTGTCCACTTCCTTTTTGTAGTGGGGGGGCCAATACTGAACACAGTACTCCAGATGTGGCCTCACCAGCGCTGAATACAAGGGAATAATTACTTCCCTTGATCTGCTGGCAACACACCTACCAATGCAGCCCAGCATGCCGTTAGCCTTCTTGGCAACTAAGGCACAGTGCTGGCTTATATTCAGCTTATTGTCCACTGTAACCCCAGGTCCTTTTCTGCAGAGCTGCTGCCCAGCCAGTCAGCCCCAGCCTGTACTGTGCATGAGATTGTTCCTTCTTAAGTGCAGGACTTTGCACTTGTCCTTGTTGAACCTCATGAGACCTCATGGGTACTTTTGGCCCAATCCTTCAGTTTGTCTAGGTCACTGAATCCTAGCTCTGCTCTTCAGCATATCTACTACGTCCTCCAGCTTGGTGTCATCTGCAAACTTTTTGAGGGTGCACTCTATGCCATCTTCCAGGTCATTGATGAATATGCAACCTGTGGCCCAGCTCTCGCCAGATAACGGTCTTCTGCTACTGTTGCTAACTCCTGTGTCTCAAGTGGTAGAAATCTGTGCTGGCATGGTGAAGGCTTATGCTGATGCATGATGTGAGATGGGGTTGTTATACCCATCAGAATTTGCCATTCCTCAGAAAAATAGAAAACACATGAATGAATTATTTAGCCTCTGTTTTGCCAGGACACAGTAAAGAAGGCGAAAAAGTCCAGCTGGAAAAGCAGGCGAAAGGCAAAAAGTAAAAGAAAAATCCATTTCATTGGGGGAAAGCAAACCATTTATGAAATATCTATCTGAAAACTCAAAAGGAGATTGTAAATTTAGAGATGAGTTAACTACTTTGAGAATTATTACACAACACACTATAGCCCCCAGCAAGCTTGTAGGGTTCCTGAAGGATGTTTTTTTCCCCTTCAGAAGATGAAACAAACATGGAATCTTTCCTTTATACTTTCATAGTAAAAAAGTAGTAAAATAAAAGAAGATGCACTTTTTCCCCCTCTCAAATTTACTTCATTATTCTCTCTGTTTTAGGAAGATGAAAACAACAATCATACTAAAAATGTAGGCTAATTCAATTGAAAAACAGAGATGTAAAACTTTTATAGCTTCCTTATATAATTAACATATTTCTCTCTCTTTTTTTTGTATAAAGCTTAGTCATTTGGCCACCGATCCTTGATTGGGCATCTAGACAATTGGTATCATGGCAAAATCTGTATAATTAAGAATGACATTGCCTGGGTAGGGGAAGTTCTGGTTATATAAGGTACAGCTGAGTGATTTGGTTACTTGAACTACAGTTGCCCACACTGGGAATACTGAACACTTAGATGGCTGAAAGCAAAGATCTGGACTGTGGCAGAAAGGCCAACAAAGCTGAATTGCATGAAGTACATTTTTTTTACTAACAAAAGAATGTATAACTTCTGGAAACATTGACTTAATTTTCAAAGGTGGGGTGCACATTTATTGGAGATGTTTTTATCTTTAGTAACAGTTAGTGTGTATATATATTTTTATTTATTCAATCTGCTTAATATTTTTCTTTTATCATCCTAGTATTGTTTCCTACCTGAGTCTGGCAGCTACTGGAGCTTAATTAAAGTACATTACATTTTCACTTTCAGCCTTGAATAACTTGGAACTGCATGGGTAACTTTTAATCACTGCGTGGGAAAAGTATAGATTAAAGAGTAGCTCTGCAAAAGGGCTTCGGTGTTGCAATGCTGAGCATTGCAGTGCCTTTGTTTAGGTACCTTGTCCTCCAGTGCAGCCTACTGCCTTGAGTGAGGTGTTTATAGCTCCTATACAGAGCCTAAGGGAGTTTGGGTGCACAAAAGTTGTTATTCTGAGTTGCCTAAGCTACTGAGTAGGAAATGCTGAGGAAAGAAGGGGAGGGTGTAAACCACACTGTTCAAGGATATAGACACATATATCTGCTTAGGAGTTGCAGCCTTGAACCCTCTTCTGCAGGTAGACACTTTAGCCAGTCCTGGGTTTCCAATCCCTGTCTGGATCGTTATGGGTTTCCAGTCCCTGGGTAGAATTATGGATTATTTATGCATTTTACATTTGACAGCTATTGGTTAAAAACAAATCCTGACAGTGGGAATGAAACCCAGGATTCTACCTCCCGTAGAAGTGCTGTAACCATGAGGCTACAGAGTCAGGCTGCATTTTTCTTGTTGTCATTCTTCCTGAAGGGCTCTAGTACTCCTGGTTGCCCAATAGCCCAACATCAGTAGGAGGGAAGGGAGTACCTTTATTTATCCAGTCCAGCTGCAGCTCAGTAGTTAAAGAGGTCTTCAGAGAAGTGGGAAAGCCTAGAACCCAGATCTCCCCCTTCTGAGTGGGTGCTGTAACCAGTAAGCTATTCAGCAAATTATGGGAACCATCAACACCTCAGAAACTCTAAAGGGTCTCTGTAGGATTGTGTAGATACTAGCACCTAATGTGATCAAACTGAATTGTCGTCTGGAGTACACAACTTAATAATTAGGTGTTCCGATGCCTAAATGAGAACATTATACTGCTTAAGGAACCAGTTTGAATCCTCGTAAAACTAATCTAAACCTCTTTGAGAGTCAGCTGGACTTGTGTGCAGTTTTGGTAATATAGATTATAGAAGAAAAGATTTTATGAGCCTCCTTGCCTTTCTGACATCTGACATCTGCAGGGAGGAGAGCAAGTCTTATCTGCACATCAAAGAGCAATTCATACAAAGACTCTTAGGGACGCAGAGGAACAGATATCCAGCCTCAAAATTCCCCTGTGCAAAATGAAGATTATTTTCTACCTAAAATGATTTTTGCAATCTCGAATTTGCCCTTGGCCTAAAGAAAGGTGCATGTGCCCAAAGGCTTGCAAAGAAAGATTTTTTTTTGTGATTTCTTAGTTGGTCTAATAAAAGGTATCATCTCGGAACCAAAAGTTTTAGAGTTTTGCATTTTTGTGCAGTTTAGGCACGTTTGACCTTATTTATCTCATAACACAAAGGAACAAAGGACAGCAAATGATAGTTCAAGAAAAAATCAGCCAGGTAGGATACTCACCCCATATACTATATTTTAATGCAGAGTATATTGTTATGCAGACAAGGTTTTTTGGGTGAATCTGATATCCTTTATTAGACCAACTAAATTTTGTTTTAGTTGGTCTAATAAAAGATATCAGATTCACCCAAAGAACCTTGTCTGCCTATGTCCTTAAACCAACACGGTTACAACCTGCACCCCTGTGTGGATTGTTATACACGTGAGACCTGTGCTAGGTACATTATTTAAGGTTAAAAAGTCAACCTCTCCAAAGTTGGGAAATGATAGAATTAAGTTTGCCTGTTCAACAGTAATTTGGTCCCTTTTGGCATCTGCATTATGATGCAGTGCCTAGTTACATGATCCTGTACTAGTTTTTCCTCTGGACTTCTGTCTCATTCAGTGTACAAGATGGCAGCAGCCATTCAATATTTTGTTTGCTTCTCATCGTTTAATGTAAGGCCCTTGGGTTTATTTAGTATCCAACAGTCTAACCCTGCTCTGAAAACAGAATTATTTATTTCCTCTTTGAGCACTGATTAATTTTTACAGCACTCATGTGGATTTCTGAATGTTTCCATCTGTGAAATGAGGCTCTGAGGTCTGGTGAGATGAAGGACAAATTGGATGCCTAATTTGAGACTATTGGTACCTGATTGTTTTCAAAGTACTGAATGTTAAGCATTTGTTTTCTTCACATGATCTAAATGCAGTTCCTTTTGACTTGTTTTGTAAGTGTATTCACAACTCTTTACCTTTGGGTAAATCAGACCCCAAGGCTTCAAGACAGGCACATGGAAGATGAGAAACTCACAGCTAATGACTCTTTGTGAAAAGTTTGGGCCAAATGACCTACCTGCTATTACACAGGACCTCTGTGGCAGAGGAAAACTCCAGTTCTTAATGGCAGCATTCAGTAGGTTTAAACATAAAACTGCCCTTTGCCATTTTCTGCCTGCAGTCTTATTTCCTTAGGGCATGGATGAGCAAAGTATGGCCTGCAGGCCAGATGGAGCCCATCAAGGGATTTTATCAGACCAACAGTGGGTCCCTTAGCTCCACTCAGCCCAGGCATGGTTGGGGGTGGGGGGTAGCCTGGGCTGTGGCACATGTGGCCAGTCCCGCTGCCCCTGGGTGCTCAGTAGGGCTGGCTGTGTGGTCACCAGACTCACTTCCTGGCAACCCTCATTGTGGTGGTTCCTTCCAGCTGCTGCTGCCAGTATCTGCCGCTAGAGCTGGCCCCACTGCCCCACACCCACCACTGGGGGGTGCCGAACAGAGCAGGGGGGCAAGGTCTCCATGGAGACCAGCCGGGAGCCTGTGGGTAGGTCACACTGGGCCAGGCAGATGGGATGGGGCAGTGGGCAGGCAGGGAGCAGTGTCCAGGAGTGAGACAGGTGGGCAGGGCAGAAGCCAGGATCATGGGGCAGTGACAGTGCAGGCCTGGGGCTGAGCCCTGACCCCAGCATAGTCCAGCACTGTCACCGTCCTGTTCTGCTCCTGTATACTGCTCCCCACCCACTCACAGCCCCATCCCATAGATTCATAGATTCATAGATGCTAGGGTCGGAAGGGACCTCAATAGATCATCGAGTCCGACCCCCTGCATAGGCAGGGAAGAGTGCTGGGGTCAGATGACCCCAGCCAGATGCCACTCTAACCTCCTCTTGAAGACCCCCAGGGTAGGGGAGAGCACCACCTCCCTTGGGAGCCCGTTCCAGACCTTGGCCACTCGAACTGTGAAGAAGTTCTT
>NW_005841939.1:1732534-1732740 GCF_000455745.1 Alligator sinensis | reverse complement strand
TGAATAAAACCTCACCAATTCCCTTCTGTGCCCCCGTGATGAACTTATAGGCACCCACTAGGTCGCCTCTCAACCTTCTCTTGCAGAGGCTGAAGAGGTCCAAGTGCCCCAGTCTCTCCTCGTAGGGCTTGGCCTGCAAGCCCTTAACTATACGAGTGGCCCTTCTCTGGACCCTCTCCAGGTTATCCACATCCCTCTTGAAGTGT
>NW_005841939.1:1725023-1731039 GCF_000455745.1 Alligator sinensis | reverse complement strand
CTTCAAAACTCCTACTCTGCAGTGCGTCCTTGACTAATCTGAGCTCATTGAAATCAGCTTTCCTAAAGTCTAGCACTTTCACCCTACTAGTTGCCTTACCCACTCAATGTCTTATGATGAATTCTATTATTTGGTGATCACTGACCCCCAGGTGACTACCAATCTGTAGGACCCCTACCATATCATCCCCCGTTGCCAGTACCAGGTCCAGTAAGGCATTCCCCGTAGTGGGACTGTGTACCTCCTGCGTCAGGTGGAGGTCCTGTATGCAGGATAGGAATGTGTGTGAATGGTGGGACTTTGCCATCTGTGTCTCCCAGCAGATGTCTGGGTAGTTTAGGTCCCCCATGAGTACCGCCTCCTTAGTTTTTATGGTTTCTGAGAGCTGCCTCAGGAGCTCCGAATCTATTTCTTCCCCTGGGTGTGGGGGTTTGTAGCAGACCCCTACCACCAAATCCCTTTCTCCTTGCCCCCCATGTAACTTAGCCCATAATCCTTCTACTTTCTCCTCCTTTGATTCCATCTTGATGAGGGTCGATGTATATTGCTCACTGACATGGAGTGCAACCCCTCCTTCTTTCTTCCCCACCCTGTCCTTTCTGTACAGCCTATAACCCTCAATATGTACCGCCCAGTCGTGGGAAGAATCCCACCAGGTTTCAGTTAGCCCTACTAAGTTGTAGGTGTTTTCTGCAAGCAGGAGTACTAAAAACAGCTACGACTTAGTAGGGCTAACTGAAACCTGGTGGGATTCTTCCCACGACTGGGCGGTACATATTGAGGGTTATAGGCTGTACAGAAAGGACAGGGTGGGGTGCCCAACCAAGTGCGCCCAGCACACCTGCTCCAGAAGTGAGTCCACCACTGCACTGCCCAGCCCTGCTGCTTGCCTGGGGGCAGCGGGAGCAGCCGCGCATGCCGTGGCCGAGGCTGCCCCCCCGTGCCTGAGCTGGGTGGGCTGGAGGGCCACTTAGGGAGTTTTGATGAGCTGTTGTGAGCGATGGTGTGGGGGTGCTGACCCAGCCCACAACAGCTATTTTGTTTTCTGCAACAGACAAACTAGCGTCCTACAGACAAGAACTTTCACTTTGCAACTCTTATCATTCAGGCTTTGTTATAGGTATTTGCTTTTAGTGATATAACTTGCTGAGCTGGTGTGAAGACTTCAGGTTAGCATAACTCAGGGGTCAGCAACCTATGGCCCATGGGCTGGATCTAGTCTGCAGAGCCTTTGGATCTGGCCAGCAGTGTCATGGCTTCAGCAGCATTTGGTGGTGGGCGGTGTGGGGGGAAGGTGTATCTCCATTGTACTACAGTCATCCTTCAGCAGATGGAAACTCTGTTCATCAGGTAGCAGTCAGGTAATGTGGGCTCGCATGGGGGCGGGTGGAGAGAGGGCTTTTTCACCACACCGCAGCTGAGTGGCTGGAAGAAGTGGCAGCTGGGTCTTAATGCTTGCTTTCCTCTGAACCGAGCAGAGTCATTTTGGCCTCCCTCCCCCACTGGAAAACATTGGTATCCCTCCTGGCATAAGCACTTGAGATACAGAGGGACCCGTGAACATGGGACTTCAGCAATATTCAGTGGCATGGGGCTCTGACAATCACTTTCCACTGCTGCCATGGCGAAAAGCACTATCTGCAGGTGCTGTCCCTTTGCCACCACAGAGAATAATAGTGGCTTTATCCTAATGCCCGCCCTCCTCCTTCTCATCTGACCTGAGTCAGTTCTGCCCTCAGCCTTAAAAGGTTGCCAATTACCGGACTAGAGTACTTCTGTGAACTTGAATCCCTTTTAAGTAGACCGGGGAGGGCAAAGTCCAGCCCACAGGCTGGGTTGAGCCTGTGGTTTGCTCCGTTTCCCAGCAGCTCCTGCCCATGTTGCTGCAGCCAGTTTCCATGGAGACCCTGGCCCTGTGCTGTCATGGTTTCACCACATGGGCAGGGGCTGCTGGGAAATGGAGACCGGCCAGATCCGCCATTTTGCCCATCCCTGAATTAGTGTGTGTTGTTTAAAGAGAAGCTTCCCTTGATTTAAGAATTTGCAGGGATTATAAGAGGGATTCTTTCTCTCCTAAAAATTCTGCTTTTAGGACCTGATCTTTCAGCCCTTACTTCTGAAGTAATGCTGTTGAAGTCAGAGCAAGATAAAACCATTTGTTTTTACTCTCCTAGTTTTGTGAATGTTGAGGCTTTCCATTTCTGCTGTTTCTGCAGACAGAGAAGTTTTGGAGTAAACATATCTTAAAATAAAACATTGCACAAATAACTTGACAATGTGCAAAGTACTTTACAGGCCACAAATAAAAAGACAGTCCTTACCTCTAGTGAGCTTTGGGTTTAAAAGACCTATCCATAAATGGTATACCATCTCTGGTTTCTAGCCTTGATTAGCTTCCAAAAGCAATAGTTTGGTTATCATTCCTGAAATCTACAGAAATTGTATTTAGGCCTAAGAAGAGATCATAAGATGTCGAGTTTACCACAGGCCACATTTGGTTTCCAGAGTCCACTGTGGTTCAGTGGTAGAGTCCTTGTCTCCCAGACAGGAGACCCAGGTCCAATTCCTAGATGCTTATACGAATATAGCCATCAAGGCTAACCAAATGTCTGGACCCAGTGTAGCCTGTGGATTATGTCTCAGTGGCCTAAAGTGGGGATGGAAGGTCTGGGCAGCCTCCATTCCTCCAAAAACTCACACCTAGGAATATCCATCAAAGGTTTGGGTGAGCTCTCATGCATACACCATGATCCAGAAGGTTTCCAAACTACTGAGCAGGTTGTTTCTTGGACCTTGCTCTTGTATAGAAAGCAAAAGGTTTCTAAATTCAGGTAAACTGACCTAGATCTCTCAACAGAGTGGAGGTTGCATCTCAGGGCATGTCTGCACTATTTGTGTGCTACACTCAGGAGTGCTGTCATGCAGCATGGTATGTCCATCCACTCATATTCTGCTTCATTTCTGGGAATTTATTAATTCAACTAACCAATTGCCCATCAAGAATGACAGGGGGCTGGGATGGAGTGCTGCCGCCTAACGCCCCATGCTGCCACTGGTCTGCCTCTTGCAGGGAGCGGGGTGGGGGAGCCAAGGTCAGTGCTTCTGGCCTTGGCTCACCCACCTTCTGTCCAGTCCTCGGTGTGGCTTTGGAATTATGGCAGTGCTTTCCCACGCTCAGAGCACTCTGATTGGCTGGAATCCTGCAGGTTGGCTGGGACCCTGGGTGCGGGGAGAGCTGTGGCCCTGCAGGGGGAAGCTGGGGCCCTGTGGGGTGGGGAGAAGTCCATGTGCTGTGTGGGAGAGCTGCGCCCTGTGGGAGACAGGGGACCTACCGTTCCTGAGCAGTCCTCCCACACAGTCCCTCCACAATCCCCCTACCCCTATTCACACACCGACCCACATCCCCCCCCACATCCCTGCACACACATCCACACCCCCTTCCCACCCTACTCCTGCAAAACGCACATCCCCCCATCACACACCCATCATGTGATAATGAAACCAAAAGCAAACAGCAAAACATAGATATTTAGAATTTATTTTATTATGATGATAGAGATACTGGTAAGCTTCCAAACTGCTTTAACATTGTAAATATAGCAATAAAACATTTCCCAACTGATCTCTCTCTCTCTCTCTTTCTCTTTCTCTCTCTCTCTCTCTCTCTCTCTCTCTCTTTATAGAAAATCTACTTGAGGAAGAATTTGGATTTGGGGGTATTTTAAAAAGTGATTTGGGGATGCTGCTTCAGCAGTCCATCTGGCACAAGTGGTAGTGTCCCCAGATACCAAGTGGCCCCACCTCAGAAGCTCCTGTGGGAAAGTATCCCTGAGCTGCTTGCCAGGGCAAGTTTTTATACTGCTCTGGCTCCCCCTGGCTGCAAATCCGGGAAGAGCTGGGCCCCAAGTGGCACTACTTGCCCCACACCAAAGTGCTTGTTTGGGCACGTGCACTGAGCCAAAAAGCCCTGGGTCAAATTTGTGCCACTCCTATTTGAGCTACTGCAAGTGCGCATGCCTGCGTGTGTGGATGTGCCCAATGTTAGCAGTATCCCCCTCCCTCCAGCATTTCTCACAGACTGCCTGTCTTGTGCATGCTTATTGGCACACATGTAGCACTTCTCCAAAACAGCAACAACAATTCACTTTTGGGATTTTGGTGCAGACTCAGGGAGTCTTTATACATGGCTCGGGGTGGAGGGGGCCACTTTAATTTGAGTGGCTGTGAGAACCACTCTAATTAAAGCGTCCAAAGCATCATGCGTACTCAGCATCCCGTGCTTCAAAATTGTGACGGGGGTGCTTTAACTAAAGCTTGTCGAACGAGCTTTAGTTAAAGTGCCTCTGCTGCCATTTTGAAACATGGGTGTGCTGAAGACATGACGTGCAGGCTGCTGGAGTGTGCTAATTGGCATGCTCCCGCAGCCTCCATTAATTAAGTCTTCTCCAACACATGCTAATTAACATGCATCAGAGCAGACATCCGGCACGTGTATAAGTGTGCTTAGTTGGGAACAAGTGGTGAGTTAGTTTTCATGGTGGCACTTGTGAGGGCAACACAGAAGTGCCATAGATTTGCCAACAGAGAGCTGCTATTTCTGCTGTCTGTTACTTCACTGGAGATATGCTCTTCCCTTGTTCTTTTCTCTTCTGCATGTTTATTATCATCATGGTTATATTTGTGCAGGCCAGGAGTGGTCCGAGGCTTTCGGGGGTGCGCGGCGGGCTGTGGCCAGCAGCCCTGGCATGTGGGTCGGGGAATTCGGCACGGCGGACTAGAATTAGGCATGGACGCGTAGCGGTTGATTAAAGATTATTTTACTTACACCGTAGATGGTCGCGGTGCAGGCAGGAAAACTTGCTTGCATTGCAGTTACAGATAGAAAAGAAGAGCGGACAAGAGTTCTAACCACGAACCCTGGTCCAAGGCCGGCTGAAAGCTCTAGAACCGCGAGCCTGTCGAATCAACTGGACGAAATAACCTGAGAAGAGCTCTGAATACCATGATGAGAGTCCGAAAGATGACTCTCCACGAGCGTGCAGGGAAGGGTACGTCGAGGGATGAGGCGGCGACGGGGAGAGGCTAGAGGTTGATCAGGCCCCTGTATCCTTCTTAAGGCACACGCTGGGTTCGTTAAGCTCCACAGCGCGCTTAGAGTTCTTCACGAGATGTGAACCCTCCTTCTCCTCCTCCAACTTGGGCGGAAACCGCTCAAGCCTCTTATAAGGCTAGCAAGCCAATCGCTAGCTGCCACGTGGAAATAATTTAGAAACAGCCAATAGTGGGAAACAAATTTGCATGCAAATGGCGGGAACTCCTTTGCACCGGGGTTGTCTCTAGGCAACTGAGAATTGCACCGTGCAAAGAAATCTCCTCGTGGCAGGAAATAATTCTGCAGTGCCGAAGCACACACAAAATCATACCCTTTGGGTCATGACATCCCCCCTTGCTGAAGGCACAGCTGAATTATACCACACGCTCGTCACTCGGGTCGCCAGTAGCTCTTATAACGGGGTTGTTGAACTAAACTGGTAAACACAAAATCAGCTAACATCAGAAGTTCGTCCTCCAGGGATCGAATTAAATAATAGCTGGCACAAACACATACACACATAACCAGATTCATAACAAAAAACTGCACGATCAGGGCTTCAGTGGGCGTCATGGCAAAGTCGCGCGTCAAGCCCTCACTTCTACCGATGATGTTATCCTTCTTGGGGCTTCTCTCCGCCACACACTCTGAATTCCGGATCTGTGAAAAGAATTCTCTTAAAACAGTTATTTCACTAATATTTACAAAATTCACATGGAACCACATTATCATTTCTAAAACATATAATACAGGTGTTTGCTACTCCGGACAACCGTCTCTTGCACACTCAACTGGATGAAATCGTCGAGGAGCCATCGTCTAGCTCTTCCAGATAATGAAAACCTAACTCATAGGCCAGTTGCCATTGGCCTGCGTCCCCTAAAATCCGAAGTTGCCGCTTATTGAGTCCAGAACGCTGTAGGA
>NW_005841939.1:1723937-1724423 GCF_000455745.1 Alligator sinensis | reverse complement strand
CGGGAGTTGCTGCTGCTGTTATTGCTTCAGGCAGGAGGGGCGGATGCACTCCTCCGCTCGATTCTCCCTTCCGTCGGCAAGAAGGCCTGGTTGCTGGAAGCGATGCTGCGTCGGTGGGCGGGGTCGCCGGCCTAACTCTCGTGGGTTCCTCCGAAGCTCCACCCTTCTCTTCCGGTTCTTCCACGCGGTCTGTCTCCCTCTTGCTCGGCGCCATCTTGGCGTGGCGTCTCAAGATTTTCTTTCGTAGCTGCTTCTTTGACCGCTTGAACGGCCATACGCAGCTGGGCTTTCAAACTTAAATTCTTTTGCATTAAATTGGTTACAGTACGAAAAGTTGCAGTTAGCATTCCCCCCTTGTCGCATTTTGGGGCCACCCTCTCATCTGCGGCACGTCCCTCCGTTTCCAGGTATTCGTGGAGCTCGGATGGATGCTCGCAACCACTCAATCTAGCTGCTAGCATAAAGGGGGCGAACCGGTCGATCGGC